>NW_028327176.1:40210000-40810000 GCF_987537825.1 Furipterus horrens | reverse complement strand
AACATTGGATCTTCCATGTTGCCTAGCACATAGAATTAGAAACATGTGAGATTAACACTATGGCCATGTTTGACCTGCCAAAACAACAGTTGCATATGGCTCAATCCAAGTCCTCAATACATGACTTTTTCTTCTGAAATTATACTAAACTCTGCTTTCCACTTGGAATTATGGTAAAACCCTTTTCCCAGTAGCTATGGCTCACCCTGTGCTATAGAGAACTGACTGATTCACGCATAAACCAAAAAAACTCACCAAGATCCAAACAGCTACTTTCTACTCTTTCCACATCTGGTATCTGCATCCATACCACTCAATCTGCTTCAAAAGCAGAAGCTAAAAAGGCAACACGTCTGTGCGATATTCTGGGGTGTGAGGTGTCTTGCTGTACCTGGTTGTAGAGGTCATTGCTAGGGCAAGCTGTACTTTTCTGTGAGCTTTGTTATTTTGTCCACATCTCTGTTACTATTATAGAGGTCAGTTGTATGAGAAAGCCAGGGAGCCTGGAGATTGTTAAGCACCAAATTCTGTTTAATATATATTTCAGATGGGCATATTTCTTGCATCTAAAAAAAGTCAAATGCCATAACAATCATTTTAATATTCCACATTTTCTTTTTGCGGACTGTTTGTTCTGCTATTGTCTTCACACATATTTCCTACCTCTACATAACATTTTTCAACCACCAAGTGGTTCTCTGCTAAAGGAGAGAGTCTTTGGTCCAAAGTTTCCTAAACTTTAATCTACCAGTACTGTTCACATCAATAAGAAATTTTTCTTACTCTCAGCTCTACCATGGGATCAACCTATTGGCCTCTTGACCTCTTCTGGAAGTAGAATTAATAGTACACACACACACGCACACACACACACACACACACACACACACATTCCTCTGATGTTTTATCTTGGGGGTCGGATCCGTGGTATATTTCTACTCTTCTCTTCTCTGTTGTGTCTGATTCCATGTCAGTGCAATTTGAACCCTGGGATATATCCCCATCTACCGCTATTTGTCAGGATCTGTTTGGAGTGAAGAGGCCAGGAAAAGAGGCTTTAAATGAGCAATATGAATGAAGGAGGAAAGAAGCCAGTACATAAACAACAGAGATTTTGCTGTGGTTAAATGGGGGACTGTGATCAGATGGAAGCTGATTAATATTTTCAATGTTTATCAACGATGATTAGTGATGGGGTAGTAGTCATGGATAAGTATCGTTAGCCTAGAATCCTGGCAGCCCTCTTCTAGACAACAGATATTCAGTATGATTACCAGATTAATAAAATATATTATGTGAAAACCACTACAGGACTTGTGCAGTGATTTCATACTGTTAGAAAACCAAATAAGACAATAATTTTACTTGTAAGAGAGATCGTTATTTGCCCTGTCCTGAGTTATAATTGCTTTATTCATTTGAATGTCCTCAGAATTTTATATTTTGGGGTATAGAGCTTGGAGAGGGCCATTTTCCAAAACTAGCCTGTGAAATTACTCAATCTGAACTGAAGTCTCACATTATTAGAGGATGATATGAGAACTTGGGGAGACAGGGAGGCACGAGACTAACTTATTTCCAGATACTTGCTTTCTTAAGGGCTGTTGTAGCTAAGTAGAGGACTTCCATCTTAAATATATGACCTGGTCAGTGCAGCTCAGACATGGTGGCTCCAGGCCTTGATTTTGAAGCTAGTAACACATTTATGAAAAAACTGGAATCTTGCAGGTGCCATTCTCAAGTGGTTTCCAGAAGCATCAGTAGCCTTAGCAGTAGACGTCCATGTCCAACTTGAGTGATGTTGACACTGTGATCTAGGGTCAGTGCAGCCCAGTGGCTGCAGCCACAATATCTACACCCTATTCTGTGTGATTTGGAGAATTGTTCCTACCTGTACAACCTCCAGGCCTGTTTCCCCAGATCATTTAGAGATTATGTAAGCTCTGACATAACCTTTAATAAACTAACTAGAGATCATTTCTGTTGCTTTTAACTAACAACTTGATTGATACAGAGCGAAAGATAGAGCCAGGAGTGATTTGGCTATTGTATTAATTTTTTATTGCTACTTAACAAATTAACACAAATCTATTGGCTGAAGGAAAGAAACATTTATCATCTCATAATTTTCATGGATCAGAAATCAGGACAGAGAACAGCTAGATCCTCTTCTCAGCATTTCAAAGAGCCATCATATAGTCAAGATATTGGCTAAGTTGCATTCTCATCAGAGGCTCGACAGAGGAGATTTGCTCTTCTGCTCCTGCAGGCTGTTGGCAGAACTCATTTCCTCACAGCTGTGAAATCCATGGTGGCAGGAGAGAGTCTCTCACCATTAGACATGGTTTTAAGAAGCATACCTTATATGGTCAGGCCCACCCAGGATAATCTTCCTGTTGAGTTACTTAAAGTCAACTTATTAGGTGCTTTAATTAAATCAGTAAAATCTTTCCATCTTTGCCACGTAAGGTAACTTAACTGTGAGAGTGTGGCATCCCATCACTTTTGCCATATTTCATTGATTAGAAGCAAGTGGCATCTGTGTCCAAGGAGGAGATTATACAAGGGTGTGGGTTATTAAGGGTCATTTTAGAATTCTGCCTTCCACAAGTATGTTTATACACATGCATCTTTGGATTTACCATTTCAAGTTGAGCTGCATTGATGATTCCTAATAAAATTTTCCTTGAGAAATTGAAGAACTCCCCGAAATCCTACCTTGAGGCAGGATTTCCTTTTGAGTCAATAGACTATCCTCTGAATTAGATGAGGCATTTGGTCCCAAGTTCATAATAGGATGATACAATTTTGTTTCATAGCTATCGATTGGCCCTGTATTATGTTTGAATTATTAGATAATTAACCTTAAGTTTATGATTTCAGAGAATCTGTGGGTTATTAGTACATGAGAACCTCAGCCTGTGTTCGCCTGGTTGTTCCAAATAAAGGACCCTCCTCTACCCAGTTAAGTCCTCCCCAAAACTGAAGCCCTCGTCCTGTCAGGTTCTGTTCCATGCAGTGACTGTCCATATACTGGGACCTGCTCACACAATTGTCATTTTCATTGGATAAGGCTGAGGTAGTGCTGTTCAGGGAGGGACTCCATAGTCTTTTATTTTTTAAAGTATATTTTATTGATTATCTTGTTATAGTTGTCCCAATTTCTTTTCCCTTTGCTCCCCTCTTCCCAGTACCCACCCCCTTCCCTCCAACAATCCCAGCCTGCTTAGTTCATGTCCATGGATTGTGCATATAAGTTTTTTGGCTTTACCCTTTCCTATATTATTCTTAACTTCCCCCTGTCTATTTTGTACCAACCGGTTATGTTTCTTAGTCCCTGCACCATTTCCCCATTTCTCTCCCTTCCCCCTCCCAGCTGATAATGATCCCCATACCAATGATTCTGTTCCTGTTCTGGTTGTTTGCTTAGTTTGTCTTTATTTTTTAGACTCAGTTGTTGATAGTTGTGAGTTTGCTGTCATTTTAATGTTCATAATTTTGACCTTCTTTTTCTTAAGTAAGTCCTTTTTACATTTCATATAATAATGGCTTGGCGATGATGAACTTCTTTAGCGTTATCTTGTCTTGAAAGCACTTCATCTGCCTTCCCATTCTAAATGATAGCTTTGCTGGATAGAGTAATCTTGGTTGTAGCTCCTTGTTTTTCATCACATTGAATACTTCTTCCCACTCCCTTCTTGCCTGCAAAGTTTCTTTTGAGAAATCAGCTGTGAATCTTATAGGTACCCCTTTGTAGGTAACTCTCTGCTCTTCTCTTGCTGCTTTTAAGAGATTCTCTTTATCTCGAATATTTGGCATTTTAATTATGATGTGTCTTGATGTGGTCCTCCTTGGAGCTAGCTTGTTTGGGAGTCGGTGCTTCCTGGACTTGTATGTCCATTTCTTTCACCAAATTTGGGAAGTTTTTCTTCATTATTTTTTCACTTAAGCTTTCAATTTCTTGCTCTTCCTCTTTTCCTCTGGCACCCGTATGATTTAGCTATTGGCACATTTAAAGTTGTCTCAGAGATTACTTAGCCTCTCCTCATTTTTTAAAATTCTTATTTCCTCATTCTGTACTGGTTGACTTTTTAAATTTTTCCTTATGTTCCAAATCATTGATTTGAACTCTAATTTCCTTCCCTTCACCATTGGTTTTGTGTGGATTTTCCTTCGCTTCATTTAGCATAGCCTTCACTTCTTCTCTAATGCATTTGCCATATTTAAGCATATCTGTCAAGTCTATAAGCATATTTATCACCAGTATTTTGAACTCTGCATCTGTTAGGTTGGCTATTGTCTTGTTTTTTAGGTTGGCTATCCCCTCTTCACTTAGTTCTCCCACTGGAACCTTGATCCATTCCCTCTTTTGGGCCGTGCTTCTCTGTCTCCTCATCTTGACATGCTCCTGTATTTGTTTGCCTCTGTGTCTTAGGTAGAGCTGTCACACCTGTTACATTGTAAGGGACAGAGCCTTAGGCATTCATCAGTACAGGGCAACCCCTTTCACCACATTGTGGGACTGTGTGGGGGAGGAGTCCAAGAGGGAACAATGTCACCCTCTCAGCACTTGCCCCTTTTCCAGGCATTTCTCCCACTTTTGTATGGGACTGGTGCCTCTCTAGCTGTTGTCCTGGCCATCGTTCCCAGAATGGGTGGACATTCTAGGATCATGTGGGTCCTTTAAACAAGCGGACTCTACTGAGAGACTGGCAGTTTCTTCCTCTTCCCCAATCCCCACTGGTTTGCACAGTCAAAAGCAATGGAGCTTTATTTTTCCCGGCTCTGGAACCATGAGCTGTGAGGTCTGGTCTGGTGCTGGGAGCACTCCCCAAGTGTCCCTCATGACTTTTTAAAATGTTTGACTATGCTTTTTGCTGGCCTGCTGCTGCCGCCCCTGCCACTGCCACCACACCAAATCCTCTGTGCCCCAGCTCCGCCCCTCCTACCTGTCTGGATGAGTATTTCTTCTTTATATCTCTGTTTGTTGAACTTTCGGGAACTTCTGGTTGTCTCTAGTTTTGAAGTAGTTGTGTTCCTTCTTAGTTGTGGAGGGAGATGCAGCATGTCTATCTAGGACCCTATAGTCTTCTTGAAGTTAACTCCCCTTCCCTCATCCTCTACACCATCCTGACCTCTTAAACATGTGTTTTCAGCCTGATACCTGAAACGGGCAGCCTCAAGCCCTTGCTCTCTTTTGCAGTGAGAGCCTGCACTCCTCCATGAGAGTAGGGGTGGTGAGAGCTTGCCAAAAGCTTGCTTTTGTTTTTATTTCTTTCTGGTCAATTCATATTGCCTGTGTAAGAGTCTACACAATTAGAGCATATTTATGTGTTCCTAGTTTTGCCTTCAGAAATAAAAGAGTATTTTTCTTTCAACCAAGCTAAAAAACAGTAGGAGATAGGAGTCAAAGTTGTATGGGAGAGTGTGGTAACAAGTACAAGACACTAACAGACTATCATAATCTTCTTGTGCCTGCCTCCAACAACTCCCTCCACTCCCCCTCCCCAACTTTGTTTTTATTTTGTAGAATCATGGCTTTGTTCTCTCTCTCGCTCTTTTTTTTTTTTTTTTAAATTAAAGTTCTTAGTTTATTAATTCTCTCATTCACACTCGCCACAGATAAAGTCATGGAACAATCTTTACTCCTTCTGTTGTCCTGTCTCCAGCTCACTTTCTGCAGCACCAACTGGCCTCTGCAGTCCCCTTGAGTTTCTTCATCCTGTCCTTGTGTTCCTTTCTCTGTTTTCTTAAGGTCTTCTTCTCACACAGACCACGTCTTGCAAGTCATGGTTGGGCTCCTTTTTCTTTGTGTAATCCAAAAGAATCATAATCCATGCCAAAGCCTGTTGTCCTGCCACCACCAAAATGGGTTCTGAATCCAGTTACAAAGATGACATGTTTATTTTTGAAATTTTTACATATGGATTTTATATATGCTGATGCTTATAGCTGTATTTCATTTTCACCATTATTTAGTATTTCTTATATAAATATCTTAACAATAATTTTATTTACTTTGTGGTCTATAGATATTGATTTATCTAGTATTTTTGAATATTATGAAACAAATCTACTATACACATTCTGAAACATATCTTTTGGAGCCTGGGTTTCTTGATTTAAGAGTGAAATTGAAAGATTGAAGGATTAAACATGTTCAACTTTCTTAAATAATGCCAAGCTTTTCCTAATGTATCTAGTTCATTTAGTCTTTTTTTAGTAGATTAGTTTATTTTGCTCTACACCCCCACCAACATTGGGCGCTGTCTAATGTTATGACTCGCCTATTTGCAGTTTAATATATTTTGAATGAAGTCACAAAATATTGTAGAGGAAAATACTGGTGCTTAATACATTGACCTTACCACAATAGTAAGACTCCTATGCCTGCTAAGCATCCTGATTCCTTCTCTGACAATTTATGAAATACCAAATTAGGCCTTTCATCTAGGTCATTTAATTAATGTAATACTTTTGTCTGTGATATGCTATTAATGGGATTAGAATACAGTACACATTCTATTTTAATATCTCTAATTTAAAAGTTTTCAAAACACTTTATGCAGTAAAGAGTTTTTTTTAAGGTTTTATTTGTTTATTTTTAGAGGGAGAGGGAAGGAGGGAGAAAGAGAGGGAAAGAAATATCAGCTGGTTGCCTCTCTCAGGTCCCAAACTGGGGACCTGGCCTGCAACCCACACATGTGCCCTGACTGGGAACTGAACTGGAGATCTTTTGGTTTGTAGGACAATGCCCAACCCACTGAGCCACACCAGTCAGAGCTGGAGTAAACAGTTTTGATGATTTCATTTCAAACAAAATTTTGTTGGGTGAGTTTAAAGACAGATGTATGTTGATAAAGTTATAATGGATAGCCAACATTTTTGTTTGTTTTCTATTTCTTTCTCAGGGGTCTTTTGAAACGGCTGAATGCAAATTCAAACAACAGTACTTTGAGAATTATCAGAAACATGTTCATCAATAGGATATATAGACAGTTATAAAACTAATTTTTGACTTGGAACATCATTCAGATAGGAAAGTGCTGAAATGACTTAAAACTTCCAAATAGTATAAAATGATTCAGTGGAATAAACTTCATGTGTTCTGGGTTTTTTTCCAGAAAGAAATTTACAATGTAAATCAAAATAAGATGCATTACTATTTTCTAAAAATTTTATGGAAAATAAATTTGATTTCATGGCTCCCTCCTTTAATTCTGAATGATGTCTAAAAAGAAACTTAATTTGTTCTGGTTTTTACCTTAATATTTTCTATTCTTATTTATCTTTTGCATTGGGATATTAACATATTGATTTTTCTATGTCTTAGGTAATTACTATTAATGGTAATTTAAATGTTGTGACTAAATAAAGTCATAATATTCATCTTATTTTTCTTTTTATACACTTGTATTTTGCAGCCATGTAAATGTCAACCTTATACCTGAGGAGTCTAAGAGGGTGGTGATGGTGTTGAACTGTTCCGATAATATTAGCATGCAGTTAATATGGCACTTTACCATTTTCAAAGTACTTCCATATACAAGTGAGGAAACTGAGGTCAAGAGAGTTTAAGTGCCTTGCCAGCTGCAAAGAGGCAATTTCTATTGATAAAAAGTTATAGATTAGTTTTGTTGGTAAACGCCAAGGCCAGAGCAGCTATCTTGTTCTCCTGAATCCTTCACTGGAACCTTTTTTTCCTGACATTCTAGGCTGTTTTTGTGAAGCTGAGGAACAGCATATAGGCTGGTTCTACTTAATAAAGTTATTACCCCTTGGCTTAAGATTTCACAATGAAGTGGACGCTTTGGGGGAAAAAAAGAGGTTACTGATACCGTATATTGCCATATACTTTTAGAGCAAAGTGTCTTTTTCAGCATAATCAATTCTTTATTTCATTGTGCATGGTCAGAAATGGCCCGTGTCTACCAAGACACAGAAATGGAATTATTAATTCAAATATGAACAGTTGTAGTGGAGAAAAAAGTGAGTGTCCAGCCTTTATTAGGCCAGACACTGCTGAGTGATGTTAGTTGTAAGAATAAAACCTCAAGACTGTAAACACTGGGATATATGCTAAAGTATAAGGGACCATAAACAAAGAAATGATTGCCTTTGGAACTGGGTATCCAAATTTATTGCTGTGATATCATGTAATGATGGCCATACTCTGAGACTTCTGCAGATATTACTGTTTCTTTAATAAACTATCAATTTGAACAGGGTGGCGTGTATATCATATACTTGTATCTCACATAATATACTTGTGATGGGGTGGGGTGGACATGGGTGAGGCAGTAAAACTGGAGGAGAAAAGGCCGAGCAAATAAAAAGGGGGTTGAAGAGGGTGTCAAATGTGAGGGTCACTCATCTGCCACTACTATCTTCCTCTACCTCCCCTTCTTCTTCCTCTTTCTCCTCTTCCGTTGTTCTCTGCTAGGGCACAGGGTTTGCAGTTTGCTTCACAGTCTTTGCCAGCCATTGTCACGCCAGATACGTTCCATTCATTGCTGTTCCTGTTGGCCTTTGAAAACAAGCTCCATGGCCCTGCTCTGTTTGATGTCAAGAATGAATGGCTTAAAGTAGGGATGTTTCCCAGATGAGAGGTGAAGGGGTCAGTCTGGACCTCTGGACATTTGCAGTGCTTAACTTGCAGGCATAGCACATGAAAGGGAGGGCGGCTGCCAGCGCTTCTGACGGCAGTTTGTGTGTACACCGCAAAGCGCGGCTCAGACCATGAGATTGCCTGTCAGGTCATCTGCTGTAAAATCCATTATGAAAAACACCCAGAAACTCATGACTGACTTGAAATCCTTAGCTAACTAAATTGCAGAAATTATCTTTGGAAGGTTTGTCACTTAAAAAAAATGTGTGTGTGTGTGTATATATATATATTTATAAAAAAGTAATGTTTGCAGTAATTCCTCATGCAAAGTGCTAGTTGAATGAATCTGTCACTGAAACTTCAATTCCAGATTACCACACGGCAAGATCTGCTATTATAAATGAAAACACATCTTTAGAAAGTTCACAACAGTTTGAAGTAGATGAGCTATTGAAATGTAATAGAAAAATCTCCCCTTTACAGATTAGTCAAACAGTGATTGTAGTCCAATATGTAAACACAGTCTCACTTTATTGTCAGGGTAAAATGGTCCTTAATGTGCTACTTCAAGAGCAGGTTAGCATTACCTAAGCCTACAGATAATGATATAAATTATCTTTAAGAATTCTTTGCTGTGAGTATGGCACAGAATATAAAGCAAATAGAAAGTCATTGCATTATTAAACTACTAGAGTTTCTTGATAAGTTGATTTTTTTTTTTAAATCTCTGCAAGCTCTGAACCGCATCACTGGAAGAATGTTACTGTACAATTCTTAGGGGACTTTTAAAAGTAAGTTTGATCAAAAGAGGCCTAAAAGAGCCACATCCTTGAAGTGACAAGATCAAATATGAATAAGTCTGTCTCACTTCTGGTGCACTATGCTGCTCATAGAGTGGTATAGGGGTACGGTCTCCTTTTTATTTATTTATTGTCCTTTTGGAAGATTATTATTTTATGGTAGTTTACTATGAATGGGAGCTATGCTTTTTATAATAAAGATTATATTTACTTAGCTCTTCAAATGACACAAGTTGTGCTGAGGGAGAAGTAGTAAGACCTACAATATGGGAAGACTGAAGAAAAGAACCTTGAGAACTCTGGACAAATAAATCAGAATCGTACAGTACTTGCAATTTTTACTTAGAGACCAGCCATCTACAAAATTTTATATTGCGTGTGCTTATAATGAAAACCTTGAAATGATTCAACTTTTGAAATTAGTAAAGTTTGCCAAGGAAGGCAACAAAGAAGAAAGGAGTAAACATGAGAAAGAAACTAAAGTTCTTTTGTATCGTGCCTGTCCTGAAACAGGTGCCTTCAGAGTGGACAAGATCATGGACATGCAGTCAGATTTTAAGGCTGACCATAGCACATATCATTACTCTACCTTTATTTTTTTTTTATTTGCAGAAAGCAATTACCCCCATGGTCAGTGGCTTCAGAGTTGTCTAGACAACATGCTTCAGGTGGTATCAATGACCTCAGACACACCAGGCTAGCTCTAAATTAGTGATGAGCAGAGCTGAAAGGATGTATTATAGTAGTTATAAACCATAAGAAGGTATTTAAATAGATAGATAAGACACATGCAAATCTTTTCATTGCCATGACAACCCTCAGCTGTAGAGTTCTCAGCTATATGATTACATCCCAGGCTCCAAGTCTTCACAAATGTCTCTGACTGATGCAAGAAAAGAAGGAAGAATACAAGTGCGCTTCTATATGCAAATTCTTTGGTGCCCCAAAGAGCTTTCAGATAAGGGTTCATCGAATACTCAAATGGATAATTTGATTGTATGACTTTAATTGTTTGTTTTTATTGATCAGAGAACATAATAAATTCCAAAATAATTATAAATTGAGGTAGTACATTCCATTACAAAGCAGCATGGTATTTGTTCATGTGCAAAATCTTAAGGGAGAAGAAAAGAAATGCTGCCTGCTTGCCTCCCTCCCTCTTTTCCATTTTTCTTTTCTTTTCTTTTCTTTCTTTTTCTTTCTTTCTTTCTTTCTTTCTTTCTTTCTTTCTTTCTTTCTTTCTTTCTTTCTTTCTTTCTTTCTTCCTTTTCTTTCTTTTTTCTTTTTTTCTTCCTTCCTTCCTTTTCTTTACTCTCTTCTTGTCTCTACCTCTCATCTTTGTTCTCGTTTTCTCCTCCTGGAATTATTCATTTCTTTTAAGTGCCAAAAGAGTTTTAGGGCCAGCTCTAGGCACTGATGATCCTGCTGTGGCCTTGGAAGTTGCCTAAGTAATGCTTTCTTCTGCCACGTACTTACAGAATGAATTGAGTCCTGCCAGCCATCCCAGCCCAGCCTGCTTTACCCTGAGCATCTGTTCAGAGGTGAATGATGAGGAGGGTAGAACACAAGTGTATTTCTAGCATGAAGTAACGTTTTCCACTGTGGATCACAGACCTTCACAAGGCCCTTGACTCTTTTGAAATTTAAATGGCAATTCTACCTGCTACTTTTAAGGCCCAGACAGGTACTGTCAGCAGCACCGCAGTCATTAAAATTCTTCAATCAGATCTTTGTATGTTCAGTCAATGTATGGATTTCTTTCGACATAAACTGGCATTTCAGTACACAAGGGAACATGGGTGAAAACAAGCTGGTTTATTAATTAAAGTGATAATAAATAATTCCACCAAAAAAACTTCAATATGTTTAGTGCAAGTCTTGGCTCAGTCATCCATGTTCTAAGGCTGTTTGAAAACTTGGACTTGCTTTGTGCTCTTTCTAGCATAAAACAGTCAAAGTCAGAAAGAACCTTTCCCATCACAAAGTAACTTAAACGTTAATTTGGTAGTAGCTCTGACAAAAACAACACTACAGAGTATTATTTAAATATGGTTTCTTGAAAAAAATCTTTAAGTGGCAACATATTATAGCAGGAAGCAGAAACAAGCATTGGTTAAACAGAAGAGCCCTTCAGCAATCACAATTTAAAATCTCATTCATCAGATACCACCTGTCCTTCGGAAAACATTCTAACTCTATAGAAATTGAAGACTAACTATAGCCCCCCAAACTGTTGATATTAACACTGTAGGCCATCCTGTGGACTGACATCTCAGTTGCTTACCCAGAATACATGTTCTGTCTGACAAATTTGGGGTGTCTTGTTTTGCCTTCAAGATATTCAGATGTTCCTCTTTTGACATCTGGGGTTTTAATTAACAGTCATTCTGTGTATTTAAAGCAAAGTGAATATGGTCTGGCCTGGACAATCCTGTGAAGCAGTTTTATTTATGAACGCCATCTCTGTCATGCTAATTTGTACTACGTTTCTGATGAATCCTAAACGAATACATTACACAGTGGATTTGGAGGAGTTAAAGGGAATCTACAGGGTGACTTTAATCTTTATGTCTTTATATACTGGAGGGCATTTTACTGCACCTCTGCACTGCTCTCACTACACAATCATTTTCTCCTTTAGAAATGTAGCCATTTGGATCAATAGTTACAGTACAATATATTGTACTTCTGATGGGTGGCCTCCTAGGACAGTTAGAAGCATGGTGGTGATTTCACCAAATGCTTGGTTATACTCTAAAACCTGTTTTTAAAAGAAAGTTAGCACAACATACATAGAACCAAATTTATGAGCATTATAATAAATTTTACTTACCCTACTTACGTATATTAAAATAAAATTAGGAAAAATGAAGTGCAAAAGAACATTTTGCAGCTTGAAAAATAGAGATTTTTAATGGGATGCCAGAGCAGTAGCAGCTAGACGTAGCTGTCTTTCGGAATTTGTAGCTACTGCTACCAAACACTGAGAGTTTGGGTTTGGCGTCTATTTCTAGCTGTTGTGATGATTGTACACTTCTAATATTGGAAAGAAAAGGGAGAAAAATCCTTGAGATGGCCACAGATGTTTGCAGAGTGCACAGAAGATGGAGCAAGCAAAAAATGTAAAGAAATTATATGTCTTTTACAGTGTTAACAAATGCAGCCTGCAAGTTGAGGATTTTACTGTAAATTCTTTATCTATAAACAAACTGGGTTATCACAGCTGTTTATTGTACTGCTAGTCCTGGTCCTAACCTTTATGTCTTTATTGCTTACATACCATTCCCTTGTTTATGCGTTTGTACCATTCAGTGCCCTTGAACTTGGTCCCTCTGAGCCCCGACCCCTGCATGCTTGCTCACTCACTCCACTCACGTCTGCAATCAGTAAATCTGAGGCAGGCCCTGGCTGATAGCCGAGCTGCAGTAGGGCAATTAACACAGAACTAAAGTGTCATTCCTGGCAGGGTGGGGAGAGTGGCAGACCGCAGATGACAGTTCTCAGTTCTGAAGCTGTGACATCCAGGCCAGACCTGGGATTATAGGGAACAGGGGAAAAAAGGAAAGAGAGAGTAAGGGAGGGGGTTATTTGGGGGGAGAGAGTTCCTCAAAGAAAAGAGCTGAGTGGCTTCTCTTTGAAGAATTGTTTATTCCCTGTATCAGATTCCAGCTGTCTGGCCAGTTAATTGGATGAATACCTAGAGGAAAACATTCTGTGCACTAAGTGAATTGTGGGAAATGGGTGCCTTTCTCTTTAGAAGGAGAAAGTGCTTTTTCTTAAAAAAAAAAAATCACCAACTCTCAATCACTTTATAACTGTGTTCCTGCCAGACTTAGATTAAAAAAAGGAAAAGAAATATCTTTTATTAAGAGCTTGCCTCCCCCCACCCTTGTGCCCACTCACGGTTTCCCCTGAAGCCACCTACAAGCTCTAGGCTCTGATAACTTAATAAAGTTGGTGTTGAATAGAAGCAAGGTGCCCAGGTAGCTGCGTGCTGAGAAGAAACTTCTTTTTCAGCCTTTTACTCTAAGTAGCTCTGGAGACATACCTATGAAATAAGAGAAAACTGTCCTCAGGCACCCGATGTCTTGAGGTCTCCAGGGCGCCCAAGCCACCAGGGGGCATCCTGGATCCTGAACTTGGATGCCAAGGTGTCAGCTTCCTGGGAGCTGTGCAAACCAATTTTGCAAGCAAAGCCAGCCCTTTCTCAGGTTTGAACACTCTCTCCCCTCCTTCATCTCACTGTAGGCCTTTGCCTGTTATTCTCCTAAAGTATCTTAACTTTTCATGAGATTGCTTTCAATTGTTAGGAAATCATATTTAGTAATAGTCACTGTCATTTATGGAGTATTTAATTGATATCAGGAATTCTGTTGACTGTATCTTATTTATTTTGCACCAAGAACAAATGAACAAAGAAACAAGACCAAAAACCATGAATTATTCTCTCCACATTCCAGATGAGAAAGCTGAGACTCAGAACCATCAAATATCTTGCCAAGGTCAAATGCCCAGAAAGGGTAGAACCAAATTTCAAGCTACACTGATGTCAAAAAATATACATGAAGCACTGGGGGTCAGTCCCTTAAATACTTAATATAGATAAGTATCTGTTCCCTTATCTATATTATGGGAACATGAACCTAGTAGGGTTACTGTGAGGATTCAATGAGTTGATGCTGTATCTATAAAGGGCATTGGAGTGTCTAGCACATCTTGAGAATCCTATAATGGTATTGTCATCATGACCATCATTACATTGCCTCACTGATTGTTGATAGTGAGAAGGTGAAGGGAGTAGCAGGTTGAGGAAGTCAGTCTGGTAATTGGCAAAAAAAGAAAAAGAAAATTGAAATCTACGGAAGGAAGAAGAAATAGAAAAGACTTGAGTTTTGGACACAAGCGAATTTATTTGTGAAGCATCATGTAATCCCATCCAAATAAATGTAGATGATCCAGCTATGTAATGAGTTCACACAAAGCATGAATTGTTCAAAAGTATCTCCTAGGCTAACTTTTTCATGTTAATCATTTGTTAGTAATGTAGCTGATAAGGCTTTGGCATGACTATCTCTCATACTGTACAGTCTATTATGTGGTTGTGAAATGAAGGCAGTCCTTTCAAACTCTGCCTTATGAAGATGACATATTGGAATTAACATCTTGTCCAGAAACATAAGATTCAAATCCTGAATATATATATACTTGATAGCACTAAAATAGGCTTCCGAAATTGTTTTAAGGACGAGGCAATGGAATAGTTAAGTGAGTTGGTGGTTTTCCATATAGTGCCAGAGGTAGAGTTCAGCTGTTTTGCCTCCTGGTTCAGCCTTTTGTCCCACATCCTGCACCACAGCATATCATCTCTGTATTTTCTATCAATATGTAGAACCCAGGAAGTGACAGGTGTGCTCAGTAATTATTACAGTATCAAGATTTGTGTCTTGTGGCACTCAGAATGAAGAAAAAAAATTGTTACTGTTCTGTAGCCAAACTAGGTAAGAAATCTTGAAATTGAGATTTCAGTCTTGAGATCATTAGGGACAACTTTTTTAAAAAGTGGTGCTGCAAGTAATCTGCCCTCTATACATGCATTTTCATTTGTGTTTCTTATTGCCTTTGAAGCTTTCAGGATGTGGCTTATGACTTACTTAAAAAGTATCAGAAATGAACATCCCTTTTCTTCATCCCATGATGCTGTTAATTTCACTCTTTTGAACGTTTCTGCTCTTGTTTTATCTTCTCATCACTTCACCAGTGCTTCCCATACTGCACGGGAACTTTGTTTTCTTGAAAGATGGTAGGTGCTTTTCAGAGACTAAATAAGTTTAGGGAATTCTGAACAGTTTAGAGCCTTAAAAACTCATGACAGCCCTTCTAATGTTTGGATTATCAAAGGATCCAAAGGAAGAATCTCTTTAATTTTGCTTGGCCTAACATTACCCAAACTTATTAAATGGTGGAATTATTTTCTGAAATAACAGTACGTTGCTATCATAGAGTTGTCTGTCAAATCATTTGCATCCACACACAGTCCTGGGAAGTAGAAATGTGGATAATGCAGGACCCAGAAGAGAGACAATACTCCTCCCACACTCCATTGGCCAGAACTCAGTCACATGGCCACTCCTCACCACAAGGGAGGCCTGGGAATGGAACCTACTTGGTGCCCAGAAGGAAAAGGAACTAACTGTATTTTAGGAACAGATAATTTTGCCACTGTTGCTAATTATTAACATATTTCAGAACAAGTATTCCACGACCAGAGACTGTTATGCCACCTTTTTTCACCTGCTTGGAGACTAGATGCTCTCTAAATTTCTTCCAATCCTGGAACCTACCTACAAGTATGTCTTTGAGGTATGCTTGGAAATGAGGTGTTTGTTTCTGCTGTAACTTGATTAAGTAAAAGAAATGTTGTGATGGAACTTATTTCTCTTAATTACATCATTGAAGAATCAATATTACATTTCATTTCAGAAGTGGAAGAGAGGGAAGATGAGGTTATGTGCCTTAGACATAGATGTTTCTGCTGTTCTCAGTTAACACACGAATAGAGTTGAGAGATTTGGAATAAATGGTTGTCCATGACCCATTTGGCAGTCTTTCTTGTATATCAGATGTCTCAGAACAGCTTTGGACCAGTAATAGCTCACACTCAATTCGTGATTGAATTGTCTGATGAATATTTGAAATGTTGATATCCCATGCTTTGAGTTAAAAAAAGGATACACATGGTTTGGAGTTTAGGCAGGCAGGAAGCAGACTGGCACGCTGGTGTGAAAGTTCTGAAACCTGGCTTGCTTTTTCTCCAAGGCAGTTGGTCAATTATTAGCCCATAGCAATAGATTGTAGGGCTGCTTAAGGTTAAAACCAAGATTTTTCTGGAAAAGAAGTAATAAGTCAAGGCTAACTAACACTGTTGATGTCCACAAAAGTGATAGCCCAGAGCTCTAGATCCTTCAGTTAGGTCTAGGAAATATAGTAAAGACAGTATTGCTAACACTTGCACTGACCATAATTAAACTTTAACACATATAAAACTAATGATTTTGCAAAGAAAAATCATGTCTCCATAGGCCTTCTAAGTTAATTCAAAACTCATCTTGAAAAGTTTATCTGGTTAGTTCATAATTATTTCATTTGCTGATTTAGAACATAACTTAGAAACAATTTCTTAATTTTACAGGAGGAAAATGTAAAATCCAAGAAGTAAAAGTGGCCTGGTCAAAATTACGAGTAATTTGTGGCAGAACTGATCAGAAATCCCATGTGTTTAATGAACTTGTCCAATTTCTAGTTGATCTATTATTTTAAAATATTTAAGTAATGCATTTACATACTATCTACCTAGCAAAGATAAACTTGTAGAACACCATGAATGTAGGGTTTTTTGTTTGTTTGTTTTTTTCAAAATGATTTGACTACTATGATAGGTACTGGATATACAGCCAGTAATAAAAAAAGAAGTCCGAGGCTGTTGTAAGGAATAAATGTGCTAATAAGGTGGGCACTTTGAATAGGATTTAGCAAATAGTAAATGATCAATAAATGTTTGCTGTTGCTGTCGTCATTGTTATTCTTGCTTGTATGGAGCTTTAGAAAACATTCTCATTTGGTTTCTTCTTTGTAAAATCATTCACTGAGCCTGCGTCTTCTGAAAATTCAACTCATTCCATGAGAACCCCTCACACAAGCCCCTCATTCTTCATGGACTGCATTCCTTTGTGACTCTGCGCCAGAGCGTGTTTGCGCGATGTTTCCTGGGAATATTTATAGTTAGCAGCTGATTTGGAGCAGACAAGTGAGTTAAGCTCTATAAAAAGCTTGTATTAATACTTTCTACTGTTTTTTTTTTCCTTCTGAATTGACTGAGGTTACAGTTACAACATCTACTAATCTTTCCAGACAAGACAGGGATGGGAGAGAGAGAGAAAGAGAGACAGAGAGACAGAGAGACAGAGAGAATGGAGAGAGAGAGAATGAATAAGCATGTTAATGGTACAAGTGTGAAATTTATAAATGCTAAGTTCCACTATTGGTGTTGTAGGGGCTATGAAAATGACTTAGCTCCAACTTTGTTCTTATGGACGTTATCATTTTCTAATGAGGATGAAGGAAGTGCACAAATAAGAAGATACAAAGTGGAGGTGGGAGAGGCATGAAGGGAACAGAAACAAACTCTGAAGGGAAATCAGGAACAGAGGACACTTGCTTTTGAAATAATCAAAAGCACTGACCACTGAGCCAAAAAAAGGAAGGCATTTAACTCATGATGAAATAGCTTTTTCTCCAATGCTCTAACAGCAAAAGTTGTTTATTTGTTTGTTATAAAAATATCAGTTTCAAAATCCCTATTGTTACATTAGCATTTGTTTGCTGATCACTGAAAGTGCACCATGTGCCTGAGGGAATTTCTCTTCAAGTGTTTGAGGTAAGACATTTCCGCTCTAACAAAGGTGAGAAGGGGTGTAAACTCAGAGCCACCATTGTTATGAAATGTAAATCTGCAATGCTGAGTGACAGGGAAGGATTCAAAGGCACTGGGATTGAAGAAGACAAAAATACAACTTTGAAAAGGGGACTTATTTTCTGGATAGAGACAAGTCCCAGTGATGATTACAGTTGTTTCAAGCTTTGGAAATTTTTACGGGTAAACTTATGTTCTCTAACTCGATGAATAAAACTATTAAAAAATTCTCCACTAAAATAGGAAGAACCTAGATACACTTCATTTAAAATATACCATCAAGTCCACCAATAAACACTTGAGAGTCACAGGGTTTTCCCCCACACAGTAATCATTGCAGGCCAATAATTTATTCCAAATTATTGAACCTTTAAGTTACCTGAAGAATTGGACTAAGGAGCATGCTCCATTGATATCAAATATCTATTTTAAAAAACTAGGTCAAATGACTTAGATCTTTAACCAGATTCTTTTCAGTTTGTTTTCTGTTCTATTTGCGTGTCTAGATTCTTGATAATTGCTGATTGGATATTTCAACTATATTAACCCCTACCCTTGAAAAAATAACTTGCTTCACAGCCTTATTATTTTCCTATTATTAGGACTGTGTTGATACCATGGAAAGCATAGTGTGCACACATTTCTAGCTATCTGGGTATTTTGTACTATTAGAAACTTAGTGAATTTGTCATTCTTTCATTCATTCATTCAAGTGTCATTGACTGTGATACACCTGATAATCTTAAATCTTGAAGATGAAAAGATTGCCAAAGACACATACTGGTCATCTTTGCTGCCCTTCCAGATTCACACTCTGCTTACCTTCCCTTGTTCTATATCACAGAAGCCTAATCTTTATGAAGATTTTTAATAGGCTCTTTTGAGCTCTGAGTCAATGGGCTGCTCTGGAAGGGAGAGAAAGGTTGGGGTGTACTTTGTCCCAGCCTGCTCTCTGCCACCTGGCTCTGTGGGGCAGTGTTCCACTTCTGAAGGGCAGGCTTCTCTCAAGAGGTGCTTTTCATGCAGCTACCCTTTCTAGGTTCTTCTTCTTCTGCTAGGACCACTGCGCTAGAGGGTAAGAGAAGCCACTGTGACTAGGGCCATGATACTGCCCTATTCTTCCTGGTTTCCTTAATACAAATTTTAAATAACGTCCCTTTGAAACTCTGCTCAAATACTGAGTTTGGGAATGGAGTCTGTTTCCTTTAAGGACTGTGACTGAAACACCATGGTTCTTCCATTCAAGTAATTAATACTAGTGGGTAAGAATAATTTCTGAATAAACACCTATTAATGTTAATAATAGCAAATTTCCTAGACCTCAGTGGATTCAGATTGTGAAAGTGGTGACCCAATTGATAAAAATAACCTTCTGACACTAACTCTTCTTCTGTTGCAAGTGTACTCATAGATTTTTTTTTCATCATTTCTAGATGCAAAAAATATTTACTGTCTAGCATTCCAGTAGGATCTTAATGGTTATAAACACTCTGTAACTAAAACTGCCCTTTCTATGTACGTTATATAACAAAGAAATTGCAAGGGTTTGTAAGAGCTGGAGCAGGGCAGTCACTTAAAGCTCTGTGGTGTTCTGGTCTTCGGCTCAGCCTCCACCCTATCTACTAAGACCCATTGTAAAAATTTCTTCACCATGTCAGTCTTTTCTCACAGTTTTGTTTCCTATCCTGGAGACATGAAATCTCTCATGCTTTCTGTATGGAACTCGAATGATTTTTGGAATGGTTTTACTGTACTTTCTAGAATTACCCCCATGTTTCCCTTTTATGTTTTGAAAAATATAGTCTTCCTCATGAAACGAAACATTCTAGGTAACTTTTTAATTCCATATTTCCTGACAATTATTAAGATGTTCCAAAATATAACAAAGATATATTATTTTTACATTATCTTCAATTTCCTTCTTATTACAACCCAATAGCCTATTTATTTTTAAAAAATCTTCTGTATGTCAAGTCAACATATTCTTTGAGCTGTTGATGGTAATGTCTCAATTTCTTTCCTGAGAGGCTGTGGGTAATTCAGAAGCCATTAGTGTACTATGTATGAGTAGTTTGAATTGCTTCTTCTGCTGGATCTTACCTTGAACTTGCTACACTCAATTCCATTCACCATTGTGGAGCTTGATTACTTAACTGACTTTGGTCTTTCTGAAGTTCTTCCCACCCCTTATTCTTGATTAAATGTATGTGTAGTGTCTGAATAATTATGTGGTTTTGATAAATTTGCTGCCTTGCTATTTACCCCATTTTTTTTTTTTTGGTCATTAATAAACGTATAGAGCACCTGGACCACTCACTCATGATTCAGAGGTCATCCACTAATTTCTGAGTTGATAACTAGTGATTTATCTCAGTATTTCTTTTTTTAACTAGTTTTCAATCCAATGTTGCTAGAATTTAGTGACTTTTTAGAAGATAAAAGAGTCAGTTAAACTCTTATTATTCAGTGAAAATAAAATAGTTAAAACTATTATGAAGACACAGCCCACGTATTACCCTCACTTAATATTTACAGCCTCTTTTGAATATTAGTCCTTAGCCACCAATTTGGAAAAGTGAAAATGAATTATTTCCCAATTATTCTTTTCAAAAGAGACATTTAAAAAATTGTGGACAAGGCATATGGGATATAACAATATTAAATGTAATTTGACACTGTTGATAATTATCAAACCACAATTTATTAACTATTTAGACATGGAATACACTATGCTATACGCAAGGGCAGATGCAGTTTAAGATTTCATTTCTTTTTTCTTTTATTGTTGTTCTATTACAGTTGTCGCAGTTTTACTCCATTGCTGTCCCCTCCTTGCCCCCCAACAGTTAAAGCCCACCCTGTTGTCCATGTCCATGGGTCTTTTATACCTGTTCCTTGACTAGACCCTTCCCCTTCTTTTCCCCCTTATCCTATCCCACCTCCTGCTGCCACCTCATCCCCTCTGGTCACTGTCAGCCTGTTCCTTGTTTCCATGCCTCTGGTTCTATTTTGCTCCTTTGTTTTGTTCATTAGGTTTCTCTTATAGGTGGGATCATATAGTATTTGTCTTTTGCTGCCTGGCTTATTTCATTTAGCACAATACTGTCTAGTTCCATCCATGTTATAGTGAAAGGTAGGGGTTGCTTCTTTCTTCCTGCTGCATAGTATTCCATTATCTAAATATACCAGGTTTTTTTCTGATCCACTCATTCACTGATGGATACTTAGGCTGTTGCCAGCACTTGACTATTGTAAACAGTGCTGCTATGAACATAGGTGTGCATAGGTTCTTTTGAATTGTGTTTCAGGATTCTTTATGTATAATTCCAAAAGTGAAATCACTGGAACAAAAGACAGTTCTTTTTTTTTTTTTTTTTTTTGAGGAAATTCCATACTGTTTTCCACAGTGGCTGCACCGGTCTGCATTCCCACCAACAGTGCACTAGGTTCCTTTTCCTCCACACCCTCACCAGTACTTCTTGTTTGTTGATTTGTTGATCATAGCCATTCTAATGGGTGTGAGGTGGTAACTCATCATGGTTTTAATTTGCATCTCTTTGATGGCTAGTGATGTTCAGCATCCTTTCATATGCCTATGGTCCCTCTGTATGTCCTCCTCAGAGAAGTGTCTGTTCAGGTCCTTTACCCATTGTATAATTGGATTGTTTGTCTTCCTGTTGTTGAGCACATGAGTTCTTTATATACTTTGGAGGTCAAACCCTTGTCTTAGGTATCATCGGCAAATATGTATTCCCATATAATTGGTTCCCTTTTCACTTTGCTAATGTTTTCTTTAGCTGTGCAGAAGCTTTTTAATTTGATTAGTTCCATTTGTATATTCTTTCCTTTATTTCCCTTACCCTAGGAGATATATCAGTTAAAATATTACTGTATGGGAAATCTGAAATTTCACTGCCTGTGTTTTCCTTTAGGACTTTTATGGTGTTACAGCTTATGTTTAAATCTTTTATCCATCTTGAGTTTATTCTGCTGTGTGGTGTAGTTTGGTGGTCTAGTTTCATTTTTTTTGCATGTACCATTCCAGTTCTCCCAATACCATTTATTGAAAAGGCTATTTTTACTCCATTTCATGCTTCTTCCCCCTTTGTCAAATATTAATCAACCATAGAGACATGGGTTTATTTCTGGGCTCTCTATTCTCTTTTTTTTATTGATCTATGTGTCTGTTCTTATGCCACTACCAGACTGTCTTGATTACAGTGGCCTTTCAATATAGTGTGATATCAGGTATTGTGATCCATCCTACTTTATTCTTCTTTCTCAAGATAGCTGAGGCTATTCAGGGTCATTTTTGGTTGCCTATAAATTTTTGAAATATTTTTTTTTTGTAAATCTATGAAATATGTCATTGGTATTTTAATAGGGAGTGCATTAAATCTATAGATTGCTTTGGGTAGTACAGACAGTTTAATGATGTTAGTTCTCCCTATCCATGAACATTGTATATGCTTCCATTTATTTGTATCTTTCTTAATTTCTTTCTTCAGTGTTCTCTAGTTCTCCAAGTATAGGTTTTTATTTCCTTGGTTATATTTATTCCTAAGTACTTTATTTTTCTCATTGCTATAGTAAATGGAATTTTTCCCTCTAGTTTCTGTTTCTGATATTTCATTGTTGGTGTACAAAAATGCCTTTGATTTCTGAATATTGACTTTGTATTCCAATATTTTGCCAAATTCACTTATTAGATTGAGTAGTTTTTTGGCGGAGTCTACAGGACTTTCTGTGTGCGCTATCATGTCACATGCAAAGAATAACAGTTTTATTCCTTCCTTTCCAATCTGGATGCCTTTTATTTCTTTTTCTTGTCTGATCACTGTGGGTAGAAATTCCAACACTATGTTGAATAAAAGTGGTGAAAGTGGACACCCTTGTCTTATTCCTGATCTTAGGGGGAAGCTTTTAGTTTTTGCCTGTTCAGTATGATGTTGGCTGTAGGTTTCTCATATATGGCCTTTATTATATTGAGGTATGCTTTCTCTATTCCCACTTTTCTGAATGTTTTTATCATAAATGGGTGTTGTACTTTATCAAATGCTTTTTTAGCATCTATTGATATGATTATATGATTTTTTTCTTCCATTTTGTTTATATGGTGTATTATGTTTATGGATTTGCAAATATTATACAATCCTTGCATCCCTGAGATAAATCCACTTGATCATGGCATATGATCTTTTTAATGTATTGCTGGATCTGGTTTGCCAATATTTTGTTGAGGATTTTAGAATGTATGTTCATCAGAGATATTGGACTGTAGTTTCCTTTCTTTGTTGTGTCTTTACCCATGTTTGGAATTAGGATAATACAGGCCTCATAAAAAGAGTTTGAGAGTCTTCCCTCTTCTTGAAAATATTGGGATAGTTTGGGAAGGATAGGAGTCAGCTCTTGCCTAAATGTTTGGTAAAATTCTCCTATGAAGCTGTCGGGAGTGTTTTGACTACTATTTCAATTTCACTAATTGTTATTGGTCTATTCAGGCTGTCTGATTCTTGATTCAGTTTTGAAAGATGATATGTTTCTAGAAGAATGTTCATTTTTCCCAGGTTGTCAAATTTCTTGGCATATAGTTGTTTGTAGTAATTTCTTACATTCTTTGTATTTCTGTAGTATCGGTTATAATTTCTCCTTTTTCATTTCTTATTTTATTTATTTGGGTCTTCTCTTATTTTTCTTGATAATTCTGGTTAAAGCCTTATTGATTTTATCTTTTCAAAGAACCAGTTTCTGTATTTATTGATCCTTTGAATTGTTTTTCTAGTCTCTATGTCATTTAATTCTGCTCTGATCTTGATCACTTCCTTTCCTCTACTCCCCCTGGGCTTTGTTTGTTGTTGTTCCTCTAGTTCTTGTAGTTGTAGGGTTAGGTTGTTTATTTGAGATTTTTCTGTCTTTTTTTAGGTAGGCCTGTATTGCTATGAATTTCCATCTCAGGACTGCCTTTGCTGTGTCCCATAAATTTGGGGTTGTTTTATATTAATTTTAATTTGCTTCCAGAAACTTTTTGATTTATTTCTTGATCTCATTGTTAACCTATTCATTATTTAATAGCATGTTATTCAGTCTCCATGAATTTGTATGTTTTGATTTTTTTCCTTGACATTGGTTTCTAGTTTCAAGCCATTGTGATTCAAGAAGGTACTTGAAATGATTTCAGTTTTCTTGACTATGTTGAGGTTTGTTTTGTGTTCTACCATGTGGTTAATCTTTGAAAATGTTTCATGTGATTTGAAAAGAATGTATATTTTGCTTCTTTGGGGTGGAAGTTTCTGTATATATTTATTAAATCAGTGTGATCTAGAGTGTTGTTCAGTGCCACAATAGCCTTGTTGATCTTTTGCTTGGAAGATCTATCCATTGTTGACAATGAGGTGTTAAACCCCCCTACTATGAGTGTTGCTGTCAATATCTTTCTTGAAATCCTCCAAGATTTTCCTTATATCTTTGGGTGCTCTTATATTGGGTGCATATATGTTTAGAAGGGTTATATCTTCTTGATGGATTAATCCCTTAAGTATTATGTAGTGTTGTGTGTTGTCTTTTTTTCTGGCCTTTGTTTTGAAATCTATTTTGTTTTATATAAGTATTGCTACTCCAGCTTTTATATTTTATGTGTGCTTGCTAGGGATATTTTTTCCATCCCTTCACTTTCAGTCTGTGTAGATATTTTGTTCTGAGGTGTGTCTCTTGTAGACCACATATATGCAGGTCATGTTTTCTTATCCATGTTTTCTTATCCATTCAGCTACCACCCATGTCTTTTGACTGGAGCATTGAACCCATTTACATTTAAGGTTATTATTGATAAGTACTTAATCATTGCCATTTTTCCCCTTTGTACCTGTATTCTTCTCTCTCTCTCTTTCATCATCTTAAAGTAATCCCTTTAGCATCTTTTGTAATGCTGGTTTGGTGGAGATGTATTCTTTTAACCTTTTTTTTTTTGTCTGGGAAACTCCTTCTTTTGCCTTTTATTTTTAGTGAGAATCTTGCTGGGTAGAGTAATCTTGGTTGCAGGCCTTTGCATTTCATTACTTGAAATATATCTCACCATTTCCTTGAGGCTTGTAGTGTTTCTGTTGAATAATAATCTTATAGTCTTGTTGGAGCTCCCTTGTCTGTTATTAACTATTTCTCCCTTGCTGCCTTTAAGATTCTTTCTTTGTCTTTAAATTTTGCTATTTTAATAATGATGTGTCTTGAGTGGGCCTCTTTTGGTTCATCTTGATTGGGACCCTCTGTGCTTCCTGGACTTGTGTGAGTCTTTTTCTCACCAAGTTAAGGAAGTTTTGTCATTACATTTTCAAATGGTTTTCTATCCCTCATTCCTCTTCCTCTCCTTCTGGTATTCCTATGATGCAGATATTATTGTGTTTCATGTGTTCTGCAACTCCCTTAAACCTTCTTTGTTCTTTTTGAGGCATTTTTTTTTTTTTATTGCTCTGTCTAGGAATCTTTTTCTACCTTGTCCTCCAGCTCGCTGATTTGATCCCCTTCTTCATTTAGCCTGCCTTTAACTCCTTCTACTGTGTTCTTCATTTCAGATATCGTATTCTTCATTTCCTCCTAGATCTTTTATATTTTCTATGTCCTTTTTTATGCTAGTGTAGTTTGCAGTAAGTTCCTTGTAGCTTCCTTGGAGTTCTTTGAAGTTCTCACTGAGCTCATTGAGCATCCTTATAGCCATTATTTTGAACTCAATGTCTATTAGTTTGCTTGCCTCTATTTTATTTGGCACTCTTTATTGGGATTCCTCTTTTCCTTTCAATTGGGCATTGTTTATTTTTCTCCCCATTTTAGGTGACTCTTCTTGTTTGTTTCTGCTTCTTAGATTTATCTCCTTTCACTCCCTGTCTTCATGGTGTGACCTTTTGAGGTAGGAGACCTGTGGAATTCAGTTGTGCAGTGTCCCTGACCTCCTGAACTTGATGCTCTTGGGATGCCCTTTATGCCATTTATGTGGGCTCTCTTGTTGTAACTGGGTTTTGGTTGTTGTTGGGCCATTCTTTGGTAGATTCTTCCCTCTGACTGGCTGACTAAAAGTCACTCTACCCACCATGTCTTGTATGCTGTTGTGTAGGTGTTGCCAGAACAAAACCAAATAGCCAAGGAAACAAACGCACACCCACAAAAGTAGCCCCCACTCACTACAAACTATCAACAGCAAATGAGCCAATATTAATAAGGGTGTAAAGAGATTAAGACTATTTTAAGAAAAGAAGGCTATATATGAGATGACCAAATGAAAGAAAAATAATTTTGAGAGGGTAAAGGGAGGAGTAATAAGATTAGGGAATACAGACAAAGTGAAGAGAGAAAGTAAAATTTACATCATAAATAGAAAAGGGAGGAAAGAATACAGAATGGAGTAAGAGAGGTGAAGCATACTGTATTAGGTTTAAACAGAACATTTAAAAAATATAATGAGAGAGAAAAAAAGAAACCAAATTGGAGGAAAAGATCCACCACAGCAATATCAGTAACAAATAAGCAAAGATTAATGTAGGTGGGATGGGAATAAGAGGGAAAAGAGAGAAAGAAAGAAAAGTTTAAGAGATGTCTAGAAGAAAGAAAAGTGATTTTGAGAAGATAGAGGGAGAAAGAATATTAAGAGTAAGGAATGAAAACCAGGTTAAGACAGGGAAAAATTAAAATTTAAGATGAAAAAAAGAAAGGGAAGGAAGAACACAAAATAGAGTAGGAGAGGCAAACAGTAGAATTTGAGATTTGAAATGCAAAAATAGTGAAGGTCTATAAATAAAATTGAACAGACACCATATCATAATCAATGAGCAAAGACTGATAAAGGTAGAGAGAGAATAAGGGTATTTTAAAACTGGGAAAAATAATGTGATATGACCAATGACAAGAAAAATGGTTTTGAGATGCTGGAGGAGGTAGAAGTAGTGAGACTGTGGAGTGGAAACAAGTCATAGCAAGAGAGAAAACAAAATTTAAAATGAAAACAAGAAGAAAAACAAAGAAGGTGAAATGGAATAAGAGAAGAAAGGAGCCAAATATGAGATTTGAAATAAACTATAATATAAAAACTAGTGACCTAATAGGCACAGTCTTGAAGGACAAGAAATAAATGTTAGAAAGCTATGCAGGAGAGAAAATAATGCAAATCATGAAGACTGTGGTGGAATTTGTCTCAGTACCATTTAGTGTTTACCATTGTTTCCTCTTTCTGGATATGCCCCTGGCGGTCATATTGGCCTCAAGAAGCCTGTTCAAGACTACCAGTGATCCAGTCTGTGGTTGTCTCCTTCAGTTGTTAATCTAGTCAATCTGTAATCAGCAGTCAGGCTTAAGAACCACAGTGTGGAGCAGGGTAATTCCTGTGGTCACGGCTATTGCTTCCCCTCAGGCAGATGCCATTTGGAGGGGACTTCTCTGCCTGAGAAAATGGCTCCTGCAGTATGGGGAATGACTCAGCACGATCATGGTAGCTGCTCCCTCAGTTCTTTCCTCAAAGTCACCATCTTCAGACTCTCCTCAGCATCTTTAATCCACTCATCCCCCTCCTTTGCCAGAGTCCAGGGTAAGTGGCTACAAACAAATTTTTATGCATTAGCCCTTTAAGAAGCTCTCTGTGTCTCCAGTGATCTCTCCCTGGTAGACAGAAATCCTGCTGCTTTTCCCAGCTGGATGTTATCTGGGTTTCCATTCCAGGTCTGGTGCTGTAGGCTGGTGAGCTCAGTTTGGGATTTTGACCCCACACTTCTCATAGAGAACCCTCCGGCTGCTGAAATTTTCCTTCAGCATTTCTCTGCCACCCATTGGGGCCCAGTCAGCCATCTCGCTCCTCCTCCTACCAGTGGTGAAGTGGTTTCTTCTGTCTGTCTGTTGTTAAAAGACTTCTCTCCAGCTTGTGTTCAGTTGGTTATTCCAGATGATTTCTCCACAATTAAGTTGTAATTCCAGATTGGTCCTGGGAGGAGGTTAGTGTAGCTTCCACTTACTCCTCCACCATCTAGGGTCTCCAAGACTTCATTTCTAACTTCTGTTAGTGGAATTAAAATAGAAGCAAATATTTAATACATGACCCTATGAAGCATTATATAAAAATATATGTAGCAATATGACAGGATTCCAAAAGATGAACTATAAGCAATTATACATTTATTTGTTAAATTAATGTTAGAAGTAATAAACACTAAGGGTCCTTAAGGTGAAATCTTATTTGACTGGTTTCATGGTGGAGTGGAAAGAGCATGAACTTTGTAATCAGATTTTGGGTTGAATTTTCCCTCTGAGTAAGCTTCAGTCTCACTCATCCAATTTTTACTTGAGATCACAATGAAGGTTACATTTTTGATTCTGCTGTTGTTTTCCTTAACCACTTTCTCTCAACCTTCCCCATACAGGAAAAACAACTGTGCTTCTGGTGTCTCAAGTTAGTAATTTAGTTATTATGCCTAATTCCTCCTTTTTTCCTCACAATCCTGATGTCTAATGCTTCAGCAAATTTATCCAGTCCACCTCTAACATATATCTTTAAACTGAATCACTTGTTGTCTTTCCATGCCATCACTCTAGCCTGGCCACTATGATCTCTCATCTAGAATAGAGCCATAACCTCCAACACATCATCCTACTTCTATGGTCATCTTACTCAGCCACCTTCCATGTGGAAACCACTGTAATTTTCTAAAAATTCAAACTGCAAAAAGTTCATCTCTTGATTAAAATCCTTTAATGACCATCACTATATGTAGGAAAAAAATTTAAACTCATTTCTAAAGCCTACAAGATCCTTCAAGCATTGTGTTCTTCCTGACTCCCCAATTACACTTGTGCTTCTCTGCTATATCTACTCTTTAGACTCACTGGTTTCACTTCAAATTCTTGAATCTGCCAATCTCATTTATGCTCATGATCTTTATTTTTAATTGCCTTTGCTAGACTATTCTTTATATCATTTCCTATTTTTCCTTTAGGTCTCAGGCTTCTTTAGAGAAGACTTTCTAACCAAATTATATTTATTTTATTTTTCTACATTATATTATTTTCCCGATATTTTTATATTTCTTCCCATTATTTTTTAAAATTTGTCTTTCTTCTCCATTGTGATATAATCTGCAGGAGAGCAGAGAGTTTGTCTTGTGCACCATTGCATTCTCAGTACCCTGTGTATGCTTGGTACATATTAGTTTATTGAATAACAGAAGACCAACCACATAAAATTATTTTTTAAGTATATTTTATTGGTTATGTTGTTACAGTAGTCCCAATTTTTTCCCTTTTTTCCCTTATTCCCAGTATCCCCCTTCCCTCCAGCAATCCCACCCCCCTTAGTTCATGTCCATGGGTCATGCATATAAGTTCTTTGGGCCTGTCTGTCATTCCCAGAGTGGGTGGGTCTGCAGATGTTCTAGGTCTGTGGGAGCCCTTTAAACAAGTGGACTCTGCTGAGAGACCAGCAGTTTCCTCCTCTTCCCCAACCTCCACTGGTTTCCACAGTCAGAAGCAATGAGGCTTGATTTTCCCCGGTACTGGGACTGTGAGCTGTGGGGTCTGGTCTGGTGCTGGGATCGCTCCCCAGATGTCCTTCCCAACTTTTTAAAACATGTGCCTGTGTTTTCCAGGGACCTGCCGCTGCTACCGCGGCTGCTGCTACCACACCTCATCCTCTCCGCCCCGGTTCCTCCCCTCCTACCTGTCTGGATGAGTATTTCTCCTTTGTATCTTTGTTTGTTGGACTTCCATGCAGCTTGATTTTCTGGAACTTGTAGTTGTCTCTAGTTTTGAGGTAGTTTTATTTCTTCTTAGTTGTGGAGGGAGATGCAGCATGTCTGTCTAGGCTTCCATCTTGGCCAGAAGTCCCACATAAAATTCTTATGGATCTCATTCTAATTCATTTGGATGGCTGTTACAATTTGCAGCTTATATTAGCACTCCTCTTAACCTGTCTAACTTAAAGTTCATTTTCTATGACTCCCACATTATCTTATATCTTAATTGGAAGATCATTGCTTACAGACAATAATAACCAAAGAAGTCAGACTGAGAAAACATAAAAGCTTCTTAAGCTTTCTGAAATGAGAAGTTTACCTCAGGTTTAAAGTAAGTGGTAATATTGGTAATATTAAATAAAAGCAGAGAGACGATGATGAGAAAATTTCTTTGTAGAAATATGGACCTCCACTATTTTTTTAAGGTAAGATCTCAACTTAATATTTACATTAAAATTGTTCCATGTGTGAGCTGAGATGATGTCATATATCTTGGTGCAAAATATGAGAAAGTTCTAAGAATGCTTTCTGATATGGTTGCATAGTCCTCTCCCAAAGAGGAGAAAGCATGCAGTGTCACTACAATAAAAGAGAGGAGCCACAAGGGGAAATGACTTCTCATGGATCTATGAAAACAGGTGCTAGTAGCTAAACTACTAACATTTGATGCAATCCATTATCTGCCAAGCCACACTGTTTTAATTATTCACTGTGACTCATATTCTTCTATAGAGTTCACCTAGAGAAGGAAAAAGTCACTGAATTTCTCTTCTCTAAGTTAAAAGAGACTTGTAAATCCCAGATCAATTCTTGAAACTTTCAATCTGCAATGAGACCTCATCTTCTTCCCTTTGGCATTGTCTTGCCTGTCACCTCTTTCAGAGGTTGGTTCTGTTTCCTTTAGTTTTGCCAAGGTCTCAGCAGCCTCTCATTGCAAGGAGCTACCAAGGTAGAGTGAGTGTGACCATAAAAATTACAAGGTGCAAACAAACTCTGCAGGTTGGCTGCATGTTTATCAGCAACACCCAGAGACCATCACACACAATCTAATCAGCAAATCATCTACATACAAGTTATCCCATTGGCCACCTCAGGTGAAAATGAAACAGCTGTTTAATTTAGCTTTTATGAAAGAAACTCATATCCTGAATCTTTGATATCTTTATTACAGGTGCAATTTATTTATTTATATTGTTGTTATCTAATCTTCCTTGAAATCATTATGTTGTTCTGGAATTATATTCTCTAAGTGTATGACATGCACACTGGTAGAATGGACAATGATTTTAGGGGGTACATTACTTATTTAAAATAATGTAATAGTAGTATATTTATTTTTAGGCATATTAGAAAACATATATATGGCTCTGAAATCCCTGTTGCATCCTTTAGAACAAAATTAAGTGGTGAAATGGGAGTTGATTTACAGTATTTTTATGATAGAATAAATAATATTACAAATAATACTCAGATCTGGACAAAAATTATGAACATGGTAAGTGACTACCTAAGTTTGGGGAAGCATGGTAATATTCCCTAGACATAATCTCACTTGGTTTATGGCAGGGATAAAATAGGCTCAGCAATTTCCTTTTCACTTGACAACTTGATTAAAAAAAAAAGAAAAGAAAGTTTTGCTTCAATGGAACCCCAAATGAAATTCTTTGCAACAAAAAAATGCTAAAGGTGAGAGTGGGAACAACAAAGTGGGAAAAACAGAGAGTGGGAGAGGAAAATGGGGGACAAGCATGAAATTGGGGTTCTGGTTGTAATAGCATACTTGCATGCCCTGCTGGTAGGTGGAGGAAATGTGATTTTGGACCCTGAACTACTCAAATCCTTAAAACTTCCCAAGAAAAGAGCTTTGGTGAGTCTGAGACTATGCAATCGCCAGCCACAACTGAATGCTTTATTGCCGTCTGGAAGTGTTTATTTTCTGAACATAAATTCAGGGGACAGATTCAAGGCATGTCTAGAAATAAAGCATATCATCATGTGAGCTGAGCTGACAAGGACAATTTACTGTACCCTGCATTTGTTCTGGGCCAATCGGAGGAGAGCCGGCGATTAACATTCTAAAAATCCCTGCTGTTCAGTTCTGATTGTCCCTTCACTGAACTTTGGAATGGAGTGGATTAACCCCTTGAGGGACTCCAGTGCAGAGTCCAGAGACCAAGAAGGGACACTTGTTCCATCCCAGAAGATATGCTCAGTGTCAAGATGTTCCTGTAGTAACAGGCTGGCTGCTGATCCTGTACATTTGAGGGCTCTGGGAAGGAAGGAGCAGGCTTTTGCAGAGAAACTGAGGTTTGGGATTTATTGGTTAAGTTTCCATTTGTTTCTGCAGTAACGATGGGTCAACTGTTTATGCTTATCTTTTGAACAGGGACTGCAAGCCACTTAATTTGAAGAGACAGGAGAATAGTGTTTAATAGCATGAATTCCAGAGTCTGATGGAGCTGGATGTGACTAGCAACCCCTCTATTTATAAATATGTGCAAGTTATTAATGTATTTGACCTTTTGTTACTTATTTACAAAGCAGAGGGTAATACTAATATCATAAGTAAGCTAGGAAGATTAAATGAGATAATATGTGTGAAGTGTCTGGCTCAATAAGTACCGTCCGTGTACCATAATTGCTATTAGTTACTTATTATTATTTTACTCATATATTGAGCAATAAGGAAATGCAGAGAACATTTTTACTATCTTCCTGGAGGTATAGGTGTTGTTTTACACACCATTTTAAGAAAACCCAATCTCAGCTATTGGTGACAATATTTAATCCATTATGAGTGTCCAATTTTGAGATCTTTTTTAAACTTTAAGGACATTAGATTGGAAAAAAAAACCTTTCAGTTTCAAAACATCTCAATGAGACAATTTTAGAATAGTATATAGAGGCAAATTCACATTTAAATAACTTGCATCACTCTGTCTAATGTGTAGAATATTAGAAAAATGAGCCTAGAATTAAGTTTATGTTGGAAAAAGAAACTGGCTAAGATAGTTTGATATATTTGAGATTAAGATTTCATATGTGTTCCTTTCCATTATGAAAATGACTAAGCATTTAAAGTTTGAATGTGTTCATGATAAGACGTTTTCTATCACTTCCATTTTGGGTTCTGTTCCCAAGATCTTTCCCTTCTGCTTTTGGTTCCTTGCTCTAACAAGAAACAAACCTCTATCAGCAGTCAGACAGGGTGAGGGGTGGGGCGTAGGGGTGAGGGAAGAGTAGGAGGGAGGAAGAATTACAAGGAAGCATTTATCTGAAAGGGCATAACTTACACTCTTATATAACTTTTGCTGAGAGACTTCTAAGCATCCTACTGAGTTACTAGGTAGATAAGGAATTACAGATTTATGGGTTTCATCTTTACATGAATATTTGGTCCTTAAACATTCATTTGAGAGACAACAACACAACAACAATTTCATTCAATTTTTTTATAAACAAAAAACAAGAAACCACTCCACAAGTCTTTCTTGTCTATTTTGATAGTTCTATAAACAGACATTTTCATGGCAAGTTAATTTGTGAGCTGAGGGTACTCAGGGAAAAGAATTTTCTTCCCTTCCTTCCTTTCTTTATCTTCTGAATTTACTTTCTCTGAAGGTAAGCCTACATTTTAAGATATACTGTTGATTATACTTTATTTTCAATTTTGCCTCATCCTGCCTCATTCAAAATAAGGTTCCAGGTTACCCACATGAGATTCCAATGACTAGTTTTGCAGTCCTATTGCTAATATCCTTATTTATGACATCCAAGTTGGTGATATATTTCTTAACTATCTATAAAACTTAATAAGGCTATTATTAGAAATATACAAATGGGAGAATTAAAAAACTGGCTAAATGGCACATTCCATTTCTTTCACAGATAACTCCATATATTACTATTGCTGTTTAATAATTAATGTTCTTGTTTTTAAGATATTAACAATTTAGTGTTTGTCCTGCTCAATCCACTTTCATAATGAAAAGCTCAGTGTGTTCTGTGAGCCTTCTATCACTTCCATACTAATTGTGATAAAGTGTTCAGTTAAATGCACCAATAAATATTTAAAAATTGCATAGAAGGAATGTGGGAAAAGTGCTTTGTGCATTTAATTGATATTCTGAACAATATTGGTTTTAGGTAGAACTAATGCATTTGATTTTTTTCTTTTCTAGATGTGATTTTAAAATTGTGGTGCCTGAAATAATCTAGGTTGGTTGTTCAAACTCTATAGTTAGAGTGTCTGTATCTATGTCAGCTATCTTTGCTTCTCCCCAACTTTTTCAATAAAAAAGAATTTTACTAGTAATATATTTAACCTTGTGACCAAAGTACATTCAGACTAATATAAAGGTTTTTCTAAAATCTGGTTGACCATGACTCTTACCCCTGCCTTCCCCACCCCTGTTTTTTTTTTTTCTTACTTTTCTGAAGTCTCCTTTGTCATTTGTCCCCAAGTTAGTTATGTTTTCCTGAATTAATCTCAAAACTGAGGGCCACCTGGGCATCTTTCTCTTTTTGTAATGTCAAAATTATTGCCCTAGTTTTGAGTCTTGGAACTGTGCCGTTTTAGTCACTCTACTTAGTTCTTATTTTTACATATGTCTTTTTCAGGTTAAGAAGGATCTTTTCATGGCTTCCCTATCCTTTCCATTAGAATTTTCCTACCTGGAATTTTAGTGGCAGCCTCACAACTGTAGAAGTCTTTCTGTCCAGGCTATAGAACTCCGGATGCCCAAGGCTCTTCAGGATTTACCCGTCTACTTCCCTGGCCTTTGTCTGCTATCACCACCTCCATCCCCACACCAGGTTTTTTACCCTGTGACCACAGCAAGCTACTCATCTGCTCTCTCAAGCCTCTATCCTTGTCCTGGATGGCCACAACTGCCCTTTTCTTTCTTTAAGGCAGCTCCGATACCCTTCTCCAATACCCAAGGGCAATCACTGAGATCACAGAGCTCCATGTACTATCTATCACACTTGTACCATAAGACCTGTTGATTTCACCCACTTCAGCATCTGAATAGGAGACCCTAGCGGGAGAGATCCTATCTCTCTTTGAGCTTGTATCCTCAGTGCTCAGCAGAGTGCTTGGAAATGGTAGAATGTATGTTTTGGTTGAGTGAATGCATGAACATACTGTAATTGAATGAATGAATTCTCCTGAGCTAATTACACACCTCTAAAATACTAGATTGTAAAGTCCATGGAATTGCCTGATCTTAGGACCGAAAAAAAAAAAAAAAAAAAAAAATCCAAATGAAACTAACCCAAGGAAAACAAAGCTAATGACAGCTTTCTGGTACCCACCAAGTGTGTTAAGCAGCATTAGGTATAAAAAAGAAATAGGAGCCAAAACGATTTTTGTTTAGAGAGCCTGATGTTCTAAAATACTTGACCCTGCTATTGATATTGTTAAAACCCGCACTATTTTCTGAATGTTTGGTGGATGCTCACCATTGTTTAAAAATTGACTCAGTGGCTAAGACAGAGTGGAGATCTTTTGATTAGAGGTAAAATGAAGGCCAGATGAGACCTGAAAAGGTAGTCCCTACTTGGTTTCTACAGCCGTGGTAGATACACTTACTTCAGGAGGATTGACCAAAGTGGGGGAAAAAAAGTAGCATTAGCTTGGGCCCCTCCCTGAAGTTTGTAACCCTTTGCCCTCATTTCTTCTCTGTATACATATGAACACTTTCTATTTTCTCTTGCCTGTTAGGAAGTTCTGCACATGAAATTTTGGGAATTTTTTTTTGATGTTATAGTAATGTAGTACGGCTATCCCAGCTTTCTATCAGAAGTGGCAGGCAGCCAAAAACTAGAATCATTGTTTGCAAACTCTAAATATAGAGTCAAGATTTATATGAAGAAAACAGATATGTCTTGTTGTAAAACCATGAATAAGCATTGGCACAAACATAATAGTTTATTCTTCCTTGATATCACTTATTTTAAATAGCTATCTATCTTTTACTAAGATACTGTGGAAAGATACATTACAGAAACATTTGCTTCAGTTCAAAGTACTGGAGGGTTGGTTGCTCTTTCTTCATGCAGTTAAGAGTTCATTATTTCTAGGAGGTGATGAGGGAAATAAGAGCCTAAAGGGAATTTGGTCTCTGAATTTCAGGTAGCCCATGGGGCTGTTTTTATTCATAATGCATCATATTCATCTTGAGGTCACTGTCGCTGTGGTTTGCTTTTTTTAATTTAATTTTTCTGGATTTGCTCTAACTTTACATAAAGGTGGCCTTCATCCCGAGACTTCCTTGGCCTTTGGCTTCCAAGATGTCACATTCAACAAGGAAAGAAGCTTCTCCCATGCCCCATCTGTGCACCTTTCTGCTTCCTTCCCACCCATCCTGGCCTCTCTCTTCTGATTTCCATCCCCTTTAATCATTTCTGCCTGTTCCAGAACAAATGGGAATCAGGGGGAAAAGACTTTCAGAAAGAGTTAAAAAGGATGAATGAAATTCATACAATGCACACCATATGGCCTGACATTTTCCAGATTAGGTAAACATTTCTATTGGGGATAAATAGTCCTGTACATTGATGTTAAGAAATTGCATGAGACAAGGGCACATTCAGCATAGTTATGGTATAGAGTAATGTTTGCTCAGTAAAAGAAATATGAAAACTCAAGGGCAAGTGGCAGGCGTGGGGGACTTGGTAGAGTCCAACTTTTGAAAGAAGGGGTTAAAAATCATGAGTCTATGGCCAGAATAAATACTGTCTCCTCTAACTTTCACATTAATTGTTTTCAAATGCATGTGCACATATACACAGACACATACAAGAAATTCCCAACAGTCCATCATCACACCTCTCTGAAGGATTAAATTTTGTCAAAATCCATTTCTGAGCAGCCTGTGCTTGCAGAGAGACACTTGCAATGGCTGGCAAATTGATTCTAGGTGGCTTGTCACCGGTGTATATGCCTGCATTGGGTGTAGACTGATCTGCTTCTTGGTGAACAGCCCCAAAGCCATAGATTTCATTTGATCTTTGCAAAGGCTAACATCTGTCTGCTGTCATTTTAGTAAGATTGATGACAGGCATGAAAGAGGAGAGGGGAGGGAGTCTAGGGAACAGAGACCAGGAGAAGGAGCTCTGGGCAGCCCCGATGGTGGTGGCCAAGGCTGTCAGGGGTCACTGCTGCAAACTCTCTGGCCTATGAGGGCCATGGTGGGAAGCAGCCAGGCCCCACACTGGCAGTAATTGCACTTGGTTGTTACGGCTGATAGCTGGAACTCCAAGACACAAAGGCGGCATTTTGCACCTTTTATATCTTAATAGATTACGCACATTGCAAGCAGCACCAAGCTAAATGTTATGACAGCCATAAGAATGTGGTTTACTGTTATCTTAATGTAGCTGGGCAGCATAGGGTAAAGCCATCAAAAATATTACATATTTTTAAAGTTTCCTAAAGAAACGAACTGATACAGACATGGAGCTATTTTTACATGAAGTCCTGAATTTTAGCCAATGCCTCTCAAACCATAATTTTAGATATGTACACGTATTTCAGATATGCATATATATATATGCATGTGTGCACATTTATATATGCATTTTCTCCATTTACTAAATATCATTTTTCTTTCATTACTTCCCTTAAATTTTTATATGAACACTGTAAAGGGAAGATTTGCTTTAGATATTTTTAAGAGATGATTTTATATTTGAAACTTTGTCTAGAAAATGGCATTATTTTTGAAGATCTAAATGGCCCACTTGGGAGATTTGTCCTGGGTGAATGAATGAAGGAATGAATGAACGAGGGCACAGAACTTCCATTAACAGCATGGTTTAAATATATTACCTGCATCCACTTTTTCTGGGTACACACACCTGTCAGGAAGAGGTGAAACAAATGAAATTTGATAGAGTTAAATACCCCCCAGAACAGGGGAAGTCCAGGAAGGAGTAGCAATAAGACCTATTTTTGTGCACTTGCTTGTTTTGTGCTGGTGTGGTCGGATGTTTGATTTGAACTTGCTGAAGCGGTGGCTGCAGGGAGTTTTAGACGAGTTTTGGCTTCTATCAGCAGGAGGCAGATTCCTTGAATGCAATTTAATTCTGACACATAGAACACTTTCCAAATTTAGTTGGAAAGTTAAACAATTTTGCTTTATTCAGTGAGAGCTCTCAGGGCTTTAGGCTTCCTTGTGACATCATGGTGATGACATGATAGAGTAGCTGAGTTCTTTCTGGAAATTTATGTAAATTCCAGGATACTACAGAAATCAGCCTACAAAAAATCAGATCATCAAGTCCAACACATGTATTCTACAAATGAGAAATGGATATTTAAAAATATCAATCTCTGAATACCTTACCAGAATTCTCTTTAATTTGGCAAATAAAGTTGTGCTTCAGATGTGTTTCTCTTTAATTTGGCAAATAAAGTTGTGCTTCAGATGTGTTCCTAAAGAGCTAGATCATTAGTGAGAGAGAGAATAAATGTTTAAACATCAGAAAGGAGTGAATAGAAATGAGTGTAGGTTGCTATTTACACAATATCAAAGAAATTGTTTAATATTTGTAAACTCCAGTATGTTGTAGTAATTAAAGTGATTGATTTACATGGTGTAAAATAATTAGTTTTACTACAGTTTGGTTCACTGAGTTCTACTATTATTTGGGGCATTTAAAAAACATGTAAATATGTTTATGGAAGTTTATTATGTTTTAGTGGGGGGCAGAGAGACCTTCATTATAAAGATTACTTCTTCCTTTCTACAGATTGCCAGAATTAGAAAATGCAGTTGTCATATAGCACAGAGAATTAGTTCCTCAGCCCCTGTGGCTTTTTGGTAAGTGTGTTTGTTTTCAAGTTTTCAGTGGTGAATACTGCTAGATGAATCAGGGAAGATATATTCTATTGAGGGTGGGTAAGTTTATGACTGAAATTGAGAATTCATGTCAGAATCTTGGTTGATAAGGTCGTGTTTAGTTTTTTTTTAAACATTTTCAACACTACAATACATACTTTACATAACTCTCTTTGTCAGGGTCCATGTACATTTAGAAGGATAGTGTAAGCAAGTTTAATTTGGGGATTCCTGTGCATCTTGGGCAAGTTACTGGGCAGACCCGTGGATGGTGCAGCGTGGGGACCCTAGCAACTGGGGAAGCCCGGAGGAGCAAAGGAAAGAACAACTGGGGCTCTTCGGAGTTATAATCATTTGTAGTAGGTTGAAACATGGTCCCTCCAAAAATACACCCACCCAGAACCTGTGAGTGTGACCTTACTAGAAAAAGTCTTGGCTGATATAATTAAGTTAAAGGTCTCATAGTGAGGTCATTCTGGATTGTCCAGGTGGGCCCAAAATCCAGTGGTAAGTGTCCTTCTAAGAAGAGAAGACACAGACAGAGGGGAGAAGAGAAGAAGATGATGGCAAGAGATTGGATTTCTACACAGCCAGAGGCCAAGGAATGCCTGGGACCACCAGAGCTGGAGGAAGCAAAAAAACCCCATTTTTTTCCCTTCCCTGGAGCCTTCAGAGGGAGCATGGCCTTGCTGACACCTTGACTGGAATTCTGGCTTCCAGAGCTGTGAGAGGATACATTTCTGTTGTTGTAAGCCTTCCAGTTTGAGGTAATTTGTTATGGCAGCTCTAGGAAACTAACACACCATTGTGCAGGGGCTTCCAAGTCATAGCCACTGCCAATACAGCTGCCCACACAGAACCTGCCCTCCTGCTCCCTGAGCTCCCAGGGGTGCCTCCCATTGGTTCAAATGCATCGGAGTTCGGGAGAACCCCAGTAGGTGGTCCAAGGAGGCCAGGCTTTGGGACAGGAAGCAGGGGAGAGGATTGGGAGGGGAAACAGACTGTTGGGCACAACAGTGTTACAAGATGAATTCCTTCATAATTCAGTCTCGGAAGTCAAAGCTTTTTGTCTCACTGCTCACGGAGAGGTTCAAAAGGTAAATTCAGACTCCCAGTTATCACGGATTTGGGGGAGCGTGCTCTCATTGGGGAGAGATATTAGTTATGATAGTCATGAATGTTGGGGATTTGGTTAGAGTTGGAGTTAAGCTCATCAAAAGGCATGTGTTTTAAAAGGCCAAGGAAAAAATTATGTACCACAAAAATATATAGGGAACTCCAAGCAAAAAGGGAATTTAAGAAGATATTCACAAAATGAGTTTTTTCAGTTAAGCTGTTACATTCTTTTCATGCTTCATTATACTCTGCTTCTAGTCAATTACCTATGAATTTTTGTAAACTCAGATTTTTAAACTGTCTAATCAAGTGAGGATTTGAGCTTCCTTGTGGGAATCTCAGTCTTCTCATAATTAGATACTGAGAAGTGAGAAGTTTTGTAACTGTTGTCATATCGATACTTATTCACCCTATATTCCAAAACTTCAAGTCCATTGTGGGAAAAACCTTTCCCAAAGTGTGGGTTTTTAATTCTGCATGAAAACCTGGTATCTTAACGTGGAACAGAGTAAACACTCATTAAGAAAAACACTCTAGAAAAATAATATTCAACATGTTGTTTCTCAATTTTAATTTTTTTCCTGCAAGTGCTTGTTAGAAAATGTGATATGCAACGTCTAATTTAGCACCAAGTATGCATTTTATACACTTATTTTCAATTTTATATGTCAATTTCTCATGGTAGCTCATAATGAAAGTTCCTATTTCCAGGTACTCCGTCACATGAAAATTTTAAGCAATAGTTACCAGCTTCCCCTGTTGGATGTTTCACAAGAAATATTAAAATGAGCAGCAGCATCTTTTCCTGAACCTTCATCTCAGTGGGATTTTCCCTAAAGCGATACGTTCTTTCAGCACTGGCGTTTCTATTAAAATTAAAGTATTGATTTAAAAAAGCCCCCCTTGCAGGAGTTAATGAGACACTCTCTTACTGTTTTTACTCTATTGGTATTGTGAAAAGTCCATGAGCTTTTGAATCAAACAAACTCAGGATTGAATTATGCCTTTGCTACAAACTAGAGGTGGAACTTGATTCTTTCTCTAAATCTCAGAATTTTTATATATTAAATAACTGATTACATGGGATTTCTGCAAGGATTAAACCAAATTATGTGAGCAAAGGTCCTCATACAGTGCCTGATCAATTCATTGGAGGTGCTCAGAAGATACTGAGTCACTCAATGACCTTTGGGTTGCTAGGAAAGTAGGAAGCACAAGAAAATGAGATAGAACAAGATGATATATTTGCAAAAATATCTTTCATTTTAGAACCTTGGGTTATCTGGCATTTCTCTACCTCCTTCCTCCCCTCACCATCACCCCCCCCCAACACACAGCTTTGTCTATCTTCATACCTCCCCCCCCTCCCACACACACACACTGTGTTTTATTTTCCACCCATTCTTTATTCTCCTCTGGCTGTTTGGTACCCAAGGGAGAGCCCAGCAGGAGGATTTGGCCAAGTGTACTCTCCCCATTTCCCTCCCCAAATTAAATGCAAGCTCTGACTTGGCAGACCAGGTTCATTTTCTTCAGCTCCACGGGACCTGTGCAGGATAAGGAGCTGGTTTGTTGCTAATTAGAATCAGTGACCCTGGCCTGATTCCAAGATTTAGAAAAAGACAGAGCTACCCAACCTAGCATTGCCTGGTAGTTGATATCATTACTTTTCTTCTGGTCCCTTTTCTTCCTGAACCCAATTAATCCATTTGTCCACTCCCTTGAAGTCCATCTAATCAACTGCCTGCTAAATGGAACAGAACACACATTTTTAAGCTTTGCAGTTTGCTCAGGTGGGTTACAATAGCAATGCTTAAAGTGTGATGGATAAAAATGTGATTGATGTGTAGCTTAAAGTCAGGCATTAAGCAAGAGCCAGATGAAAATATTTGTCTGAGTCCCTGTTTTGAACAAGTGACACAGTTTCTGTCTCTGTCAAGTGCTTTTCTCAGGTAAATTGTTCAATCTTATTAAAGAATCACTTCTGGTGGGGGCAAATTGTCACAGGCAGGACATTTATATTAATCTAGATATATTTGGCTGTTTATAATGCTGTCATAACAGTCACTTCCTGAAAGAAATGTCTCTTCTAGGATCTTTACAAAATATAGAAGAAACTGGTGATGAAAAATTTACTTTATAAAAGTAAAGAATTAGTTTAGAAGGCAGAAGAACAGGACACATATTTTAGTGACATGGGGAAATATGATATGGATATTATGGGCTATCATAGTTTTAATCCTATCTAGGGCAAGGCATTATGCTCAGATTGCAGGTGCCATAAATGTTACAAAGTTTGTTTTCTAGTCTCTGTTGTAACCAAATTTAAGGAGGAAAGCTTCCATCAAGAAAATAACCTTCCTTCCGTGGATTGAATATCATTAGAGTCAGTATCTGTTACTGACAAGGGTATTCTCATCATGAAATTACTAAAACCTCTGCTCTTTCCCACAGGAAGGAGATATTTTACATGGTGTAGAGAAATCAAAAACAAATAAATGTGAACCGGGACCAAATACCAAATACCTATATCCAGTTTATAAATGATGTTCCAGAATGCAGAGAGATTGAGCAAAATTAGAATGAAGGTTAGCTTGCTTTTTCTATTGAGACAAATACTACAAATGTTTAGCAATATGTATAATAGTATCCCATTTACATTTGCTACAGCTTTTAGAGTTTGCTTTCCATGCAGAAAAAATTTGGGATTTCATTTGATGTAGGGATTGGCAAGGATGTGAAGAGGAGGTGCTCTAGAATGTGATATGAGTAGAAATTAGAACTATGGTGTGTGTGTGTGTGTGTGTGTGTGTGTTTCACCAGAACAAAGAAAACATTTTAATAACAACATAGAGCTAGAGATTTAATGACAAGGCAACTCACCTTGTCACAGAATGCTATATAAAATTATAAGAAATATAATTTAATCAGATATAACTCTCCTTTCCCCCCATATTCCTAGCAAGTATTTAGAACAATTCAAGACATAGTAGATACTTATATTTGTTGAATGAATGATTGAAGAAGGAAATGAATGAGAATATTTCAGCAACTAGTGCCATCTATGTAAGTGTTATTTCATTTGATTTCGTGGCTGCCATAGCAAATTTATTCTCTTACACCTCTGGAGGCCAGAAATCTAAGTATCTATCCACAGACAAATGAATAAAGAAAATGTGAAATACACACACACACACAAAGGAATATCATTCAACCTTTAAAAAGGAGGAAGTCCTATCATTTGGAATAATGTAGATGAACCTAGAAGGCATTATGCTAAGTAAGATGAACAAGCTAGAGAAAGACAAATACTGTGTCGTATCACTTATATGTAGAAACAGAAAGAAGTAAAGAAAAAGGAAAAGAAAAGAAAAGAAAGGTCAAACTCAGGAACATAGAGTAGAAAAGATGTCACCAGAGGCTGGGGGTGGGGGAAAAAGGCGAGGTTAGTTAAAGGGTACAATCTGGGAGGAGGTAAGATGGCGGAGGAGTGAGGAGAGGTTGCGGTTTTAGGCTCCGGAGACCCGTCTGCAGTTTGGTCTAATTGCAGACAGAACATCTCAGTGAGCAGCTGGACATTGGCGGGAGTTGAGCCAAGGCACTGCTGGATTAGAGAAAATCCACCTGGGAACAACCTGTTTAGTGAGGATAGCGGAGAAAAAGGGGACGAAACGGGATTCCTGACTGGGGCGGCTGCCCGAGCTGTGGCGGGAAGCACACAAAGGATTTTTGGCGACCACAGGCTACCCCAGAGAGGAGTCAGGCGGAGAGCGGATCTCTGCCCGCTGGCAGAGACGGGACTCGACCAAGTGGCATTGGCGCTGAAGGACAGGAGACAGCGTGCTACCGGGCAAGTGAGAACATAATTCTCCTTTATATTTTTCTCTAGTGGATGGTGGAGACGGGAGGAAAGTTTGGGTGGGGTAGGCCGTTCTGGAGGAGCCCAGGCGCAGGGGCGCGCTAATCCACTCCTCAACCCTACCATTGGGTCGCGGGGGCGCACATAGGGAAGTGCTCTCATTCACTGGCCCAGGTGCGCGGGGCCGTGAGTCCAGGCGTCCCTCGGACATTCCCCAACGGACATAAGATCAGTGCCCCAACGGGCACAGGGAGGGCCCACTGAACACGCAGAGGACTGTGCACAGACACCCCCAGACAGCTCCCGTGGGCGTAGGGCCCCAGGCCGGAAAGCAGACCACTAGCGCAGGCTCTGTTTGTGCCCGCCCAGACGGGTGAGGGAAGGCGGGCGGCTGCAGCACGGGAACAGCGAGAGGCGGCGACCCACGGACGCTCGATTCCACTGAGCGCAAGTGTCCCTGGCCCTGCCCTAAGAGGCGAGAGACCAACTCCCGGAGCTCGGCTCAGCGGGACTGAGGGCACGGGGCAGCGTGCGAGCGTGAAAGCACCTCAGCCCGGGGTCAGTGGGAGCTCTCTGGCCGCCTGTGCGGGCAGGGTCACCTTGGCGCAAACGGGGAACCGCCGCGGCCCAGCGAAAGAAGGAGCCCATCCCGGGGAAAGCGCTCGGGCCGTCCGCGCGGGCAGGGTCACCTCGGCGCGAACGGGGAACTGCCGCGCCCCAGCGAAAGAAGGAGCCAATCCAGGGGAAAGCGCTCGGGCCGTCCGCGCGGGCAGGGTCACCTCGGCGCGAACGGGGAACTGCCGCGCCCCAGCGAAAGAAGGAGCCAATCCCGGGGAAAGCGCTCGGGCCGTCCGCGCGGGCAGGGTCACCTCGGCGCGAACGGGGAACTGCCGCGCCCCAGCGAAAGAAGGAGCCAATCCCGGGGAAAGCGCTCGGGCCGCCCGCGCGGACAGAGACACCTTGGCACGAACGGGGAACCACCGCGGCCCGGCAGCAGTGGGCTCCAACCGTGGGGCAAACTCTCGGGCCGTCAGAGCGCGCAGGGGCTTACGCGCAAGGGCACCTCAACTGGCTACAGCGGGCAGCAAGGTAGCGCGCCGCGCCGGCAATTGCGGGCGCGCACCATAGCGGCAACCGGGTGCGCACACCAGTCCGGCAAAAGAACAAGAACCTCTGACCTGCCACACTAGACCAGCTGCGGACCCAGAAAAAGAAGGCAACACACCAAGGCTAAAACGCAGTAAAAACATCGTTTTTTTTTTCTCCAAATTTTTTCTCCCTTGTTCTTTCTTTCTTCTTAATAATTTCTTTTCTTTCCTTCTTTCTTTATTCTTTTCCTGGGGTTTTTTTTTGGGGGGGGTTTTGGGGGGTATATATATATATATATATATATATTTTTTTTTTTTTTGGTTCAATTTTTTTTCTCTCTCTCTTTTATCTTTCTTCTGTATTCTTTCTTTTCTATCTTTCTTTGTTCCTTTCTTGCTAACCTTTTGGGGTTTTTTGGGGGGGGTTGTGGTAAATTTTTTATTTTCTTCTCTTTCTCTCTTTCTTCTTTTCTTTCTCCTATTTTCTTGGGGATTTTTTGGGGGAGTGTTTTTCCTCCACCTCTTCCAATAATAACAAACTTTATCTCTAACGTGTTGCATATAACCTCTCCTTCTCATCCTTTCTCTTTAATAGTGGTTTATTCGTTTGTGTGTCTAGCTTAGCCCCCCTATTACTTTAAATAATACAATATAATTACTATATAAACCCAAATACAATACAATCCCACTTTCTTACTATACTAAGTATTTTTCTATCCTTTTCTTCTATTTTTCTTAACATACAATGTAAATATTACTAACTGGCTTGCACAGTCTCAACTATTATTAATCTATCACCCCCTCTATCAAAAATTATATTTTTCCTCCCCAAAAACAACTCGTATCTATTCTTCTTATAGTATAAAAGCTCAAATCTCTTTACATTTATATTAATACGGGCTAGTTGGCTAACGATAGCAGGATAGAGTGGGGGATACTTTCTGAGGGTGTGGGTCTCCTGCCTGGGCTGTGTGTTTATGTCTTTAACAGCATATCCACAAAAGAACTCAAGACAAAGCAGATAGAGTGACTCTCAACCAAGTAGCCAGAAGGAAGATCCTATCAAAGAACATCTGAAATATAACCGAACAGCATAAACAAACGACATAAAGGGTAACTTAAGACCATCAGGCTCAGGATATCAAAGAGACTGCACCACTGAAACTCCCAGACCTTCGATAAAGAATATTACACCACAAAGGAGGGAAGTCAAAGCAGACTACCCCCCCAATAAATAAATAGATAAATAAATAAATAAATAAATAAAAACAAAAAGAATCCAACATGGTAAGACGCAAAAATAACCCCTCAATGAAAAGAAAAGAGGAATCCTCAGAAAGAGAGATAGACGAAATAGACATAGCCCAAATGTCAGACATAGAATTCAAAACAATGGTGGTAAAGAAGCTCAATATACTCGACATCCTTAAAATCAACTATGACAACCTTCAAGGAAGTTACCAGCAGCTCCAAGAAAATTACAGGGAACTGGCAGAGAACTACACCAGCATAAAAAAAGACATAGAAATCGTTAACAAGAACCAGGAAGAACTTAAGAATACAATCTCTGAACTGAAAAACACAGTAGAATCAGTCAAAAGCAGACTAAATGAAGCAGAAGATCGGATTAGTGAGTTAGAAGATAATGTAGAGAAAAACTCCCAGACAATACAGCAAAATGAAAAACGATTGAAAAAATATGAACAAGATGTAAGGGAATTACAGGATAGCATTAGGAAAAATAATTTAAGGATCATCGGAATACGAGAGGAAGAAGAAAAGGAACATGGAATTGAAAATCTGATAGGAGAAATAGTGACAGAAAATTTTCCGAACCTGATGAGAGGAAAAGCTATGCAAGTCCAAGAAGCACTGAGAGTTCCAATCAAGAGGAACCCCCAAAAACCCACTCCAAGGCACATCATAGTTAAAATGGCAACATTCCAAGACAAAGAGAGAATCCTAAAAGCAGCAAGAGAAAAGCAGCAAATAACATACAAGGGAGCTCCGATAAGGCTATCAACTGATTTCTCAACAGAAACATTACAAGCCAGAAGGGAATGGTCAAAAATATTTCAAGCAATAAAAAACAAAGGCCTACAACCAAGAATACTCTACCCAGCAAGGCTCTCATTCAAAATAGAAGGTGAAATAAGGAGTTTCTCAGACAAAGGAAGACTGAAAGAATACATCTCCACCAAACCAGCATTGCAAGAGATGCTAAAGGGACTGTTCTAGGAAAAAACAAGAGAGGAGAGGAACAGAGGTACAAAGGGAAATGAATAAATACACGTCAATAATAACCTTAAATGTAAATGGATTAAATGCTCCAATTAAAAGACATAGGGTAACGGAATGGATAAGAAAACAGGACCCACATATTTGCTGTCTACAAGAAACACACCTCAAAACAAAAGATTTACACAGACTGAAAGTAAAGGGATATAAAAAAATATTCCAAGCAAACGGACCGGAAAAAAAAGCCGGGGTAGCAGTTCTCATATCAGACAAAATGGATTTCAAAGCAAGGACAATAAAAAGAGACAAAGAAGGACATTTCATAATACTTAAAGGAACAATCCATCAAGAAGATATGACTTTGATAAACATATATGCACCCAACATAGGAGCACCCAAATACATAAAGCAAATACTAGAAGACCACAAAAAGGATATCAACAACAACACACTCATAGTAGGGGACTTCAACACTCCATTATCAACAATAGACAGATCATCAAAGCAAAGAAACACCAAGGATATACAGGCATTGAACAACACACTAAACCACATGGATCTAACTGATATATATAGAACTTTTCACCCCAAAGAAGCAAAATATACATTCTTTTCAAGTGCACATGGGACATTTTCAAAGATAGACCACATGATAGGTCACAAAACAAGCCTCAACAAATTCAAGAAAATTGAAATCATATCAAGCATCTTTTCAGATCACAATGCCTTGAAACTAGAAATCAACCTCAGAGGAAAAAATCAAAGACACCCAAACTCATGGAGATTGAATAACATGCTATTAAATAATGAATGGGCTAATAATGACATCAAAGAAGCAATCAAGAAATTTCTAGAAACTAATGATAATGAGCACACAACAACCCAAAACCTGTGGGACACAGCAAAAGCAGTCCTGAGAGGGAAGTTTATAGCAATACAGGCATATCTGAAAAGGCTAGAAGAATCTCAAATAAAAAACCTAACCACAATTCTACAAGAACTAGAACAACAACAACAAACAAAGCCTAGGGCAAGAAGAAGGAATGAAATCATCAAGATCAGAGCAGAACTAAATGACATAGAGACTAAACAAACAATCCAAAAGATCAACGAAACTAGGAGCTGGTTCTTCGAAAAAATCAACAAAATCGACAAGCCTCTAGCCAGTCTAATCAAGAAAAAAAGAGAGAAGACACAAATAAACAAAATCAGAAATGAAAGAGGAGAAATCACGACTGATACCTCAGAAATACAAATGATAGTTAGAAATTACTTCAGACAACTGTATGACAAGAAATTTGACAATCTAGAAGAAATGGACAAATTTCTAGAAACATACAACCTTCCAAAACTGAATCAAGAAGAAGTGGAAAGTCTCAACAGACCAATAACAAAGAAGGAAATTGAAACAGTAATCCAAAATCTCCCGGCACACAAAAGCCCTGGACCGGATGGCTTCACAGGCGAATTCTACAAAACATTCAGGGAAGAACTAACTCCTATCCTCCTCAAACTGTTCCAAAAAATCCAAGAAGAAGGGAAAATCCCAAACTCTTTCTATGAAGCCAGTATTATCCTAATCCCCAAACCAGGTCAAGACACAACAAAGAAAGAAAACTACAGGCCAATATCACTGATGAACATCGATGCTAAAATCCTCAATAAAATATTGGCAAACAGGATCCAGCAACACATCAAAAAGATCATACATCATGATCAAGTGGGCTTCATTCCAGGGATGCAAGGATGGTTTAATATTCGCAAATCAATAAATATAATACATCACCTAAACAGAATGAAAGACAAAAATCACATGATCATATCAATAGATGCAGAAAAAGCATTTGATAAAGTTCAACACCCATTTATGATGAAAACACTCAGCAAAATGGGAATAAAGGGAGCATATCTAAACATAATTAAGGCTATATATGAGAAGCCTGAGGCCAACATCATACTCAATGGACAAAAACTGAAAGCATTCCCCCTGAACTCAGGAACGAGACAAGGTTGTCCACTCTCTCCACTCCTTTTCAACATAGTGTTGGAAGTCCTAGCCACAGCAATCAGACAAGAAAAAGAAATAAAAGGAATCCAAATTGGGAAAGAGGAAGTGAAACTTTCATTATATGCAGATGATATGATAGTATACCTAGAAAATCCTATAAACTCCACTAAAAGACTACTCAATATAATAAGTGAATTTGGCAAAATCGCAGGGTACAAAATAAATATACAGAAATCCAAGGCATTTCTGTACACCAACAATAAAATAGCAGAGACAGAGACAAAAAAGAAAATACCATTTACTATAGCAACAAGAAAAATAAAGTACCTAGGAGTAAACTTAACCAAAGAGATAAAAGACCTGTACTCTGAAAATTACATAACATTGAAGAAAGAAATTAAGGAAGAAACAAATAAATGGAAGCAAATACCATGTTCTTGGATGGGAAGAATCAACATCATCAAAATGGCCATACTACCCAAAGCAATTTACAAATTCAATGCAATCCCTATTAAAATACCAATGACATATTTCACAGACCTAGAACAAATACTCCATAAATTCATATGAACCAAAAAAGACCCCGAATAGCAAAAGCAATCTTGAGACAGAAGAACACAGCAGGAGGAATCACAACACCAGATATCAAACAATACTACAAAGCCACTGTAATCAAAACAGTATGGTACTGGCATAAGAACAGACATATAGATCAGTGGAACAGAATAGAGAGTCCAGAAATAAACCCAGGCCTCTATGGTCAACTAATCTTTGATAAAGGAGGAAGGAACATAAAATGGAGTGAGAAGAGCCTCTTTAACAAATGGTGCTGGGAGAACTGGATAGGGACCTGCAAAAAAATGAAACTAGACCACCAACTTACACCACACACGAGAATAAACTCAAGATGGATCAAAGACTTAAATGTAAGCCGTGACACCATAAAAGTCCTAGAGGAAAACATAGGCAAGAAAATATCAGATATCTCACGTAACAATCTCTTCACGGATACATCTCCTAAAGCAAGAGAAATAAAGGAAAAAATAAATAAATGGGATTACATCAAACTGAAGAGTTTCTGCTCAGCAAAAGAAAACAACAGCAAATTGAAAAGGAAACCAACCATATGGGAAAACATATTTGCCAATGACATCACAGACAGGGGACTGATATCCAAAATATATAAAGAGCTGATACGACTCAACATCAAGAAAACAAACAACCCAATTAAAAAATGGGCAAGGGACCTGAACAAACACTTCTCCGAAGAGGACATACAGAAGGTCCATAGACACATGAAAAAATGCTCAACATCATTAGCCATCAGGGAGATGCAAATAAAAACCACAATGAGATACCACCTTACACCAGTCAGAATGGCCATCATCAACAAATCAACAAGCAACAAGTGCTGGCGAGGATGTGGAGAAACGGGAACCCTACTGCACTGTTGGTGGGAATGCAGACTGGTGCAACCACTATGGAGAACAGTATGGAATTACCTCAAAAGATTAAAAATGGAACTGCCTTTTGAACCAGCGACTCCACTACTAGGATTATACCCGAAGAATCTTGAAACACCAATTCAAAAGAACTTATGCACCCCTATGTTCATAGCAGCACTGTTTACAATAGCTAAGTGCTGGAAACAACCTAAGTGCCCATCTGTAGATGAGTGGATCAAAAAACTGTGGTACATTTACACAATGGAATACTATGTAGCAGAAAGAAAGAAGGAACTCCTACCATTTGCAACAACATGGATGGAACTAGAGAGAATTATGCTTAGTGAAATAAGCCAGGCAAAGAAAGAAAAATACCATATGATATCACCTAATACAGGAAACTAAAGAACAACACAGACAAAGGAACTAAATAGAACAAAAAGCAGAGTAGCAGTCAATAGGGGGGAGGGGAGAGGGAGAGAAGGGGGATAAGTAAGGGAAGGGTTTAATTAAAGAGCCTGTATGAAGGACTCATGGACATGGACAGCGGGGAGGGATATGATTGCGGGAGAGGGGGTGGGCTGGGTGGGGGAGAGAAAGGGGACAACTGTAATTGAAAAACCAAAATAAAAAAAAAAAAAAAAAAAAAAAAAAAAAAAAAAAAAGGGTACAATCTGCCAGCTGTAAGATGAATAGGGTCTGAGAGTCAAATGTATAACATGGTGACTATAGTTGAGTATTACTGAATTTTACCAACAGAGTGGGACTTAAATGTTCTCAAAAATAAAATATAGAAACAAAAGGTAAACTGTTGACAGGGCTATGCTAGCTCCAGAGGTTCCAGGGTCAAGGGCTTTTTTTATCCTTCCAGCTGGTGGTTCCAGGAGCTCTTTGGCTGGGAGCGGCACACCCCCATCTCGGCCTCCATCTTCACATGGCCGTCTCTGTGTGTCTGTGTCTTCTTCTCTGTTGGTCTCAAATCACCGACTGCCCTTCTCTTACAAGGCCACTTGCGTTGGATTTAAGGCAGATGCAATGGATAACTTAGAATTATCTCGTCTTAAGATCCTTAACTTAATATCATCTGCAAAGACCTTTTTTTTCAAATAGGATAACATTCACAGGTTCCAGGAATGGGACGTGAATATCTTTGGGGGAGCTATTCCAGCCTACCCCATTCTCTTAAGGACTCCATGAAATGGTTATTATTTCTCTCTGGGATTCACATGAATGCCTTAAAAAGAAAATTCTTAAACACAAATTCTGACAGTAAATTATAGGCCTAAATTTGTTTTTAAAGTATGATATTCCTTCTTCTGAAACAGAAACATGAACTCAGACCCAAACAAGATAATTAAAACTTTTTTTTAAATTTAAACCACACACATACTCGTACACATACACACAACACCTACACAGGCCCTACAAAATCCAAACTCTCCATTGTTTATAGTAATACAAAGTGTGATAATTTTTTATTTGCAACAGGTTTTCTCTTATCCTCCTCCATTTTTAAAAAATATTTTGGAAAAACAGAATCTCATTTGGGGTTTTGATGGGAAGTCATAGAGGAGAGGACAAAGTATTAAATAAATACCTATGGATATGTGCAATAACTAAAATACTTTATTTTTCATGCACTATTCATTGTCATGCACCATGTGCCTGGTACAGTAGTAGGTAATGAGTTGCATTGGTGAATGAGACAGAAACTAGCTCAGTTGTTGGTGAGGGAGAATACTGAGGAATCAGATTAAAAATAAAACAGTGAGAGAATAATAATGGCTAATTTCTTGAGTATGACATGCTAGATGCTAGTCTAAGTATTTACCATGTGCTAACTTAATTAATTTTCATAAATAAAGGTAAGGTAAGAAATGTTTGAAATAGTCAATATAGGTTGAGATGGGGTGTGTGTGCATGGTCGGGGAGCAAGTAACCCAGGCACAGGGTCCATTCAAGGTGCCACACTAAAAGCAAAGTCTAAAGTAGCAGTTAATCAGGCCCCCAAATGTTCGGGAGCACATTCCAGGCACAGGAACCAGCATAGCAGCATTGCAGGACCAAGAAAATTATATATATTTGGCACTGAAATTATTTAAATGTGACTGGCCGCCAGCTGACAAAGGGGTCAGGGATTAGTCATGAAGCTAGAGAGGAAAGTAAAGTTGTTTTCTCAAAAAGTGACAAAACCCTTTGACTAGAGGGAATATTGGAGAGATTTTGGTCCCCCCCCCTCCACAAAATCAGGTGTCCCCCGTGTGTGTAGTACACAGTAGCATCCAGGGGCTGAGGGAGGAGTTTGTCACACCCTGCCCTGTTCTTGGCATCATTGGTTTTGCTGATGCCATTGGTTTGTCTACAGGGGAAAAGCAGAAGTGATGCAGCCAATTCTAGCCTGACTCGAGCTAATTTCAATGATAGTCAGATGTGCCTTCTTAAACCTCTACTGGCTTGTTCTCTCTTTCCACACCTTTGATCTTCTCCCTCCAACTTTATTCTATAAAAGATACACAAGGTTGAGAATTAGATCTTAGACTTTATTTGTAGGTTTTCCAGAAATACCCATTATTTCATTGGTCATCATGCACCTGGAAAAGTTGGTTATGTGTTGCATGTCACTCTCTAATATATTTTAATATTTAACTATTCTAGCATGTTTATTCAATAAGTTGTTTTAACCTTCATTTAAAGATTTAATCTTTATTTGAAAACACACTTGCCTAAAATATAAGCCTTCAACTGAACACATGTAAGACACTCAAAAATTGCATTCTAAATTGGGAAATAGATTTTGGAATTTAGGGAGTAAGTAATGAGGCATGTTGTTTCTGAATTAGCTACAACACACACACATATATATATATTTTTTTCTTTGAATGAACAGATATTAAATGAACTATGTTATTTTATTTACTTTAATGCCATTAATATTAGTTTGTAGAGATAGAGGGTTACATGGACCACTTCTCTGCTAACAATTCTTACACCTTTTGAATCTCAAAGGCAATCTTTATAAAATGGTAATGAGATGCAAATGTTTCATGTTCTGCTTTATGTTTAAAATACCACATGCTTTCAGATATCTGTTACTTCACAGATCAAAAAAATCTATAGACCATTGGATCTGGAAAAGGGCACTTGAAGCCATTTGGGGTGCCACATTGCATAAATGAGCTTCAGGTTCACATGAAAGAGCTTATCAGAAAAACCTTGTGTGCCCCGCACGGGGGAATGTAAGATTTTTACCTTATAGATCTGGTGTTTTTTAACCTAGATTTCCAGGATGGGGAAATGTAACAAAAGAAAAAAAAAGTAGATGGCTTCAGATCATCCTGTATCTCAAATGGGAAAAGAGAGAAGGATGTACAGTCCTCTAGGCTAAGTTTTCTGAGTTCTAGAGACCACCTATGAATTTTCTAAAATTTTTGTTTTATATTTCTGAAGACAAAGGTGGAGAAAATAGTCCTCAACATTGTTAACCAGGAGCGACAGTGATGGCAGGAGAGACACTTTCTGACTGGATTATTGTTGTTGAATTACACAGTTGCAAATGTTTTTAGTAGATAAATAGTCGTCGTCATCGGCAGCCGTCCGTCTCGAGAGACGATGGTGTAGCTTCTTAAGAGTCTATCTGCACCGCCGAGAATGGCTGTGCAGTCCGACTCGGGAGTGACACGGTATCTGTCTCCTCCCGTGTTGAATCGACATCTTGCGATGACGCTGGAGTGTCCTCTCCAGTGAAGCTGAAGCTACAGAGCCTGGGCAGGGTGATATGGAGGGTCTGCTGTTGCCCATGCAGCAGACCCCCCCTCTCTTCGCAGCTGAAGGGTCCAAGGGAAAGACGGAGTCAATACAGCTTGGCTTCAGGTGCGCCGCAGGAGTTGCCGGTGTTGACTACAACGTCAAACCGCCTTAGGGACTCCGGCTCCGGATTTTCTGTCGGGGTTTACTCCCTTAGCCTTTCCCCTGAAGAGGTATGCCGCAAGGCAGCGGAGGTTTTTTGAAATCAGAGTTTTCCTTCTCTGATGTGCCCTGACTGGAAGATAAATAGTAATAATACAGATTATAACATCAGGCTCTGGAATTTAGTTTCTTCAACCTCAAACTAGCCTAAAGGAAAATGAAATTAGCTAGTGTAGTCATGATCTTTTAAAAATATATTTATTCGTATGTCATATATTGGAAATCCACAAGTGTTATCTGCCTTGGATAGATGGAAGCATACAATTGGTAAGGGGGCCAGAAATTGTGATTTACTTTTTAACTACTGGAACTGCTGCAATGTTCTAGGAGGACCATGGAAATGGAACAGCGCTGCGAAAGAGGAAATGAGTGGCCAGAATTGGCCCCATCACACTCACCAAGTGCGTGTCCTCAAATAGAGACCCATGATCGCTCTTTCAGATGCTATTTTCAAACCCTTCACAAAGGACTGTGCAGTGATTATATGTATTCATGATGTTCATATCGTGTGCTCAGCTCAAAGGATATTTGAATGATGCATTGAGATTTATTCCTAAAAAAGAATTCAGCATCTGTAAACTGCTTCATCTTTGAGAACGGGAAAGAAAAAATATATGGCTTGATTTTCTTTTAAAAAAGATCCCAACTCATAAAATAGAGTTTCTGTGAGTGAGTTGGTATTAAGGCCCCATTACCCACACATACACTGAGGTATAATCACTTGCATTCACTTGCACACAACCAAATGCACAGATAAACAACTGTGTGGCATTGGTGCTCCGTGGATATTTTCATCTTGTGATTCACTTTTCAAATCAAAGGAGCCTTCAGCTCCGGCTTACAGGCTTTTCCCCTTTGTATGGCTCTCTATATCTCCACAAAGATGTCTGAGAAAGACTGTCCAAAAACAAACCCAAGACCAAGGTTTTTTCACTGTGGGTTTATTGGTTGGATGTTTGTGTGTGTGTGTGTAAAATTGTGTATAAATGTATGTGAGGTATGTCTGTGTGTATACATATACATTGAAATATGAGAAATTTTGCATTGTCTCCTTACTCCTCAGACCTATCCTTGATGACATACTATAGGGAGAACACAAGAGTCACATCCTAGATGATCTTTGTCTTCACTGACCTGGTAACTAGGGGACTTGAAGATGCTACGTGACTTTATGCTTCTGCCCTGTTCTGGGATGTTGGGTTATTGACCTTGTAGAGGCTCCCACATCGTATTACTAACTGCTGCCTAATGATAAGACAGTTCCATTAACTAGCATTTTGACTTTGGCATCTGAGAAGCATCCTCTGCTGAGAGAGAGAGAGAAAGAGAAAGGGAGAGAGAGAATGGGGCAATTAAGTGTACATATTGATCTCTTATGACATTTAAATTTTCTTCATTTTCTAGCACATTCTAAACATTGAAGGATTGTCATCCTAAAACAGTCTTTTGGAGTCAAAGAGAACTTTTGCAATCTGACAACTTCATGGTCTCCTTAGTGTGTATCCTATCATTGACCAATACTCATTTAGTACTATCACAGTGTGCAAATCACTGTTCAAATACCACTTGCTATATGCAAACTCATGGGTTTGTGAGCTATTTGAGAACAGGCACTGTATCTTAATCATATGTACAATCAATATAAAGTGTAAAACATAGTAGAAAAACTGGTAAATGTCTATTGAATAAGTGAATAGACAACTGTTCTTTCTGTCTTTCCCATTGGCAATTTATTTAAGAGGACTGGTTCTAATTTTTTCTTTCTTAAATTCCCTTTTTATCTACCTGAATTTGTTAAGGAAGTAAAGATTATTGTGCTAGATTAAGTAGATTAACTTGTACTAGATAAATTACTCAATAAATTTCCCTTGCAATGAGACTTTGCACCTCCACTCAACAAGATATGGGGGTCTGTTACTTCACTCCTTGGAGTTAGGTTGGTCTTGTGACTGCTCTGGGCCAGTACCATGTTGTGGAAATGATAGTGTAGGTATGCCTGTTCTGAGCTTAGGCCTTAAGAAGTCTTGTGTTCTTTTGTTCTCTGACTTGGGGTTCTGCCCCACGAGACTGTTTCCTGATTAGTCTGCTAGAGGACAAGAGACCACATGACCAGAGCCAGGTCATTCCAATCAAGTCCATGCTAGACCAGTCAGTTCCCCAGCTGAACTGCCAGCCAACTGCATTGGTATGAGCAATGCCACCTCAGATAGGCAGAACTACCCAACCAAAACTTAGACTTATAGCAAAAAATGGATACCCATTGTTGTATGCCACCAAGCTGCTGTGGTTATTTGTTAGGCTGCAGTGATATAATGAGAGATAACTGGTACAGTTACCTTCAAGTTGTCAAGTTGATTCCTGCCTGGCTTTCTCTCTACTCTTCAGTGTCTATTAATACACTAGTTCCAAAATCTTCTCTCAAGAAAATTCTTGTTTCAGTCACTTATAAATAAATTTTAATTTAATAGATTATTTATTTGCAAGATATTAATATTTTAAGCATATATTCTGTGAAATTCAGATTCTTACAATATTTTTAATCAATTTATTCTGTTTGTTGCTCAGAGAAAGGAGAAATGACAATAGAAAGAGTAGGAGTAGTACATGGGTGAGTTAGAGAGAGCCCAACCCCAAAGACTTATAACCCTGAGACATGGTAGCAAATCTTCACTCTGTCTAGGGGTAAATAAGGTTGTGTTTACAATCCTTGCCTTCTGGGAGCTTCTAATCTAAAAATATCAGCAATGGCTCAATAAAACAGAAGAGCTGATAAAATCAATGATATAAAATAAGCCTATTCAGAACATGATTTACATTTGTTCAAGCCCATAGAATGTACTAAAATTCTAAGAAGTTGCTTCAAACTTTCAGACTAAAATTAACTGATCAGTAAAAGGTCTAACTGTATGCCCTGTTGATTGCACCAATATGGCTATGAATGAACTCTCTCAAGAGAGTGTGTAAAGACAGAAGTGCCGTGGGTAGAATTTATTAGCAAAAACATAATAAACAGAATGTTGGAATATAAAGATAAAAATGAAGACAATTTTCAGAAAAAAAGCCAAAATTAAATTTTGTGAGTGGAAGGTTATCTGGCACAATGGAGGAGAAAACAAGTAGGAGAAAGTAACAAGAACTACTTGTTGCATAACCTAGAAAGTCTTCCCAGATGAGTGGGAAATCTCTAAGATTTTGAAGCCAGGATTGCAGGCCCCAGTCAGAGTGGTGCTCTGGGTTTCAAAAGAGTTTTGCTCATCTGTGTGTTCCATTAACCCTTAACTGAGAAAATTGTTGCAACACTGCAAGAGCTACAGATCTTACAGTGACAGCTCATAGTGAATAAATTTGCGCTCTTTTTCTCATACCATTGACAATCATTTATAGAGCATCCACAACATGTATGAATCATCAGAGGTGATATGGGTTTTACAGAGTGGAGAAGACAAGGTTATCATCCACAAAGAAGTTGGGCTGTAGAGGTCCTTTTATTCACTTAGTCTAATCACTTAATCACCTAATCTGTCCATCAGTCCATGTGTGACACTTCTGAACCCTGCAGTTCATTCGGTTTCTCTGGGCCTGAGATGGGAGCCAGGTGCTTTCACACAGTAGGTAGTGCCAAGCGGGTGTTTGTTGACTTGATACAAGTATTTCTTTTATGTTGACTGACAGAACTTCCTGGGAGTACTGATAAGAAATCAGGAAGGAGAAGGAAGGCATTTTTAAATTTTTCTCTTCCTGTGGTATCTGGACCTCTCTTTAGAACTGACTCGATAGCTAAGAATAACAATAGGAGATGAAAGCTCCTTTTAGGTTGCATGATCTGGGCTTTCGTCCAAAACAAGATCCAACATAGCCTGTGTGCTTCTCGATTTTTCTGCATTCATCCTTGTGGTGTTTAATGTGTATGTCTAGGTCCCAGCAAATGTAGTTTAGAGGAGGGTTTTAGTCACTGGTTAGATTTGGTCTAGATTTTCATGAGCCTTGATTTTATCTATTATCTTTTTTGTGTCTCATAAACATATTTAGTTATCAAACCTTCTGTTCCAATTTATTTCAACTTGACAGACATATTTCTGGTAGGTTTTACCCCATCAGGTGCCCAGCCAAATCAAATATGTGATTTACAGCTAACTAATGAGCTCTCCCATAGAGAATATGCTGCTTCTTGCCCCGCACTTGTCCCCCCACTCTGTGACATCTCAAAGGCAACGTTCTGAGGTATTATACACCAAGGACAGGTTTTAGAAATTAAATTGGGTAACAGCAGGCAAATAGGTCACTTTTACATTCAAGGTTTAATGAATGAACCATGTGCATTGGACTAGATGAGACAAGTCCCAAAACAGAACTTGGTATTCCTCAGACATACTTAATTTGGGTTAATTTTTATAGCAAATATTCAGTGTCCTACCCAGGTTCCCTCAATACTCACTGTTCTGTACATACTGAGGGCTTTTTACTGTAAGCACCCCAACTCTGCCTGAACACTTTCTCTGACTGTTGGAAGATGCCTAGCCTTCATAGGGGTTTGCAAGACTTCTGGGGAGCTAATACCTGAGTGCACTCCTGGCCAACGATTGATGGAAGTTGGTGGGCAGACACGGCAGCCTTTTTGGCCTTCAGGTGGCACAGCTGTGCAGGTTGCACACTGTCATCCAGTGGTCTCCAGCAGGACTGGCTCCAGATGACCACAGTGGTAATCTGTTTATAAATATACCCTGTTCGCTCCCTTCCCTTTCCTGCCTCCTTCTCATTCCACTCCTAGGTCATCGAGGGATCACTTATTGAATAAGTCCTTATATCAAGCTTTAGTTCCAGGGGGATCCAACGTGCATAACTTGTTAGTAGGAACTCTGCATTTAAAGAGATAGCATCTCAGGCAAAGCCTGGCATAATTCAAAAAGAGTCAGGATGTTGATTAGTTTTTCCCTTTCCAATTAGCTTATTCCATTTCTGAATTATAGAAGAACTACTACAAAATATTAAAAAGGTCATCATCATCGGCAGCCGTCCGTCTCGAGAGACGATGGCGTAGCTTCTTGAGAGTCTATCTGCACCGCCGAGAATGGCTGTGCAGTCCGACTCGGGAGTGACAATCCCTGCCGCACTTGTTGCAGGTGAAGGCAGATGGCTGTTGTTGCTGCTGTTGACGCTGCTTCCGCCTCGATCTTTTCTGGACCGCCTCCTTGTTGCGCGCAGCCTCTGCGCGTGACGTACCTTGCCTGACCGTGAGCCGCCAGGCTAGGCGGTCATCTGCTTGAACTTCCCATGTGTTGAGATTGATGGAGCATTGTGTCATATCCTTTTTGCAGATGTCTTTGAACCGTAGTTTTGGGCGCCCTGTCATCCTCTGGCCTTCTGCTAGCTCGCCGTAGAGGAGGTCTTTGGGAATACGGCCTGCATCCATTCTTTTGACATGGCCGAGCCACCTGAGGCGTCTCTCACTAAGAACTGCATGCAAACTGCTCATGTTGGCTCGCTTCAGCACCTCGGTGTTGGGAACCTTATCCTGCCAGGCGACATGTAGGACGCGTCGCAGGCACCTCATGTGGAAGCTGTTGAGTTTCCTTTCGTGCCTTGCGTAGGTGGTCCACGTCTCGCTGCCATAGAGGAGAGTGCTGAGCACGCAGGCTTGGTAGATGCGCAGTCTGGTTTTCTCAGTGAGGCTGGAATTGTTCCACGCTCGCCGGTTCAGTTTGGCCATAACTGTGGCTGCCCTGGCGATACTCCGGTTGACCTCCAAGTCAACTGACAGAGAGCTCGAGATGGTGGACCCGAGGTAAGTGAAGTCGTTGACAACCTCCAGGGTGTATCCGTCGATGGTGATGCATGGAGGAGTCCCCGTGCCTTGAGCCATAACGTTCGTCTTCGTCAGGCTGATGGCTAGTCCGAACTCCTTGCATGTGTGGGAAAGGCAAGTGACTAGCTGCTAGAGTCCCTCTTTGGAGTGTGATGTCAAGGCTGCGTCGTCGGCGAAGAGCATCTCACGGATGAGCACCTCTTTGACTTTGGTCTTGGCTCATAGACGGGCCAGGTTGTAGAGCTTGCCATCGGATCTGGTGTGAATGAAGACACCCTCGCTGCAGTCCTTAAAGGCATATTGGAGGAGCATGGAGAAGAAGATTCCGAACAGCGTAGGCGCGAGGACGCAGCCCTGCTTTACTCCGCTGCTGACTGGGAAGGCCTCAGAGGTTGCGCCGTTGTAGGACACCGTGCTGTGCATGTTGTCGTGAAAGGACATGACCACAGCAAGCAGATGTGGTGGACAGCCAATCTTCCGTAGCAAGCTGAAGAGTCCGCTTCGACTGACCAGATCAAACGCCTTCGTGAGGTCGATAAAGGCGAGGTAGAGTGGTTTATGCTGCTCGTGACACTTCTCCTGCAGCTGGCGTAGGGAGAAGATCATGTCCACTGTTGATCGGCCAGCTCTGAAGCCACACTGGGACTCTGGGTAGACACGGGAAGCAAGGGTCTGCAGGCGGGCAAGAGCGACCCGGGCGAATACTTTGCCGACGACGCTGAGGAGAGAGATGCCCCGGTAGTTGTTGCAGTCGCTGCCTTCCGTGGATCAATGATGCCAGGAAAACCACCGTCATCGACAGGGAACTGGCACGACTAAACATCGACATTGCGGTTCTACAGGAGACCCGGTTGGCCGACAACGGAACTATCAGAGAAACCAACTACACCTTCTACTGGCAAGGGAAGTCTCCGGACCAACCAAGACAGCACGGTGTTGGGTTCGCTGTGAAGAACACGCTTGTTAACTCCATAGAGCCACCCACAGGAGGCACAGAGAGATTACTTACCCTCCGATTTTCAACAACTTTTGGCCCAGTCAGCATTCTTAGCGAGTATGCCCCAACCCTCTGCGCCACCACCGAAGAGAAAGAACAGTTCTACCATGCACTGGACGAAGCGTTATCCAAGATCCCCAGAAGTAACACTCTCTATCTCCTTGGAGACTTCAATGCAAGAGTAGGAGCCGACCACATGGCCTGGCCCACCTGCCTTGGAAACTTTGGGAGAGGAAAGATCAATGAGAATGGTCAGCGACTGCTTGAGCTTTTGTGTCACCACGGCCTGTGCGTGACAAACACATTCTTCAAGTGCAAAGAGATCCACCAGGTGTCATGGAGGCACCCCCGCTCCCGCCACTGGCACCAGCTTGACCTCATCATCACCAGAAGAACGGATATTGGCAGCACCCTCCTCACCCGCAGCTACCACAGTGCAGACTGCGACACGGACCATGCCCTTGTGGTAAGCAAGGTGCGCATAATGCCGAAGAGGTTGCACCACTCCAAGATGAAGGGTCGCCCACGCATCAACACCAGTTGTGCCAGCAACCCAGTTAAGACCCAGCAATTCATCAACAGGATGGAAGATGCACTCGGCGAGGGAATGGCGGCAGATGACATTATCGAATCCAATTGGCCACGTCTCCGCGACGCCATATACAACTCCGCCATTATTGCTTACGGGAAGAAAGAACGGAAGAACGCTGACTGGTACGAGGCTCACTGGGAAGAAATGGAACCCGTGATCGAGGCTCAGAGGAAGGCCCTACTGGCTTACAAGGCCACGCGCACTCCCAGTACACTTCAAGCTCTACGGGCTGCCAGGAACAAAGTCCAGAAGACCGCCCGCCACTGTGCCAACACCTATTGGCTAAACCTGTGCAGAAGCATTCAGGAAGCCGCCGATATAGGCAACGCACGAGGAATGTATGAGGGTATCAAGAAGGCAACAGGCCCAATCCCCTCCAAGATCGCCCCCCTTAAGTCCAAGACAGGTGAGGTCATCACTGACCAGGAACAGCAAATGCGGCGGTGGACCGAGCACTACCTCGAGCTGTACGCGACGAGGAACACCGTAACAGACACTGCTCTTAACGCCATCCCAGACCTACCAGTCATGGAGGAGCTAGACACCCCACCTACTGCGGCAGAGCTCGGCAAAGCCATCGACCGCCTCGCTTGCGGGAAAGCACCAGGAAGCGATGGAATCCCTCCAGAAATCCTAAAGAGCGGGAAACCAGTCCTGCTACAGCCGCTCCACCATCTACTCTGTCTCTGCTGGAAGGAGGGTTACATCCCCCAGGATATGAGAGACGCCAACATTATCACATTATTATTATTAAAAAGGTAATGTTAGAATTTAAACATTAAATTTAAAAAGATATTTATTTTTAACAGATCTTCCTTCATTTTTATTGTACTTTATTCATTACCATTTACCCTACTCATACCCTCTTCCACCTCCACCCCTCTCACTCCCCTCTGCAATCACCACACTATTGTCCATGTCCGTGAGTCTTTTATCTCATTGCTTGATCTTTCCACCCCCTAATTCCTCCCAAAGCTGTCAGCCTGCTCTCTATGAGTCTGTCTCTGTTTGGCATTTGGCTTGTTAGTTCAATTTGTTCATTAGATCCCACATATGAGTGAAATCATGGTACTTGTCTTTCTCTGATTGGCTTATTTCACTTAGCATAATGTTCTCTAGGTCCATCCATGCTGTTGCAAAGGGTAAAGTTTTCTTCATTTTTATGGCTGAGTAGTATTGTGTAAATTACCATAGTTGTTTTATCCACTCTCCCACTGATGGACACTTGGGCTGCTTCCAAACCTTAACTATTGTAAATAGTGCTGCAATGAATGTGGGGGTGCTTATATTCTTTCGAATTATTATTCTGGGTTTCTTCGAGTAAATTCCCAGAAGTGGAATAACTGGGGTCATATAGCCCTGGCTGGTGTTACTCAGTTGGTTGGAGCATCATCCTGTGAACCAAAAGGTATTTTAAAGTAGCATATCTCTTCCCTTCCTCTCTCTCAATCATCTTCCTTCCTTCTTTTCTTCCTTCCTTCTTTCTTTCCTTCCCTTCTTCTTCCTTCCTTCTTCCTTCCCTCCTTCCTTCTTTACATTTAGTTTCTGGTTTGTAACCACTAGAATGAACATCTCACATCCTTGAGATGAACTAAGTGTCATCCTCACTGACCTAGTAAACCATTTTTTTTCCCATGATGACAAGCTAGGATCACGCCTCATAATGGCAACTGCAAGATTGTCTTGTTAGGAGAAAGGCTAAGGTGGGATCTTCTTTAATGACAGTGAAAGCACCTCATAAAACCTGACTCCTCAGTTTTACAGGCATGACTCTGGAATTTTAGCAGATGTAGACTTACTAAATCAGTCAGTCAAAAATTATATTGGTTGAAGTGCCATGTTCCTAGCAGTCCAAAAATCCTGTACATGTAGGTGATTTAGAGGGCATTTCATTAACTCTTTAATTGGTTGTTTCAATGCTAGAGGCAGTAGCTAATTGCCTGTAGGTCACTGTAGTCCTGGAGCCTAGGTAAATGTATATTGGCATATGTCACATTTTCATATGGTTTCTTTGCACAGGTTGGTAAAAATGATTGCTGCATAATTAAAATTAAGACAAGGTGGGAAAAGTGATTCAATTAAAGCCCCGAAGCCATTGCACAAATTATCTGATGTACCAAAAACTAATGAATAGTTATAACTACTTTTATCTTTTGCCTCCTTGTTCTTTAATCTTATGTAAATCACAGAATGCCAGGAACTCTTTTCAAGTTCTCTGTGGCTGGATGTTGAGTGGGCAACTGGTGCCATGAGCAAATGCACGAGAAACTCATTTTAAAAATAGACACATATAGAAACATTGCAGATGGGGAGTTAAACCGAAACTAACCAGATAAGAAATTCAAGAGGTCTCGCCATAGCCCAACATTATTTTGAAAACATCTGCAATATTTCAGTCTGCAGAGAGCAGGTATTATATACCATGGTGGGTGATGACAGTGAAAATAAATGAGATGTGTCATACCCAAAACATCCCATGTTTTACATCATTTATTTTACAAATCTCTAAAGGTACTCAGGAAGCATTAAGTTGGAGGCAAGTGTGAGAACTTTGTGATGCCGTACTTAGCAACAATTTTAATTACAGAAAATGTTAGATAGTCTATGATCTCTTAGCTCCTGAACTCTATGTGTGGAGAGAAAGCTGTTCACATTCAGTCCTGACTTTATCTATATACAGCGAGGAATCAGCCTTTGGTCAAATATGAATAGTAACTTGGTTGAGAAGCCTCATGGTCTTCAGGATCCTGAGTAAAAATTAAAATCCTCTCATCATCTATAATTGCTACCATTTACTAACACCATGTTCCTGAAGTTTTACAAATAGTATTATCTGATGTTTACAATAACTTTATAAAGTATTCCTGTTGTCCCATTTTAGAGTTGAGGAAACTGAACTCATAAAGATTAAATAATTTCACCAAGGTTATGTGTCTATATATGACAAAGAAGATATTTTCATGTGGTTAGTCTTTTGAGGCATAACAAACTATCATGAAACTCTGTGGCTTAAAACAATCCATTTTATTGCCTTTTATGATTTTGTGGGTTGACTGGGTTCAGCTCAGCTGTTCTTGCTCTGGCTGATATTGGCTGAGTCTGCAGTTACCTGTTCTTCTGACTGAGCTGGAATATCCAGGATGCCTCATATATATGTTTGGACCTTGGTGGGGTTGGCTAAGATTTGAGAACGGCTGGAGCTCTCTTTCTCAATGTAGTTGGAAGACCTCTCCCTTACCATATCACCTTTCAATGGGGATATCTCCAGCAGGGTAGCTGGATCACTTTCATGACTGATCAAGGCTCCCCCAAAACACAAAAGCAAGACCTGATGGACCTTTTTAAGGCTTAGATCTGAAACTGGTATGATGTCACTTCCACTATATTCTGTTGGTTAAAATGACTCATAGACAGCCTAGGTCCGTTGTGTGTGTGTGTGTGTGTGTGTCGGGGGTGTCATGAATACCTGGAGGCATAATTTATTGAGGACCATCTTGAGAGATAGACTGCTATACGGTGTGATTCCAAAGCAGACGGCACATTCACTAAGCATCCACACTTTATTTCTTCATGATATCAAGGATCATACATTCATTTCCCTTTTTTCCCTCATCATTACCTCTCTATCACCAAGCACAGTATTTAGAAGATAGGTGATTAATCAATATTTAAAATTTTTTTATTGTATGTATTTTTCGATTACCATTTAACCTCCTTATACCCCTCTCCCCCACTGCAATCACCACACTGTTGTCCGTGTCCATGAGTCCTTTTTCTTTTTGGCTCAATTCCTTTACCCCCTAACCACTCTGTCCCAATAGCTGTCAATTTTTTGAATGAACTGTTGTTGAAAAGTTAAGGGATTACCATACTGCGGAACATTCATAGACACATGTTTACAAGATAATTTCCCTGAAAATGAGTTTGAGTAGGGCTACATCAGATATGATAATATTATATCAAATATTCCATTGGTGGCTGCAGATGAACCAGAAGGGGATGGATCATTCTTTTGTGCTCTGGAATGTCAATAGCAACAATAATAACAAGTTTCAAAGAATTTCTAAATACTTCACTTGAATTACTTTATTTAATTGTTTTTAAAAATGCTGTGATGTATGCACTATTTTTCCTATTTTATAATAAGGAAACTGAGGCACATAAAGGTAAGAGTACACCCAAGGTCACACTAGAAATGGTGTGTGTAACTTTCTGGTGAGCAGGGTTGGACCAGGACAATGTTTTATTTTGAAGAGTTTAAATAGACTCACCCTAAAGATAAGAAAACAAAACAGAACTTATAAGCAATAGACCCAGGAGTCTAGGAGGAGAGAAAAAGCTATTTCTGGAGTTATACCAACAACCCAGACTGAGTGTTCTTATCTAAGGAGAAACCCTTTATTATACTCAGTAAGAAAGATCATGTTCTCCTTTTATTGGAATCCTTGAAATAAAAAGAAAAACATGTTGAAAATGTGATTTTTTTCAAGTTGTCTATGTTTTCTGTCATTATTTTATTTAATGTTTTTGGTAAAGTTTTGTTGAGAGACCGAAGCTGCCTCTGTTGAACTAAAAATATCCAGGAATCTTCCTCTATGCTTGGGTCAGGGAGAAAGGGCAGCAAGGAACCCTAATGAGAGAGAAGAGGTGCAACCATTAGGAGTAAGTGTGATAAAACCCTACAGGGGAAATGAAAAATGTAGGAAAAGGTAAGAGAGTTTTTTTCTCAATTCCTTTATTTGCAGGGACAATTTGGAGAGGTCAGATTTATGTTGAGTTTTCAAAATGGAGGCAGTTTCATGCCATATATTACTGTGACTAATGTGATAATGTCCCTCATATAAATAGACTCTGTCTTTGAAGACAGGAGGTGCATGGGCTCCATCATTTTCAGGCCACTTCTGAAGTAGGAAATATTGAAATGAAGGAAACAGAGAGGAAACATGAGGAGGGGCTGTCTCAGAGAAACTTCATCAACTGCATGATTTTTCCTATGTCGTTTGAACTCATCTAATCTTAGCATTGAACATTTTTTTCACATATTTGGGGAAAAACACCAACATTTACATCTATGGCATGTGTTGTTGATAATTGGGAAGACTGAATGTGAGTGGAATGCTTCATAATCCTAGCATTAAGATCTTTTTTATTTTTATTTTTGAGATGATCCCTGAGAGAGAGAGAGAGAGAGAGAGAGAGAGAGAGAGAGAGAGAGAGAGAGAGAGAGAGAGGTGAATGTCTGGGGTTTGGTTACAAAGTCGAGGGCATTGTGTATTCAGGGAGAAACAACCATGAACATGAAGAATTGGACAAATGGAAAAAGTAAACCACCGCAAGTGCTGAAAATTACAGATGTATTAATACATACAGATTGGCTTCTCAGTTCTTTCAGTCAAGAGCTTGGTGTCACCATAAGGTGACCCTGAAGAGCCCAATCATGTGTAAGATCCAATGGCAGCATTCCCAGGGAAGAAAGATAGGTTACTGCCAGGAGTACAAGTTAATCTATAGCATGTTCCCTGAGGCCATCTTCACCTGAGATTTGCCTCATTGACTTCAGAAATTGGATGCCCACATTGTCTTTCATTATAAGAGCTGTGGTGAGCATGACAAACCATTTGTGGGCAATTATGTAAGTTGGGAGTTATAGAAATACACAGGATTAGAAATGGAAACTGAAATTCTGGTACATATAAAACATTCTCAAGGATGCCAATTTCACATATTAAAAGGATATCATAGATAGTATTTTGAAAAATGGATTGGTCAAAAAAGCAGCCAATAGTATAGACAATTATAAATCCTTGCTTTTAAAAATTACTATGACCCTTTCACCAAAATAAATATCTCAAAAAATTAAATCTATTTGAGTCAAAAACATTTGTTGAGAAGCTGCTATGGGCCAAACCAAATTTTAGAGTCAGGACACGAGCTCTTGTAAAAACATATGTACTTTTCAAGTCTTATCCCCAAGTCTTTCTCTTTTTTTTTTTTTGCCTCAAAAAAAAAAAAAAAAAAAAAAAGCGCCAAACCATATGTTTGAAAAATGAAGTTCACTCTTTTATTGCTGATGACAACAGCAGAAAAACAATCTACCTAGCTATAGATGTCTTTCTAAAATGAGTCTCCCAGAACATGGAGATGCCCCCCAAAGTATGAAAGGTGTATGGATACGGGATGATTTAATTTTTTTCTCACAGCTTTGGCTCTGAGTCTAAGGTGGTGTAAAAAAATTAGAAGTTACTCTGATGAAGAAATTCATTGGGTGAAGTTCTCTAGAGAACACATTCCAATATATCAAAACTGTACAGAACCAATCAAAAACTAATATTTTTATTTTATCTCATCTATTCTGAGATGTCTAAAATTCAGACATGGAAATCTAAGTTTGGTGAGATTTGGAGGGTGGGTATGGCAGCAGAACTTGCTATAATAGAAGCTAATAGACAATGTGAAAGATAGTCAATCAAATAATCTAGCAATGAACAGGAAAATCTTTCTGGAAAACATTCTGTCTTCCTGGAACCATAGTACATGCAATTGAAGGAAAGACAGTGAAAATTTGTCCAGTAGTGGAGACAAAACAGAAGAGCATGGGTATTAATTAATAGAAAATTTTAATAATAATAAATAGTATATGAGACCACATAAACATTATACTCAGTTTGGAGAGAGGAAAGCATACTTGAAAAAGGAGAGAGACATTCAAATTAGGCTTTGGTTCTATAGATCTTAGAAGATAAGTAAAATGAGGGTAATTACCCTCAGAAAGCTGATGGCCCTTTAAGTCCTGAGTATCTCTCTAAGTGGGTTCCTTCTCCTTCTCTTTCTCTGCCTCCTCCTCCTTCCTTCTCCTTTTCTGCCTCCTTCCTTTTCTTCATGGGAAATGAATCTAATGAGTAGTCTAAGCTTTCTTCTTTGCTCTCAGTGCTTTGGTATTTTTAAGAGAGGACCAGAGTTAATGCAATAGGAATTCTTAAATTTTAACAGATGCCCGATGTTTGCTGTTGAAAATCACTTTTCCTGGCTATTATAGGAATTCTGTAATATGGAGTAAGTGTGGAAGAGGGGCTGCCCTTGAGAGCTGCATTTCTCAAATGGGGAAATTAGAGTTCAGAGAGTATACATCTGATAAAACTTCCTGGTGATCATTATAATGAGGTACTGCAGTTGAGTATAAAGGTGTTATTTGGCCCTGCCATATTTGAGGTATTAACAGTTAAAAACTTCCTAGGGACCATCAAGTGCTCTTAGGAAGATGCTTCTTTTCAGAATCAAGAACGTTTAGAGGGAGGTTAAAGGTCATATAACACTCTAATGGCAATGCTTGTTAGCCACTCAGCTTGATCTATTGATGCTACATTTCGACAGTGCCACTCCCATTTTTCCTCTTGATTAAGCTCATAAATTGTTCCCTATCAGAGTCTGATAAACCGATGGAGAGAGATTGAAAGCCTTGCAGTTGCCTAGCACTCTAGGCCTCTATGCTCCCAGCCTGTTGTTTAGACTGAAAAATTATTATTCTCAATTATAATATGATTCTGTAATTATACTTCTTGAAGTCAATTTTTTGTTTTCATATTTAAGGACAGAATTAAAAAGTATGTTCAGGGAAAGTAACAAATGATCATGACCTCAAAATAATTTTAATTCTGGTTAGATATTCCAATTGCCAATTTACATAATTAGACGATATAGCCCCATTAGACTTGATGCTCTATATATGTAGGAAATTGTATAAATTATTTACCAGAAGTTTAATATGGCTCTTGGATCAATTCCACATTTGCTTTAATTTCTATTTTTAGGATTATATACATTTCTATGCATCAAGATACAAAATTATGATAAATGTTGGATTCAGTTTTCTGACTCCTTTAGATAGTTTTCAGAATTGAATATTATAGGTCCAGATTTTGATGATCTTTGACTCTGAATGTTTATCATTATACTTTAGGTCAGAAAAGCCTTTGAACTCATGTTACTCAATTATCTATTTAAAGGAAAGTAAAAATATTCATGCTAGCATAAATTTGCTATTGGTTTACTTAGTAACATGTCCTCAAAATTTGAATTTTTGAGTCCTGAGAGCAAAGTCAGAAATAAAAGACTGTATCCTATCAATATTATAGTCTAATGGGGAAAACAGAAAATAAATTCACAAATAAATAATTTCAGATATTGATGAGTGGTAAAAATAAAACAAATCAGTCAATGAGATCAAGAGTGGTAAGCCTCTTTTAGTGAGGCTGACAAGAAGTCAGATACGTGAAAATCTGCAAAAGTTAATTTCAGGAAGAGGAAACAGAAAAGGCTGACATAAGGTATTATTGAGAACATTTTCTATGATGTCAGTTAACACAGAGTATTGAGGTGGACATTGAAAAGGGCATGGTCACAGGAGAACCTCTCAATGAAGCAATGGTCAAACTGAAATATAAAGAATAAATGGCAAGAATCAGCTAGGTAAAGAATGAGATGGTAATGAGGGACACCCATGAATAACTATCCAAAATCCATTCCCAACCTTCTTCTCTTTTGCTTCTTTTAACTACAGAGGAGAAAAACCCAAAACTTATTTTCTCATCTTTCCTTACTGTAGGGAAGCCACACAACTCACTTTTTGGCCTAAGAGACAAAAAAAAAAAAAAAAAAAAAAAAAAAAAGAAAAATGTTTTTTTCCAGGGACTTTTCAGGAAGGTTTGTTTTCCTATCAAAATAGGAAAATGTCTAGGCTGCGGTGGCTCACCCACCTGCTGTGTTTCATTCATTCATACAAAAATATTAATCAAGGGCTTACTATGTAACAAGAATTTTCTAAACACTGGAGACATAGCAGTAACAAAATAAAGGCCTGTCCTTAAGGAGATCATATTCTGATGTAAAAAGATGACAATAAAAAGATAGAAACACACACATACAAACTATGTGAAGGTTAAGTGCCATGAAAAGTTGAGGAGGACAGAGAGAGAAGAGTGAATGTTATACAGGAAGAGATGCTGTATCTAATAAGACAAAATTTAAACAAAGACCTATAGGAAGTAAAAGAACAATACATTTGGTTAGCTTGCTATTTTCCTAACTGTAAATCACAGACATCCCAGGGAAAGGTTGTCCATAGAGGGTAAGCACTGAGTTGGGTCAAGTAAGACAAGCCTGGCAAGCTGAGTTTCCTGATAACTGCCAAGCAGTTCAAATAATAATTAACAGAGAATGAAGCTTTTGAAGAGTTCCATCTCTGTTCTCCGTCTTCAGTGGCTACTAGGGCACTGGTTTAACCATGACTGTGAGCTTGGTTTTCAAGTCTATAGCAGAGTAGGGGAGAGAGGGGTAAAATTCAGGCAAGTAAAAACAGCATGAAGCTTGCTGTTCTTACCAAGATTTAATTTTTTTTTTCTTGAAATAATGCCCTGTAATTGTTGCAAACCTTTGGCTAATTTCCAGAGTACTAAAAATGTTGATTTATATATATATATATATATATATATATATATATATATATCGTCGGCAGCCGTCCGTCTCGAGAGACGATGGTGTAGCTTCTTAAGAGTCTATCTGCACCGCCGAGAATGGTTGTGCAGTCCGACTCGGGAGTGACACGGTATCTGTCTCCTCCCGTGTTGAATCGACATCTTGCGATGACGCTGGAGTGTCCTCTCCAGTGAAGCTGAAGCTACAGAGCCTGGGCAGGGTGATATGGAGGGTCTGCTGTTGCCCATGCAGCAGACCCCCCCTCTCTTCGCAGCTGAAGGGTCCAAGGGAAAGACGGAGTCAATACAGCTTGGCTTCAGGTGCGCCGCAGGAGTTGCCGGTGTTGACTACAACGTCAAACCGCCTTAGGGACTCCGGCTCCGGATTTTCTGTCGGGGTTTACTCCCTTAGCCTTTCCCCTGAAGAGGTATGCTGCAAGGCAGCGGAGGTTTTTTGGAGTCAGAGTTTTCCTTCTCTGATGTGCCCTGACTGGAAGATCGAACCAGCGACACTTAGTTCGCAGGCCGACGCTCAATCCACTGAGCCAAACCAGCCAGGGGTATATATATATATATATATATATATATATATATATATATATATATATATATATATATAATTATTATTATTATTTTTCCCTTTTTCTTTTGCCAGTGTTCTTATTGCTTTTATGTGGAAGGCGACTTTTGGATGTCTTTTTTCCACCATTTCCACTGACCTCAACTCCCAACTGATTTATGACAAAGGTGCAAAAACAATTTAATAGAGAAAAGATAATCCTTTTTAACAAACAGTACTGAAGGCATTAGGCATCCATTGGAAACAAGGAAAATAAATCTTGACCTAAATCTCACATATTATGCAAAGATTAACTCAAAAATATTTCATGGACTTAAATTATATAAGAATAATTTTTTTTAAAAATAGTGAAAGAAAATCTTTAAAATTTAGAGCTTGGAAAAATATTCTTACACTTGACCTCAAAAGTGCCATGCACAAAAGGAATAATGAATAAACTGGATTCCATCACAATTAAAAATGTTTGCATTGGAAAAGACCATATTAAGAAAATGTAAACAATTGGTACAGACTGGAAGAAAAAATATTTCAAACCACATATCCAACAAAGGAGTGGTAGCTTGAATATATAAAAAGAACTTTCAAAAATCAACAGTAAAACAAGTAATTCAATGAGAAAACAGGCAAAAGACATTGAGAGCGATTTTACAGAAGAGAATATAAAGATGGCAAATAAGCACATGAGTTGTTCAACCACATAAATAATGATTATGGAGATATAAATTAAAACCACAATGAGATATCACCAAACACCAATCCAAACAGCTATGAGAAAAAATAAGTGACAACTCCAAGTGCTAGAGAGGAAGCGGAGCAACTGGATCACTTTCATATTTTGCCGGTAGGAATGTAGAATGATACAGCCACTCTGAACGATAGTTTGGAAGTTTCTTAAAAACCTAAACATGTCACTATCAAACCACCCAGAAATTGCCCTCTTTGGCATTTATCCCAGAGAAATGAAAACTTATTTAAAAAAATAAAACCTATACAAATAATGTCTATAGCCATTTTATTTCTAAGAGCTGAAAACTAGAAATAAGATAACTGTTTTTCAACAGGTGAATTCTTTAACAAACTGTAGCATGGCTATGCTTTGGAATACTGAATAGTAATAAGAAGGAACAAACTATAGACACACCTGACAACTTGGGTGAATCTGCAGAGAAATCTTAGTGAAAAAGGCAATCCCAAAAGATTGCATACTGTATGACTTCATTTATATATAAATTTTTAAGATATTTTATTTATTTATTTATTTATTTATTTATTTATTTATTTATTCATTCATTTTTTAGAGAGAGGGGAAGGGAGAGAGAAAGAGAGAGAGAGAAACATCAATGTGTGGTTGCCACTTGTGCGCCCTGACCTGGTGACCTGACCCATAACCCAGGCATGTGCCCTGACTGGGAAATGAACCAGTGACCCTTTGGTTTGCAGGCTGGAGCTCAATCCACTGAGCAGCACAAGCCAGGGCTATATATAATTTTTGCAAAGATACAGCTGTAGAAAGGGAGAACAGATTAATGATAGTCAGGGGCTAAGTGTGTTGGGTAAAAGTTCATGTGGCTCTGAAAGGGCAATGTGAGAGATCCTGTGGTGATGGAAATATTATGAATCTTGATTGTATAGGTTTCAAGATTCTGCAGTACAATAACAACTTTGCAAGATATTACCACTGGGGGAAATGTGGCAAAGGATACATGTGCTCTCTCTATATTACTTCATATATGAATCTACAATTACGTGAATCTATAGTTATCTCAAGATAAAAACTTAAATATAAGAAAGAAACCATTGTAAGAAATGTGCTGGAATAACTTCATAGCCACACAGATATAAAGAGAACTTAGATGCTATCTCATCCATATACAAAAATTAAATTGATATATGTAGTGCTTCTAAATGTAGAGGATAATATTATAGGGTCTCAATAAACCAACAGGGGAATATATTCATGATCTTGAGTTAGCTAAATAATAGTTAAACAGGACAAAACAAGCAGTAACAATAAGAGAAAAACACTTAGAAGTTGGACTTACTAAAATTAAAACCTTTCTGTAAATCAACATATAGACCATTAAGAAAATGAAACACAAGGCAAAAATTTGGAACAATATCCCCAATACATATATCTCAAAGAAGACCTCAGAATATATAAAAATTTCCACAATTAAACAATAAAAAGACAAGCCACCTATTTTTAAAAATGGATAAAGACTCATGGACACAGACCACAGTATGGTGATTGCTGGAGGGAAGGGGGTGGGAGAGGTAGGAGAGGGTCTGAGGGATATAAATGGCGATGGAATGAAACTTGGTGTGTGAACACACAATACAATACACAGGTAATGTATTGTAAAATTGTATACCTGAAACCTATATAATTTTATTAACCAATGTCACCCAAATAAATTCAATTAAAAATAAATAAATAATTAAATAGCCTTATGGAAAATGGCTAAACACTTTACATAAAAAAATATACAAGTGGTTAACATGTAAAAATGTTGCTCAAATGTCATTAGTTAATCATAATAAAATGTAAATAAAAACTACAATAACATAATTTTATATTTTTTGTAATAAAGTTTTTATAATGAATACTAGGCATATTAAAAGTTGGTGAGGATGTAGAGCAATTGAAATGCTCATATACTGGTGATAAAAGCATACAATGCTAAAACCACTCTGAAAAATTGTTTGACATTTTAAAAAAAGTTAAATATATACATTTCTTATGACTCAACAATTTTACTCCCAGGTATTTACCCAAGAAAAGTGTAAGAATATTCACATCAGTCTCATTTACAACTGTCAAAACCTGTTCAAACCACCCTATCAATAGCAGAATCAGGTAAATTATGAATAGACACCTGTCACATACAATAGAATACTACTTTGCAGTAACAGCAAACATATTATTGATATAACAAAATGAATGGATCTCTAAAACATATTGAGTAAAAGAAGTCAAATATAGAAGAATATGTGATATATTCATTTTAATGAGATCAGGAACAGATAAAACTAATCTAGCTGATAGAAATAAGAATGTCTTCCTTAGGGATGAGGAAAATTGACCAGGAAGGGACAGAAAGGACCTTTTTTTGTGGTGATAGAAATGTTCTATATCTTGTTTTGGATGATAGTTGTGTGGATTTATAAAATTGTCAAAATTCATGGAACTGAAGAATCATTTATTATATATAAATTATACATTAACAAAAATGCAAAGTTTAAAGATACATAAGCAGTTGATGTAATTTCTGTAACAGCATAAAGATAATGTTAACTTATTTATACGATTACCAATTTTTTAAAAATGTATGCTAGAAAATGTCTGTTGGGTGGGCTTCCACTTGGAACTTCAAAACCATGAATTGAAAATGTAAATATTTTCTTATTATTTATCATGTTTAATCCCCCCCAAATCCAGTTAGTTGACATGAACATAAGAGGTGGAAAGCTGCTAAGAGAGAAACAACTTTAAGAGAGAGAGAGAAAATAAATAAAAAGGAACCTAGAAGTTTTTTCCTTTTCCTTTAAAAATGTCCAAACAGATCTTTCAATTTGTGAAAAGAAGGAAGTTTCTTTTCAGCTGAATCTTATTAAGGCACCAAAGTATTGTGTAGCCAGATGAGAAAGCTACAAATCAAAGGGATCATAACAGCTATGCTGAAAAGCTTCTCTCCAGGGCTAAACATGGAAAGGGAAAGGTGGTGGAGACCCGCCTCTGCACTGGACCCCACCGCCAGTCCTTACTCCCCTAGCTTTCAGCCCTGCCCACAGCTCAGATGTACCTGAGAACAAGGTGAAGGATGTGACTTTTAGGGAAGTCCAGTTCATCTCAATTCCTAACCTCTAACTGAGGATAAAATTAGGAACTAAGATGCCTTTTTAACTCTAGTGGGAGTTGGGTAGATTGAAAATTCCATCCGACTTATACTGTTATCTGGCCAGTGTAAAGTCTTTCTTTTGATTGTATCTTATATTTTGGACCTGGCTTTCCTCTTGCGTTCATATTTATTTCTTCCATAAATATAATTAAGCACCTACTATGAACCAGCCTCTGAGCTAAGATAAATTGGACAACAGGGGAAGGGATTATGACTGGAACATGCCAGAGGTCACATAGATGGATAGCAGGCACTTTCATCTGAATCACATAGGATAACAAGTAGTTGAATGAAATTTTTAATGCAAATAAAATACAGGCAGGGAATCCCTGTTATGGTAACACTTTGAGGTCACATTCATGGTGTTTAAACAAATATTCCTATTTAGTGTTACACCTTTCACAAGTCCTATACAATAATCCCTTTATAGATAAATTGACTGCCCAACGTATCTTAAGCTAAGTTTTAACAGAGAGTGTTTTGGGAGGTTTTGCCACCTTCCTTGAATATGATGAGGTGCTGCTACATTTTAGGTTAAACGTACCTATTTCTGTACTGGAGACAGATGTGACCCATAAATGGACTTATATAAAATGATTCCTAAATTTCATGCTTATGGTAAGTTATATATAGACATGTTTTCAAGGATGGATAGGATTCTGTTTACATAGCCCCTAATAGTCTCTAGGAAGAACAATAACTAGATGCAGCAACTCCTCTTGGTACCAATATGGTGGGAATTTAGGGAATGATACTCCACCCCACCTTACCTCACCCTGAGCTTCTCTAACTGAAGGGGATAGAATCTACCCGAGGTAAAGAAAACAGACTACCAAACTTGCAGAAGGGAGTAGCTGGCCAGAGAATAAAATTTATTTTTTCTGGTGTGTACAGTGTCACCTAAATCTTTTGTCTTTGGGCCTGGGTTTCCTAGAAATGTTTTTACAATCTTGGATGGTAACTGCTGCCAAGAGCCAATCAAATGATGAATTTTGGCTGAAAGAATCTGAGAGCTTCAGCACCTCTGTTTGTGGTCTATTAACAGTACTATTAGGGAAAGTGTATTTCCTCTCACTTCACTGACACCTATCAGAGTAGAAAGGAGGAGTTCCCAATGTTAATAAGCTTATGAGTACCCCCAAACTAATACCTGAGTAACAGGGACATTGTATATAGACTTGCAATGTAATATCAGTTAAGAAAACTAAACACATTTGGGAGGAGCCTTTGGGAGAATACAAGACAAGCATCCTAAGAGATGATCAAAGAGCATTTGTGACAAACCTCAGGTGCTCCTTGATTCAAACATGTGGATTTAGGTTCCAAACATGTCACTAATTTTGTTATTGTGTTTGAGGCGGGTATGGTCTGGGAAATGAGAGTTGCACTTGCAGTTAGGAGTCCCAAAAGCCAGCAGGTGCCCACATTGAGCCTACTTGCTGTCCTCTTCTGGTTTCCTCATCCTTACACAGCAGGCTCCACCAGAGGCCCCTCATGCCTGCTTGGGCAAGGTACTTAGAATGTCTGGATCTCTGTGCTTTGATTTATTCACACCTGTAAAATGGAAGATTTCATTCCATCCACTTTCTATTGTTACTATTGTTTTAATTTAGACTCTACAGGGTCAGAAAGACAGAAGCAGGGTTGTAAGGAAGGGGAGAGAAAAGAAGAAGGAAAGAAGAAAGGGAGGGAGGAACAGAAGAATTCCTTTAAAAGTTCCTAAAATCATAGTTGTGAGGATTAAAAAAGAGAAGATATTTTTTACCAGATATCCTATGTGAAATATTAGCATTATTTAATTATTTGTGGAAGTAGTCTATATTGGTGTTATTGTTGACTGAATTGTATTGCCCCCAAATTCATATATTGAAGCTCGAAATCCTTGTACTTCAGAATGTAACCATAATTGGAGATAGAGTCTTAAAAGAGATGATTGAGTTAAAATGAGCCAAATTGGGTGGGGCCCTGATCCAATAGGACTGTGTCCATATAAGATGTACACATACGGAGAAAAGGCCATGTGAGGACACAGTGAGAAGGTATCTCCCCTAGTAAAATCACATGAAATTAACTTCCTTCTTTATGCATTTATGTTTTTTACATACTAATATTTACTGATTAAATGATATATAGTTAATTATTTTTTAAATTACTGAAATGAAAATAAAAAACCAAACACATACATAAAAATTCACCATCGCTTCTTTGAATCAACTAAAAGAGATAGCTACTTTTACATGTCGACTTCCAAAAGTATAGAACTAAGTGAGATAAAAAGTAATTTCCATATTAAATTCTAAAGATTGGAATACATGATTTTCTAGTAGTTACAGAAATTCTTACCTTTATTGTTTTTATGGTTTCTTGAGGGAAGTTATCACTAAGTAGAAAAAAAAATTAAGAGGAAGAAAGAAGGGGGAAAAAAAAAGAAACTTCAATGCAGACAAAAAGGACTTGTCAGTTCTAAGCTTAGATATATTAAATATGCGGAATCTGTATTTTAGTTACATTTCTCATATTTAATCAATATTGAATATTCTTGAAAGAACTAATACTAATCAGGGCAAGTTTTGCGCCAGTGGCACATTGCTTCTACCTTGGACAAATTACTCCATCTCCATTACTGAGCTGCTATAAGTGGAGCGTTATGTTTTGAATCATGAAGATTTTGAGGTGGCATTGCAGCCTAAGCACGAACATACTCATTGATAGACTATATTTCTTAAGGGTGGCTTGAATGGAGAGTTAAGATACTCTACATTCTTCAAAGAAACTGAAGAATTCTAACTTCTGGGATTTATGGGATACTTCATGGAAGGGTGGCACTTCAGATGGCAACTGATGGATGAACAGGACATAGATAAGGGGAGGTGGGAACAAGGTCACTGCTGATGCAGGGGGGAAAAGAGGGAAAATGTACAGAGGTAGGAAAGAATGACTGATTTTGGTTAGCTGGGACAGAAATGTATAATGGGATTAGTTAGTATCAGTTTGGGAAGATTCTTGTGCCAACTATTTTCTCATTCTTTCAAAGGTACCTAGATATTGTAATGAGCTCAAAGCCATTTGGGCATTGTAGAGTTTTCCCAGCTTCCTAATCACTCCACAGTTACTCTATCTGCATAATGTAAACTGGTATTTAGAAATTGATAAATGACCCTACTATATCTGAGATTCTTTCATTGAGAGTAGCTATATTGTTGGTGTCAATAATGTTACTGTGTGGCACCTTAGCTCAAAGTGCCAGAATGACATCATAAAACAATGCCGGAATACACGTATGTCATCTTTCATCCGAGAATCTCAAAGTGCTTTGCAAAGATTAATTAATTAAGGCTTAAAATTAATTAAATACATATTAATTTTCACTGTACAGAATAGACTTTGCAGCTTCATTGATTTTTACATGCTAACAAGCTTTGCCCATGTCTTTTTCTTTTTCTTTTTTTTTTTTTTCCCTTCATGTACAAATGGGTATAAAGAGGAAAAGGAAAAAAAGACTGTGGCATTTGGAACAGTGGAATTTGGTTTGAATTTCGACTTTTCAGCTGTCCATGTGTTTTATAAATGCTGGCCCTATCATAGTGAGGACTGACTTTGTGGGGTCACTTCTAACTTTCTCGATGTGACACTGGGCAGCTGTGCCAGGAGCTGAGTCTGAGCTCTGCTGCTTTTCCTTTCTTTCTGGCTCGCAAGGTTTTTAACATTTTGCTATTGCCTTGACCTAGATTCATATGGAAATAATGATGCTGATGTCTGGACAAGACATGGACAGTTTGTGATTGTGTGGCTTAAATGCATGTAAAATATGACCTGAGTGTCTGAAAGGGAAAAAATGCTGACAAATCAGATTTTTTCATTCTAGAGTTTGGTTTGAATAAATGCACCTAAGGATCAGAATTTTTTCCCTCTGGAAAGTAGGTGAAAAAAACAAAAAAATTAAATTAAAAAAAAAAAGTATTCTATTGTATATGGGAAGTGAAAATTGGAATACCCATCTCAAAGGATTTGGTTTCTTCCTTTTTCATCTTTTGTTTTAATCAGCCTAGCTTCCAGCAGCAGATCATGATTTGGGGTTTGTTTGTATTTACAATTGGTGTCTTAAAAGATTCATTATGAAATGTGTTGCTGTTTCAAAAGAGGAAGCTGAGGCCCAAGCTGGTGAGTCCTGGCTGGGCAAATGGAGACGCCTCCATCTGCATTTTGTTAGGGAGAACACTGACCCTGTGTGTCGAGGCGTAGGTGGGGGGTGGTATTGCTTACACATGTGTCTGGGCGCTGAGCTGGACTGCAGCTCATGAAAGTTTCCTTCTTTCAGGGTCAGACACCGGCCAGCGCAGATTTAGCCATCTTGGCCCTGATGTACTCCACATGGCTCACATTCCCAGGCCACTTACCCACGCTGGGGCTGAGCTGCCAAGTCCTGGCTCGCTCCTTCCTGTTCACCAAGCTGTTCAGTCCTGCACACAGAGAACACAGCTCATTTTCCAATGTTCACACTCCCCTGTTGGAGAGTTTTCTTGGATTGTTAGTTCCACAGAAACAACAGCAGCAAAATTTTGGGTATCTGGTTGTTTGCTGGAATCTGCCCCCAGTCACTGGCATTGGAATAAGGACTCCTTTAGCCAAGGTGAATTTAAAGGTAGGCAGGTTGGAAAAAAAAAGAGGTTTGTATGAAAGTTGTCTTTTCTTTGGGGAGCCAAAGCATTTTCCACTTGGAACAGAATGCTAAATTATTTTCTGCAGACTAGAGCACTCTTTGTTGTCACTTCTACCCATCAAGCATCCTTCTCAGCTCAGGATTATTGGGTGTCTGGACTCTAAAATTCCCCTATCTAACTGCGTTTGCTCATGGGAGACCTCCCAGTAGAGGACATCTCACTGCCTTCTCATTCCTGTCCAGCTGTGAAAATCTTAACCATTCTTTAAGGTCCAACTTCTGTTCTCATTCCTTATTGAAGTTTACCTGTTCACCACCCCTCGGCTCTCTTTGGCCTCTGAACTGTTGGCATTATTGTCCAAAACATTGCACAATTAATCATGTATATCATTGCCTTGTGACATCTTCCATATCACATCATTATTAAATTCATATGATTTAACTTTTCATGTGCCAAAATGGTTTCTAATACTTTCTGTGGCATGGGCAAAATGTTATATGATTTTTGGATTCTCCTTGGTGCATCAGAGTCTAGGGTACATTGTCTCAATGAGTATTTATTGATTTAAAGTACTTGGGTAAGAGAAGTGGATTATTAAAGTCACTTATTTATAAAAATCTGATAAATTCTCTGATGTTATATTTATATAATAGATATGTATATATATAATTATTTGTGTAAATTACAGTTTTTTGAATGTAATATTTAGAAAACTAGAGAGAAAAGAAATCAGTTAGAAGAGTACTTGATTACTGGATTCTTGAGTATCTCTAGGAAATCAAGGTTAGCTATGTTTATGGGGTATTTTAAATAGAAATGGAACAGTCTTCGGAAACACAGATAGCCATGTTTCTTCCCTGGTGTCTAATTTCTGCTTTTCTCTGCGTATCTCATTTTCACTCACTTGGTATAACAACACTCTATGTTGCTATTGGAGGGGACATCCTCACATTTAGAGGATTTATGCTTCCTCATTTCTAGCCACATCCAGAAACTGAATAACTACCAGTTAGTTTCAATTCCAAATTTCAGAGAGAGAGCCTGATTGGTTCACACTGTATCAGATGACCATTCCAGATCCACTTGATGATAGGTAAGGGATGAGGATACACAAAAAATATAGTATAGGAGCCCGTCCTTGTGGAAGGGAGCCGATTCAAATGAAAGAGTGAGTATCATAATCTATTCAGACTCCCCCAAATTTTATCAATTACAAATAATAAAACTTGGTCCTTTCCTAACTTTGAAATTTAGTCAATAAAATTATTATTCACTCAGGTCACTGTGCCTAGAAACATGGACCATATCCCTAATTATTTTCTTTCCTGTTCTCAAATTCTGTGGATTCTACCCTCTATCTCTTTCCCCTTCTCTTCGTGCCTTAACCAAAGTCCTACTACTTGTTACCTGGATGAGTACATTAGTCTTCAAATTGTTCTCTAACCCTCATTCCCTCCCCTCACTTCCCAGTCACACTCCATATTTGTTGATCACCTACCATGAGCCATTCACTGCTTGAGAAGATAGAAATAGAAATAAGATTCAGATACATCGGGCCCCATGAGACCTGAAGGGAAGGCAAACTAAATGGAATAAACTAATTTTAGAGAAGAGTAGTCAAAATGAAGACAATAAATAGGTTGATATGAGAGAATATGTGAGGGAAATAAGGCTACTTTAGATGAAGTTATCATGAATGTCCTTCTGAATGATATTTGGCTTTAAAAAAATCAGAACAGGAGAGGCCATTCTTATGAAAATGTGGAGGCAGAGAACTTCAAGCAGAGAGATGAGCAGATGCATATGCTCTGAGGCATGAACCAGATTGATTTGGAGCACAGGGAGCCATGGAGGGGCAGGGTAGCACAAGATGAGTTCAGACAGGTTCAGGGGCCAGGCCATGGTGGGCTTGGCTGTCCTTGGAGCCAATGGGAATCAAGTATAATGTGGAGAAGGGTCTTGAGAGGAGTCACTTTGAGAAATTTCAAACTTTTAACATTTACTTTGGGTGCTATGGATATGGATAGTGCAGTGGTAAGAACAGATCTAGGAGGCCAGTTAGAAGATGACTGAAGTACTCTCGGCAAAAGATGATGGTATAAACCACAGTGCAGTGCACTGGATGTAGACCTGATATGACTTGATAGAGAAAATTCCAGGGAGACATGGGAAAGTGAAAAGCTAAGGAGACTCCTAAGTTTAAGCAAACTTTCATTAGTGCCGTTTCCTATGATGAGGAAGACTAGAGGAAGACAGGTTTGTGTGTGTGTGGATAGGAGAGTGGGATAGGAATCAAGCATGTATATTCAGAGATGCTCAATGCTCATCCAATAAAATATATCAGTTGGAAAGCAAGATGTGTAAGTCAAAGGAGAAACTTGAACTTCAGAATATTAATTTGGGAGTAATCAGCAGAGAGATGGCATTTAAAAATGTAGTACTGGATAACATCATGAAAATGAAGAGTGTAAGGAGGAAACACTCTGCAAGTTGAGGCTCAAGGCATACAAACATTTACATATTAAATAGAAGGCCAGTTATCAAATGGGGAATGAACGTTGGTCAGCCCATGGTTCCTGTCAACCTAGAAATTTATTGAGCTTATGGTTTCGAACAATGTATATTGCCACAGTTTTCTTGAAAAGAGGAACCATTTTAGCTTCTTTCTCCTAAAGAATGAAGAAAATTGGCATTTGTACAGAAATGTGTATTTGCAGAACAAGGATAATATAAACCTAGTATCCCCAGTGGAAAGTCTCCCAACCACCCCCCAGGACAGTCTGAATAAAAAAATGATTATATACTTAATGTCCACAGAGCACCCTGGAGAGAAAAAGAGCATGCTATAATTGCAAAGTATTATTTTTACCATTATTAATACATGAATCGTTCATTAGGAAAAAAGAACTAGGAATCGAAAAGTCAGGAAATAATAGGCTGTGTTTATAATGTTGTACAGAAGGAATTACCCACATAAATCCCTTCCCACTAGGGTGTGTAGCCAAATTCACACAGGCTGAGTGTTTTTTGTTGCAAAGACAAACCCTTGGCAATATCTCTAGAGAGCTAGGTATTTGTAGCCAGGTGAACAAATGTCTACACTGTACCCTTATTTTGCCTGTTGATACCTGCCTGCTATGGAGGACTTTTGCATGAAAGGTCCTAAGTGGAAGTAACCTTCTTGAGTAGGATCTCTTAGAAAGACATCACCTTTCTCACAGAGGTGAATATTTTCAAATGGAGTGTTTTAAGTGTAAGGATAAAGTAATTTATGGAAGTTGGAAGGGCTTTTAAGAATATCAAGCAAAAAAAATAAAATAAAAAAGAATAGCAAGATATCAAGCATAAACACCAAAATCCTGGGTTATCTGCTAGGATACCTGCCACCTAAAGCCTGAAGATTTTATCATGGATTAAAGCAAACACATAAACAGATATGAATGTGTCCATTTGGATAAATCTTTGGTAACACAAAACATCAAAAGAACTTGAACTTGATTTGTACAACCTTATTGATTAAAATATTTAGAATAAATAAAACCAAACTGAAGTACACTATTTTTATTCCTATATTTTATAATGGGGGATAATTTGCTTCATTCTGGGTTTCAAGGACCAAAGGCAAAAATGGTTATTTTAAAGTCCAGTCCACATTAAACATCTTAATGGGACATTATATTTAAAGGGGATAAATTAACACTGAAATGGGCAATAAGAAAGATTTTTTAAAAATACCAAGTTTGTTTGTTTTTCTTTGTGAGTGAAAAATAAAATACAAAATGGCACTGGTAGCAATTTTAGAGTTGTGTGTGTGTATGTGTGTGTGTGTGAGAGAGAGAGAGAGAGAGATAGAAAGAGGGGGAGGGAGAGAGGGAGATAGAGAGAGAGAGAGAGAGAGAGAGAGAGAGAGAGAGAGAGAGAGAGAGAGAGAGAGAGAGAGATGGTTGCGGTGGGAGAGAAAGAAAGTGATTAGGTCCTGAATTTCTGATGGAACATTTGGATGATAGACTCTTCTTCACAATCCGTTCTAAGAGATTGGATATGGGAGAATAGGGTGATTATTGTTTCATGATTTTATTCAAATATCATACAGCTCTACAATAGGATTCATAAAACTCTTGAATACCTAGAATTCTGTAATAAAATAATCTGGACAGTTCTTCCAGCCCCTGATCATGAAGGTAACTTTATTGCTGTGTCCTCTCACCCATCTCAGTGTTCTTCATCTCTCCAAAATAAACTGAGTAGCATTTGGAAGGTCTACAAGACTGGTAATCATGAGGAATAAGTAGCTATTAGGCAATTATCCTTTCAATTTTTTCTTTGAGGATCAGTTTATAAGCCACACATGAAATCAGTTTCATTTTTGACCAAAAGTATTATTCCCAGCTTTACTAACCATCTTCTTCACCAAATTTTAATGAAATGATTTTAGCTCTATCCAGGAATCAAATTCACTCTCAAAAGAAAAAAATGTGCCACAGTTGGGAATGTTTAAATAGATATGCCCTGGATGTTGAAGATAAATTGAAAGACATAGTCCAAAAATAGGGGCTTAAAAGGACTATTATTATTGAAATATAATAAACTGTCTCTAATGACATCACAGACAGGGGACTGATTTCCAAAATATATAAAGAGCTGATACGACTCAACATCAAGAAAACAAACAACCCAATTAAAAAATGGGCAAAGGACCTGAACAAACACTTCTCCGAAGAGGACATACAGAAGGTCCATAGACACATGAAAAAATGCTCAACATCATTAGCCATCAGGGAGATGCAAATAAAAACCACAATGAGATACCATTTTACACCAGTCAGAATGGCCATCATCAACAAATCAACAAACAACAAATGCTGGCGAGGATGTGGAGAAACGGGAACCCTACTGCACTGTTGGTGGGAATGCAGACTGGTGCAGCCACTATGGAGAACAGTATGGAATTACCTCAAAAGATTAAAAATGGAACTGCCTTTTGAACCAGCGACTCCACTACTAGGATTATACCCGAAGAATCTTAAAACACCAATTCAAAAGAACTTATGCACATCTATGTTCATTGCAGCACTGTTTATAATAGCTAAGTGCTGGAAACAACCTAAGTGCCCATCTGTAGATGAGTGGATCAAAAAACTGTGGTGCACTTACACAATGGAATACTATGTAGCAGAAAGAAAGAAGGAACTCCTGCCATTTGCAACAACATGGATGGAACTAGAAAGAATTTTGCTTAGTGAAATAAGCCAGGCAAAGAAAGAAAAATACCATATGATATCACCTAATACAGGAAACTAAAAAACAGCGCAAACAAAAGAACTAAATAGAACAAAGAGCAGAATAGCAGTCAATAGGGGGGAGGGGGGAGGGAGAGAAGGGGGATAAGTAAGGGAAGGGTTTAGTCAAAGAACATATATAAATGACTCATGGACATGGACAACGGGGAGGAATATGATTGTGGGAGAGGGGGTGGGTTGGGTGGGGGAGAGAAATGGGGAGAAAAGGGGACAACTGTAATTGAAAAACCAAAAAAATAAAAAATAAAATGTCTCTAAATTATGTTTTAATAGAAATTTTATTGTTGATTTTCTTGTTATTTGCTTTTAATAAATTTAGCCTTATTATTTTTATGACATGTGAGCTGAACTTCTCATAGAACAAAACCACATTTGATCCAAGGCAGATTCACTCATTTTAAGAAAAAATGTTGGATTATTTTTTTATTGTGTCTGTTTCCAACTACATTTATTCTTGACTTATGTATTGATCAAGGTCCTTTAGTCCTACCCAACATATTGTTCTCTTGAACATTAAAATTGACTCTGAAATTTTGAGCTGGTCAAAATTCATTTCTAAAACTGACTTTTTAACTCTTTGAACAGAGAGCTGAAAATATCTAAGACTGCAGTTCTTTTTATACCTGCTAGTATGGCCTTGGAAGCTCGGTGTAATGATGCTTTCTTCTTCTAAGATGAAGTGGGGCATACGTGATTCACCCTAAACTGTATCACTCTCAGAGTGGTGGTGACACCACACAGAAAAAGTGGCAGCTGGTAGTTGAAACACAATTTGGGTTAATCCTTACAGACTAAGTAAATATTTTGGAACCTGTAGTTTATTTACAATATCTGGCATAATGCCAATTATTAAATAAATGAAAAAACAAGTAAACGTAACTTGATTGGGTCCATAACTCAAAGTATTGACCTTATTAATAGCACTACCCATTAATTAACTCAGCTGAAGCTCACAAATAACCCTTTCCCTGTGTATGAAATCCAAGTTTAAAAGATTATACTCAATATTTTAATAGAGGAAAAAATATAGCTGTTTGCTCTATAAGAAATTACCAAACCTACTTATTCTTCTTGCATCTAATCTCAAATTTCTTTGGGGATAAAATGGGAAAAAAATTCATTTTTGGAAGTCCTTTCTTTTGTCTGTCAGCATTGTATATTTCCTACTCTAGGAGACTTTTGTGGTTTATCAGTTCCCAGTTGCTAAAAATCTTCCAGAATTCCTAACTGACCATTTGTCTAGACCGCCCTCCCCCTACCACAGTGGGCTTCCTAGAACTGATATAGATTTACTTTTTTATTTGTTCTGTCATTTCGATGAGCTCTGAGGAGGGAGGAGAAGAAAGTTGCTTGTTCAGTCAACCATCCTGATGCAGAGTTGAAAACCTTTTATCAGGGCAGGCACAGAGGGACAGAACTCATGCCCCAGATCCTTTAAAAAGTAATTTTGAGAGGCATTTAGCATGTTGAGAAGACCAGCAACCTGACCTACATTCTTTCAGTATATTGATTAACAAAATCCAAGTCTTTCTTTACTTTCATATTTTCTGTGCTTCAGTTCTTTATAAAGAAATAAAATAGCAAATAGAGCAAAGAAGCTATTAATTGTATCAATTTTTATTCTTTTTTATGGCTAAGATTTTCTTTTTTTAAGTACTTTATTTTTTATTGTTCAACTTTTATTCTTAATTCTCTAAGCATCATAAACATGGAAAGAGTATAAGATAAATGTTTTGTTTTCCAACCTGAAATTTCCATCGATTCATTTTTTTTTTTTTTTTTAAGTCAAGAAGAATATTCTTGAGAGTGACATATTCTTCTCAGCAGGTTATATTGTTTGGTTGTGCTTGAATTAGAATTACATATGCTTGGAAGGAGGAGATGCCTGTATGTACTAGGATTTATTTTTACCTAGTAGTTCTACAGTGTACACAGCAAACACCTATGCTTTCCTCTCACCAGGAATTTTTATTCATTTTTCTATTATTAAAATGAAATGTAGTATGTCTTATTGTCATGAAAAAGTTTGTTTAATAAATAAAACTAATCAACAACATGGACATAATTTCTACTCTGAAAGATGAAAACATGAAATATCACTCATTTTAGTCTCAGTAATTGGTTAATGATGATGGCGGTGTGTGTGTGTTGCAGGCACATATGTGTATTTAGCCCCGATGCAAGACTTCATTTGAAATCATGTCTTGGTTAAGTATTTCTCACTAAAATGCAATGTGAAGATGCATGGCAGGATAACTGAAGGGGCAGTGGCTTATAGGAATTTGCAAGTGCTGCTGTAATAGAAAGAAGGAGAAGGGGAGAGAAGGATGAGGGGAAATAAAAGAGGAACTATCATAATGGATTCTTTTTTTTTTTTGATGTGCTAAGGGCCATTGACAAAACACATTTCCTTGACAACCTTTCTCAGTGCTCTCCCATTGCATCTGCTCAGAAATCCTACTGTAGTGCTTCCTCTGAGATATCCCTGCCAATGACTGCTCCATGATCCTCTCTTCCATCTTCGCTGTCCTCATTAATCTAGTCATACGATTTTTGCTTTCTTCAAAACACACCCGTAATTGTCTCCCCTCCCCATAGAATTTCCTCTATTCCTTATGCTAATGTCTCCTCTCTCTGGTTTACTTCAGCACTTGGAGTCTAATTTTCACAATAAAATGAAACATTTTCTGGTAAGGGTTATATAATAACATTATCTAACTTTTGTATAATGTTTTAAAACATATTGTGCTTTTACATTTTAATCTCACTGTATTTGAGGGAGGTATTATAAGCCTAATTAAATAATAAGGACATACAAAGTGAAAAGTCAAAAGGAATGTTCAAGGTCACTCAAGTATTTACTTAAGACCAGAGCTGTGATGAGGATGTTATAACACTCTAGTTCACAGAAAACTAAAATTAATGCCAGGAAGGACTTCAAGACTATATAGTGAAAAGTACTTTGGACCTTGGTCCTTATCGAAGCTCTGAAACTTACCAGCTGTGTGACTTTGACCAAATCATCGTCCACTTTGACCTGTTTTCTGTCCCAAGTATTGCCAGTCTTTCTCATGAAAGGAAATGAGATGTAAGGGTAAAGTTATCTGTTAAAAGTAGAACTTTGTAAAAATATTGTGCTTGATAGGACTGTTGCATTTTACATCTTCAGAAGTCTCCATTTACATAGATGTAATGCTCCAGGGCATAATTACATTGTATTATTTTTCAATGGTATTTTATTCCAGTTCTGCAATTCCTTTGCTATGCAAATTGTTTGTTGTTGTTATTTCAGTTCGCAAAAGGAGAAAATAAATATTGTAAATGGTCACAGAATTAATTGTTTGAAGTTCACACCTAGACAGCGGGCAATGTCCTGGTTATCCGTTTTTGTTATTGATTATTTTGTGGCTTTAAGCAACAATTTATTGTTATCTCATGGTCCTGGGGACTGAGGGACTAGCTGGGGTTCTCACATTGGGGCCCTCCATATGGTTTCAGTCAGAGAGCAGCTGAGGCCGGGTAATCTGAAGGCTCCTTCACTCAGCACCAGCACTGCTGAGGTGATTAGAATAGCTTAGGACTGATTTGTCAGTGCTTTCTCTAAATAACCTCTCCAAATGGAGATCTTGGGTTTTCTTAAAAATTGCCATCTAAGGTAGTTAGACGTCTTACTTGGAGGCTGCCTTTCCCCAGAGTAAGAGTTCTGAAAAGTTGAGGAGAAAACTAAGAAGCTCCCTTCCATTAGTCAAGTGGATCATAAATGCCAGCCCAGATTCAAGGAGAGAGAAGGAGTAGGCTCTGCTTCTCAAGGGAAGAATGGCATGTATGAGGGAGGGAAAAATATTGCCCGTTTTCTCATCAGATTATTTGTTTTACTGTTAATTTTTGAAAGGTCTTTATATATTTAGTTGGAGACAAGTTAGCACAGTAAGTTCTGTCTTCTAGCCTCCAATCTGTTGGCTGATCAACGTCTTAAAGTTGCAACACTGCTAATGTCCTACATGTCACACATATTCCAGACAACACCACACTCATCACTATCTCTTGCCCATCTGTGTTGCACACACACACAAACATACACATACATTGTCAGATTCATTGTCTGCTAATTAACATCTGTTTCATTTATATACCTTTCCATTCACCTGAACTTTTGTATTGAGATTGAGATTATCATTACTGAAAATAACTGTTTAGGTTTTCCCACTAATTACATATATGGACCAAAAATATGTTCCTTAGTCATACTTGTCCCCCTTAGGTTAGCAGCCATGAAAACATATGCATGTTTGGTCACAAGAGAAATCAGGAAAGAGTTCAGGCAGCAGGGTCAATGTGACCACATCTAGGAACTTAGCAAGTTAATTTGTGTGTGAGGGAGTATAATATATCATATATGATATGTATGTATACATATATACGTGTGTATACATATATACAATATGAGATATATACATATATCCCACACTGTACTAGGGTAGTGGCATACAAAAAAACAGTAGTAACATTTTTAAACAGAAAAATAAATTTTAGGATTCTGAGACTATAATTTTCTCCTAGGTCAATATTAACTTCTACCTGACTTTAGACTGGTAGAAAAATTGCCTTATGGGCTTTACTTCATGTACTAAAATTATTTTAGATTTTGCCTAATTGCTTTTAGTATATTTTTGTACATCTAATTTTTATAATGAAAGAAATGGGTTACACTTTTATTTTAAGTACTAATGGTACTAACCCTAGGAATTCAGGCTGCTTCTGTATTATGTGTTGGTGAAAATGCAGTGACAACTATGAGGCTGCCAGGCATATCCTGCCAAGAAAATGTACGTAAGACAAGTATATGGAACAACTGTCAGAGAAGCCATAAGAATTCCCCATGTTGCCGTAATATGGTGTTAAAATGATTTTAATTGTATGCAGACACCCACAGACCTCCAAGGGTTAACGGCACACAATGTAATGAATTCAATAATGATGAGTTAAAAAAAGGTCTAATTAGCAAGTAACCACTTTATTATGAAAGAAAATGGTAATGAATTTAATAGCTCAAAATCATTAACAATATTTAGTTTGCTGATACTTGTTCTCTATTATCCTCATTAATATGAACATTTAATATGTTTTAAAATGGATTTGTAATACTTTCTGTGCCATGAGGTTACACTGACAGAAAGAGTGTAATTATTCTGCTAATTGTTATCACTGTATGTTTGTGCTCCAAATAGAAGTATATTTAGGTGTTAATACCAAAAAAAAAAAAAAAAGTAATTAAGGAAGGAAGATTTATAACCTAATTAAACAAAAACCAAAAAAAAAAAAAAAAAAAAAATCTTAGTCCACCATAAGAAAAGAATTTTTAAAGCAGTCGTTTTGGAAATTTTTTTTTATTGTTGTGAATTTCTTGAAGGAGGAAATAAAGTTATCTAAAAGAAAACTTGGATAAAGAGAAAAAAATAAAGTTGAAGATTCACATTCTGCAAAATAAAGCTAGAACTTTTCAGCATGCCCAATTGCAATGAAATGCAAACTGTGATGATGGCTGACAACCAGCATCTCACACACCTGAACTTATCCTAAAAACCCCCTCTGACTCTGTTGTCCCCTAAGAATCCGCACACATAATCTGGTTCATTTCCCACTGAGTCTTATTTTTTCTGAGACTCAATACAGTAGTCCCTCTCTATATCGCAGTTCACTTATCGCAGCCTCACTGTTATTGCGGGATTAAAAAATATATTATATTAAATTATTTATCGCGGATTTTTTGCTATATCACGGGATTTCGTGGTACTGTATATGTATGTTGTTAAAGTTATGTAGGTTTAAGAGTATAGAATATGTTTAAGAACATAAGTAGTGTTTATAAAAGTGTGGAAAATGTTAATAAGGGAGTGGTAAAGGTTAATAAGGGACTGGAAACGGTTTATAAGTGTGTGGGAAGGATTTATAAAGCCTTAAAATATATATAAATACTAAAATAAATGTAGGGTTCTTACTTTGTGGATTTTCACCTATTGTGGGGGTGTCTAGAAAGTAATACCTGTGATAACTGGGGAATACTGTATAGTTTTTCTTCTTGGAGCATTGGTTAGTCACCAGAGCTACTAAAGGTAAAAAGAAAAAAAAAAGTTTCAGGCACAAATCTTCATTGATGGAAAATATCACAGCATAAAAAGTCAAATATTGTTTGAACATCTTCTAACATTGTCAAAGGCAAAAGAGTAAGATGGAAAAAAGCAAGCAAACAAATGAGTCGTTTATTCCAAATAAAGAGTCTGAAATTATTTCTTAAGAGATCAGCCCAATATGCCACTCTAGAGTTGGTGGTTGTATGATCTTCCTATTTTGGCTTTAAGATAGGCCAAACAGAAGTTTGATAGACTGCTCTGATCATTTTAACCTAATTTAGAGACTGATCCATTGTACTCGAGTCAACCCTCCCTTTCTAAAGCTATTGATCCAACTACATTTGAGGGTTTATTTTTCCATTCGTGTACAACTAATTTTGATCCCTTTGTCATTCACTGAGAAGGCAGTGTTCATCAAAAATAAATTGTTCTTGTCCTCTCTAAACTGCTTTGTTGTTTCAGGAGGCTTCTTTTGACTTGACTGTTATGTTGAGGAGCCAGATCTTATCCCAGTGCTATAGTGACTGACCAGCAATGAGTTTGATGGGAGGGCAGAATTAGTACCTGTGTATATACTGCTTCTACTTCAGGATCTTGGCAACTTGCATCCTCATCCCGTTTGATACAGCTTTACTTTCATCTTGTTATCTTCCTTAGAGGCCTCACTAGCAATGGGATAGCCAAAAATTGTCATGCTTTTACTGGATAAAAAAACCTAAAAAATTAAACAAGGTCTATCTAGAAAGTATCCAGCCATATAATATGAAAAATAGAGAATTTTATTGAAAAAGATACAAGATACAAGAAACATTGTACATATGACAATGATGATGACTCACTCCCCTTCAAAGTAGGCACCTTGGGACCTCACACAGTTATCCCAGTGTCTCTTCCTGTTCAAAACACTGCAAAATCCTTGGTTGGACTCACTATCAGCTGCACCATTGTATTTTCCTTAATCTCATTGATAGTCTGAAATCTCTTTCCTTTCAAAGATGATTTTAGTTTTGGGAAAAGCCAGAACTTGCAGGGTGCCAAATCTGGGCTGTAGTGGGGCTGAGTTACCTGTGTGACTTGATGTTTCACCAAAAATCTCTGCTCGAGACGTGATGCGTAAGTGGGCATATTGTCTTGATGAAGCTGCCAATTACCAGTGCCAATAGCTGCAACCATTTTCATCATATTGCATCTCTCAACTTATGAAGAACATTGGGGTAGTACTCCTTATTAACTGTTTGTTCTGGAGGGGCACACTAATGATGGATAACACCTTCCCAATTAAAAAACACAGTTAACATGGTCTTGATCTTGCTGTGTCTTTGCTGTGCCTTCTTTGGGTTGGAGACCCAGGGGACTTCCATTGGAACAACTAGGTCTTCATTTCCATATCATAGCTGTAGACCCATGAGTCATCTCTGGTTATGATCTTCTTGAGGAAATCTGGTTTATTGCTGGCAGTTTGAATCAAGTCATTAGCAACTGCAGCATGGTGTTTCTTTTGTTCTGGTAGCAGAAGCTGCAGAACAAATTTTGCCATGACATGTTTCATGCCAAGATCCTGTGTCAAAATCTTGGACACTTTAGTGTTTGGAATCCCCAGATAAGCTTCTACTTCTAATTCTCACACTATTAGTCACCAATATTTAATGACTGCAGCCATACACATTCAACATTCTCAGGTGTTTCACTTGTTGTGGACTTTCCAGAAGGTGGATCACTCTCAACAGATTCTTGACCATCTTTGAAGCATTTGTGCCACACTTTAATTTATGCTGCACTCATTGCATCATCCCCAAAAGCCTTCTGAATCATCTGAATAGGTTCTGCAGAGGAATGTTCAAGCTTAACGCAAAATTTGATGCATATTCATTGCTCTACTTGCTCAGTCATTTTGAATATGATGGTCACGCAGTACACGTGCTCACTCAATGGTGTCTATCACCCCCACTGACTAGTACAGTGAAGTCATCATTGTTCGTGCATGCGCATTCCAGTCCACTCTCCTTGGCTGCCAGGTTATATCAATGTCACACAAACTCTTCTCGTTATATTAGCAATGGCTGGACTTTTTCCAGACAGACCTATTAGGTAGACATTTCATGTATTTGAGACTGTAAAGCTAAGCCATAGCAAGAATAACCTCACACAAGTTATTTTATTTAAGATGGAAGAAACAAGGACAATTGAGAGAAAAGCTCAATATAATGATGACTCCTAATCTCCAATATTAATATTCAAACTGCCTGAGTTAGGGTCTCTCAACTCCACAGCTTTACACACTCTTTCTTTTTGTTTTGAGAGAATTCCAATGGTGTTGACTAATTTTAACTACATTTGGGTAATTAATATTGCATTCAGTTTGAGTATTCAACTGCTATATTGGTCACAATAAACACGTAGGAAAATCGTATCTAATTATGGTATGATATGAGTGAAATCACCCACATGTGTGTAACAGCTTTCTGGACCAGTAGCATACATTCTGACATTTCTTAATTATTAGCACTGATATAGGGAATGGGTTGAGCATAAGTCATAACATCCCTTCTAAAAAGACAGTAAAGACAAACAATGAAGACCTGCTTTAAAATTGCTAAGCCTCAAGATGCCTTATCTGGGTCAATCTTTCTACTTGATATCCTGCCCTCCCCATACACAAAGGCTTCTCTTGCTGCCCACCTCTCCTCCAACATTCACTGTTTTTAGTGTCACACCAGTAGTCCCCAATCAAATTGTGCTATCAAAGTTTTGCATGAAACAAAGTTAGAGATTTGAAGGGAACTTTTTGTACTCTACTTGTGAAGTACATAGAGAGAATTTAGATTCCCATAATCAATCCATTAATATATAAATATATTTTGAAAGCATTCTCTTAACTTGAATGTGTCAAACACAATATTAGAAACAGAGGGCCTCCAATAAACGTTGGCTCAATTATTCTTCCTCATAATCCCCCTATTGTACTATATTTTGTACACTTCTCAGGTATACTATTAGCTCTTATTCTTGCTTTCAAGGAACATAGTTGTCCATCATGGACAACTTAGTCAATAAAGAAAGCAAATTGTAATCTGTAATTGAGGTTATCAGTTACCCTACAGGCAAGGTCTGCTCCAGTATGCTGCCATACGGACATCTGTACAAAATATAAAAGGACAGCATCCTATGTTCTAGGCTTTAAAATGCCCAGGTTATCTGGCTGCCTTAAGAAATAAATCTCTGTAAACAGTTTTTAATCATCCAGGGCAAGAAATGATATCCAGCCAGTTTACATCAATGTAGATAAACATAATAGACAGTATATGACTAAAGTGACAAAAAAAATCATGCAAGTGATAATGGTCTTGTCAGCCTATGGAGTTGGCAGATTAAGTTTTCCATAACAATATGAACATTATGGACACTTTGCCCATACACTATTCTGCTATTTAAAATTCTTATATGACAGTTGTGTACATTATATATTATGCATATATAATCTAATTCTTTACATTAAAGTATATCTTGGACATAGTTTAATAAAATGAGCTGTCTATCATCATTTTTTATTGTTTGTATAATATTTTATCAACCCTGTATGACTGTGACCAATTTTTTACTATTAGATATTGGGTGTTTCATTTGTACTCATCTGGGGATGAGAATTCATCTTTGTTTATTGCCTGATTTTTTCTTGAATTTAAAATTCCTCAAGCAAAATATATCCAACAATGTACCCAATTTAAAATACTTAAAACATTGTCAAATGGCCCTCCAGAAATATTAAGTCAATATATACTTCCACCAACCACATGGATGAGATTGACCGTTTCTTCATATTTTCATTGACATTGGACAAAGTTTATCTTCTTTTCTTCCAAAATAGTAAAAATCAAAATCTGATTTGCCATTATGAGTATCATCATTCTACTCTGGATTTACACTTACGTTGGTATAAGCTTCTTTACTTAGCTCATTTTCCCCCTCATCTTGCTTTTATTTTCAATAAATAATTTAAAAACTGTAATCTTCTAAGTACCACTTTCTTAGATATCAAAAGTTATTGTCTTTAATTTTAAATATTTTGTAATTTCTTTTATGATACTTTTTCTACTCCATTGGTTATTTAGGAGTGTCTTGACATTCTTACCTCTTAAAACATGTGTTGCTCTTTATTCTCTTAAAATTGTGATTCTAAGTTTTTGGAATTATCAGAAAAGTTATTCTTTATAGTACATATTTAAAAAATATCTTGATGTTTTTTATCTATTAAAACTTCTGCTGTTTTTCTGCTCTGTTATCAGTTGATATTCACTTCTATTCACATGTGCAACTCTGTGCATATAAAAATTTCTCCTTGTCTCTTTTTTGCTTTGTTTTTGTTCTCTCTCTCTGTATGCATATATATAATTTATAATCAATATTGTTTAGTTTTTAGCTTGAACTATTTGAAATTGCCTTTTTTATAGATAAAAATCCCCCAAAAGCTTCTAAAAATATGAGCTAAAATAATACATTTAATAGTCCCACTTTTTAAGTTACCTCAATATCCAATGTTTATGTAAATATGATGAAATAATTATTATTCACAGTCAAGAAATCTGGTATGCAATTATATATGTTTCCATATATAAGCCCCACAAAACAAATAACTGGATTTTATTTTTACTTGTTTCATTTTAACATTGTATTTCTTCATTTATATAATATATACACACAGTTTAAATATCAAATAGCTTATGTGATTTTTAAGAACTGCAACAGCTAACAGAAAACAGGCTCTTTACTTAACCTTTCTTCCTCCTGATTCCCTCTCCCAAATCAACAATATGCAACAAACAATGGTCTTTCTGCTTTTTATCACCATTTTTCTGAATTGTGTACTTATTTATTTTTTCTTGATTTTTATAAAAATTTTAAAGGTAATTTATTGGATTTCTAATATGTAAAGTGGGAATTTTGCTTTTTTATACTATTACCTCTTCCCCATCATATACACCCATCCCACTTTTTAAGTTACCTCAATATTCAATGTTTATGTAAATATGATGAAATAATTATTATTCACAGTCAAGAAATCTGGTATGCAATTATATATGTTTTCATATATAAGCCCTACAAAACAAATGATTGGATTTTATTTTTACTTGTTTTATTTTCTGTGTATTTTTCACCTCTGTCTACCCATCTTTCTGCCTGCAGAAGCTGACCCTATGTGGGATACATAAATGTTGCTTGTCTTTATGTTTTTAATTGGGTTCATAGGATTGGAAACACTGCCCAGAGATTAGGGGGAGGGAGGAGTTGTTCAACAAACTGATTCCTGTGGCTCCCACCTTGCTAGCCCTTGTCTAGTCCTGAAATGCCCCTTGGCCAAAGGTTACTGCTTTTTTCAAGGCAGCTTTTTTTTGCTACTTGATTTTCTCCTCAGGTTCTACTGGCTCCTCTCTGTCCTATTTCTCTCTAGACTAGATGTATTGATAGATAAGTTTGCTATAACTATCTCAGATTATTGTCTTATCCTTTGCAGTTATTCTATACCTCAGCCACATTTTTTAAACCGTTCCTCTTTAAACCATCCTCCACTTATTCTAATTTGAATGTGTTGTCTGTTTCCTATTGAGACCTTGACTGTTATTCTTTTATTACCCAAACTCCCTACCAGAGATATAAAACACCCTGCTATAAAGGCAAATGCAACTGATTCAGTCATTTTCTCATTCTGTAGACATTGATGTTTGAGTCTTCAATCTTTCTGTTCCAATTTTCTTCTCCTTTATAATGAATTAAATTATAACATGAAGTACCAAGTACATTTAGAAAGTGTACAAATTATAAGTAAATTTTTACAAAGTGAACATATGTGTGCAACCATCACCCAGATGAAGAAATAAATGACAATGGCATCCTAAGAATACACTCTTATGTCTTTGCCTATATTATTTTCTTAAAGTTAACTATTTCACTGAGTTTATCACTAATGGTAAATTTTGTGATTCTTTAATGTAAGTAAATTAAATTACATAGTATGAACTCTTTTGTGATTGGTATTTTTTATTCAACATTGTATTAGTGAGATTCATCCATATTGTATGAGACAATAGTTAATTCATTCTCCTTGCCTTGTAATATACCAATATATGACTATGCCACTATTTACCATTGATAAACAATATTTTTCTTGATTTCTATTATAATCAGAGCTAGTATGAACATTTATATGTGTGTATTTTTGCACATATGTATACTTATTGGTTGGTTAAAAAACTGAAGGTGGAAATCACTAGGCCATACATATGATCAGCTTTAGTAGCTACTGCCAAAACCTTCTAAGATAATTTTAACAATTCATAATCCCACCAGTAATTTATGAAAGATCAAGTTGCTCTACATCTTCATAAAATTTGGCCTTAGAGTTTTTCATTTTATTCATTCTGGTGCATGGTTTTATTTTTATTTTCCTAATGACAAATGAGGCAATGAACCTTTTCATATATTTATTGGTTATTAAAATATCTTGTGAATTGCCTATCTAAACCTTTAACCATTTTTATGGGTTGTCTTTATTTTTCTTATTTACTTATTGGAGTTCTTTATATATTCTAAATATAAGTCTTTTGTAAGAAATCTATACATTACATATATAAATACATGTCTCTTACAAAAATATATATAGGCATAATGTATACATATATTATGTGTATATATAGTATCTTATCACACACTGTTCTCCCATGTATGCTAAAACCCTCATAACATACTATTATTTTTACTTAACCAATAGTTCTTTACAAAGTTACCATATGTACATCAAGTTTTACATACAGGCACACCTCAGAGATATTACAGGTCCAATTCCAAATTATTGCAATAAAGCAAATATCACAATAAAGAGTTTTCCAGTGTATATAAAAGTTATGCTTACACTACACTGTAGATTTTAAGTATAATCTATTTTAAAGATACTCTGTTGAGTGTGCAAAGCATTAAGTCTAAAAATATAATGTACATACCTTAATAAAAATACTTTATTGCTAAAAAATAGTTAACCACTATGTGAACCTTTAGTAAGTCATAATCTTTTTCCTGGTGGAAGGTCTTGCCTCAGTGTTGATGGCTGCTGACTGATGGCTGCTGGTTGCTGAAAGTTGGGGTGGTAGAGAAAATTTCAAGACAACAATGAAGTTTGCTGCATCAATTACTTTGTTCTTTCATGAATGTTTTCTTTGTAGCATGTGATGTGGTGTGATAGCATTTTGAAAGAAGCAGAACTTCTTTCAAAATTGGAGTCAGTCCTCTCAAACCCTGACACTGCTTTATCAACTAAATTTACATAAGGTACTAAATCCGTTGTTACCTTTTCAACAATCTTCATAGCTTCTTCACCAGGAATTGCTTCCCTCTGAAGAAACCACTTTCATTGCTCATCCACAAAAAGCAACTTCTCATCCATGAAAGTTTTATCATGAGGTTGTAGCAATGTAGTCACATCTTCAGGTTCCACTTCTAATTCTAGGTCTCTTGGTATTTCTACCACACCTGCAATTACCTCTTCCAATGAAGTCCTTAAGCTCTCAAAGCCATCGTGAGGGTTGGAATCAACCTCCTCCAAATCCTGTTAATGTTGATATTTTGACCTCATTTCATGAATGCTAATGTTCTTATTGATACCTAGAATGATGAATTCATTCCATGAGGTTTTTAATTTGCTTTTCCCAGATCCATCAGACTAGTCGCTATCTATGTCAGCTATAGCCTCACAAAATGTACTTCTTAAATAATAAGACTTGGAAGTCAAAATTACTTCATGATCCATGTGCTACAAAATGTATGTTGTGTTAACAGCTATAAAAACAACATTATCTCCATCAAAACTCTTGGATGATCAGATGCTTTGTCAATGAGCATAATATTTTTTTGAAAAGAATCTTTGTTTTCACTGAAGCAGTAGGTGACAGTAGTGGGATTAAAATATCCAATAAACTATATTGTAAACAGATGTGCTGTCATCCAAGCTTTGTTGTTCCATTTATAGAGCACAGGCAGAGAAGGCTTAGCATAATTAATAGGGACAATAGTATTTTCAGAATGGTAAATAAGTATTGGCTTCAACTTAAAATTACTAGCTGCATTAGCCTCTAACAAGAGAGTCAGCCCGTCCTTTGAAGCTTTGAAGCCAGGTATTGACATCTCTTTAACTATGGAAGTTCTAAATGACATCTTCTTCCAATATGAGACTGTTCCATATTCATTGTTGTTTAGTGTAGCCACCTTCATTAATATCTTAGCTAGATCTTCTGAATAACTTGCTACAGCTTCTACATCAGCACTTGCTGCATTACCTTGCACTTTTATATTATAAAGATGGCTCTTTTTTTTAAATCTTATGAATCAACCTCTGCTAGCTTCAAACTTTTCTTCTGCAGCTTCCTTACCTCTCTCAGCCTTCACAGAATTGAAGAGAGTTAGGGACTTGCTCTGCATTAAGTTTTGGCTCAAAAAAGTGCTGTGGCTGGTTTAATGTTCTATCTAGATCACACAAAAAAATTTTCCATATCAGCAATAAAACTTTTTTTTCCTTATCATTCTTACGTTCACTGGAGTAGCACTTCTGACTTTCATCAAGTACTTTCCTTTGCATTCATGACTTGGCTGTTTGATGCATTCCTGTCATTGTTTCTTTATATATAATGTGTCTTTCTTTTCTGACTGCTTTTAAGATTTTGTTACCATCATTGATCTTTAGCATTTGACCCTAATGTGCTTAGATTTGTTTTTCTTTATATTTTTCCTGATTAATGTTTGCTGAAAATTATGGTCTAGTAAAATGATGTCTTTGAATAGTTTTCTGGGCTATTAGCAAATATTTTTTTCTGTAATATTTGCTTCTCTAATTTTTGGATTCCATTATGTATAAGTTTGACCTTATAATATTATCCAACAGACCTCAGATGCTCCATTCCACTAATTTCTCATTTTCTGTATAATTTCTACTAACCAGTCTTCAAGTTAACCAGTCTGTCTTTCTATGTATTTACTTTTGTGTCCTTTGTACACTGTGGAGACCTTAAATCTGGAGCCTACTGACCTTCATTTCTGGAAGATTTTCTTGTTAATGTTTCGATAATTTCTTCCCCAATGTTTCTCTTTTCTTTATGAGATCTCTATAGTTTGGATATTGGGCCTCTTGGATTTTCTTACCTCTCCTCTCATGTCCTAGCTTTTTTTTCTTTTTAACGTTTCCTATAAGGAGTTTACTTTTTTTAAATCTTTTGTTTTGATTTGTTAAAAGCGATAGCTAAAATGTATTGTTTTCAACAGCTCTTCTTCTCATGATGTTTGTTCTTATTGCAGTTTGTTATCATTTAGAGTTTCTTATGTTCTTCTGCCTTATGGGATATTAATTACTAGTTTTTGTTTGTTTGTTTTTAGTTTCCAATATCTATATTATCTATATTTTCTCTAATTTTTTTGGCATTTTGTTTTGTTTATTTTTTTTGGTCTTTTTTTATTAATGCTTAAAGCTTTCATCCAACATTTATAATTGATCTTTAACTACCCATTCATTTTAAGGAAGGAATTTTCATAAGTTTATAGAAAATCATGGGTTTCACTCTATATAAAAAAGTGACAAACCTGTAATTTCATTCAGGGCACACAAGAGGTTATTATATAGAGGTTTTTTCTCATAAGACATTTTTCTCACATAAAAATCTTTCAAGTAGGTAAAGGGTGCTAGGGATGTCTCACTGTTCTTAACAATCAATAAAGAGAGATAGTGATATAATTTGTGTAGTTTATCCAGTATTTTTATGTTTGGAAGAGTTCTTCCACTTTATACCTTTCTGTCATATTTCTTGTAACTTTTACTATTTATTATAACTTGTATTTCTTGGACCATTAAGACAACTGGAGAGAGGAGTCAGGCGGAGAGCGGATCTCTGCCCGCTGGCAGAGACGGGACTCGACCAAGTGGCATTGGCACTGAAGGACAGGAGACAGCGTGCTGCCGGGCAAGTGAGAACATAATTCTCCTTTATATTTTTCTCTAGTGGATGGTGGAGACGGGAGGAAAGTTTGGGTGTGGTAGGCCGTTCTGGAGGAGCCCAGGCGCAGGGGCGCGCTAATCCACTCCTCAACCCTACCATTGGGTCGTGGGGGCGCACATAGGGAAGTGCTCTCATTCACTGGCCCAGGTGCGCGGGGCCGTGAGTCCAGGCGTCCCTCGGACACTCCCCAACGGACATAAGATCAGTGCCCCAACGGGCACAGGGAGGGCCCACTGAACACGCAGAGGACTGTGCACAGACACCCCTAGACAGCTCCCGTGGGCGCAGGGCCCTAGGCCGGAAAGCAGACCACTAGCGCAGGCTCTGTTTGTGCCCACCCAGACGGGTGAGGGAACGGGGCGGCTGCAGCACGGGAACAGCGAGAGGCGGCGACCCACGGACGCTCGATTCCACTGAGCACAAGTGTCTCTGGCCCTGCCCTAAGAGGCGAGAGACCAACTCCCGGAGCTCGGCTCAGCGGGACTGAGGGCACGGGGCAGCGCGCGAGCACGAAAGCACCTCGGCCCGGGGTCAGTGGGAGCTCTCGGGCCGCCTGTGCGGGCAGGGTCACCTTGGCGCAAACGGGGAACCGCCGCGGCCCAGCGAAAGCAGGAGCCAATCCCGGGGAAAGCGCTCGGGCCGCCCGCGCGGGCAGGGTCACCTCGGCGCAAAAGGGGAACCCCCGCGGCCCAGCGAAAGCAGGAGCCAATCCCGGGGAAAGCGCTAGGGCCGTCCACGCGGGCAGGGTCACCTCGGTGCGAACGGGGAACCACCGCGGCCCAGCGAAAGCAGGAGCCAATCCCGGGAAAAGCAATCGGGCCGCCCGCGCGGGCAGGGTCACCTCGGCGCGAACGGGGAACTGCCGCGCCCCAGCGAAAACAGGAGCCAATCCCGGGGAAAGCGCTCGGGCCGCCCGCGCGGACAGAGACACCTTGGCACGAACGGGGAACCACCGCGGCCCGGCAGCAGTGGGCTCCAACCGCGGGGCAAACTCTCGGGCCGTCCGAGCGCGCAGGGGCTTGCGCGCAAGGGCACCTCAACTGGCTACAGGGGGCAGCAAGGTAGCGCGCCGTGCCGGCAACCGCGGGCGCGCACCATAGCGGCAACCGGGTGCGCACACCAGTCCGGCAAAAGAACAAGAACCTTTGACCTGCCACACTAGACCAGCTGCGGACCCAGAAAAAGAAGGCAACACACCAAGGCTAAAACGGAGTAAAAACATCGTTTTTTTTTTTTTTTTTCTTTCCAAATTTTTTCTCCCAAATTTTTTCTCCCTTGTTCTTTCTTTCTTCTTAGTAATTTCTTTTCTTTCCTTCTTTCTTTATTCTTTTCCTGGGGTTTTTTTTTGGGGGGGTTTTGGGGGGTATATATATATATGTATATATATATATATATTTTTTTTTTTGGTTCAATTTTTTTTCTCTCTCTTTTTTCTTTCTTTCTTCTGTATTCTTTCTTTTCTATCTTTCTTTGTTCCTTTCTTGCTTACCTTTTGGGGTTTTTTGGGGGGGGTTGTGGTAAATTTTTTATTTTCTTCTCTTTCTCTCTTTCTTCTTTTCTTTCTTCTATTTTCTTGGGGATTTTTTGGGGGGGTGTTTTTCCTCCACCTCTTCCAATAATAACAAACTTTATCTCTAACGTGTTGCATATAACCTCTCCTTCTCATCCTTTCTCTTTAATAGTGGTTTATTCGTTTGTGTGTCTAGCTTAGCCCCCCCTATTACTTTAAATAATACAATATAATTACTATATAAACCCAAATACAATACAATCCCACTTTCTTACTATACTAAGTATTTTTCTATCCTATTCTTCTATTTTTCTTAACATACAATGTAAATATTACTAACTGGCTTGCACAGTCTCAACTATTATTAATCTATCAACCCCTCTATCAAAAATTATATTTTTCCTCCCCAAAAACAACTCGTATCTATTCTTCTTATAGTATAAAAGCTCAAATCTCTTTACATTTATATTAATACGGGCTAGTTGGCTAACGATAGCAGGATAGAGTGGGGGATACTTTCTGAGGGTGTGGGTCTCCTGCCTGGGCTGTGTGTTTATGTCTTTAACAGCATATCCACAAAAGAACTCAAGACAAAGCAGATAGAGTGACTCTCAACCAAGTAGCCAGAAGGAAGATCCTATCAAAGAACATCTGAAATATAACCGAACAGCATAAACAAACGACATAAAGGGTAACTCAAGACCATCAGGCTCAGGATATCAAAGAGACTGCACCACTGAAACTCCCAGACCTTCGATAAAGAATATTACACCACAAAGGAGGGAAGTCAAAGCAGACACCCCACCCCCCAATAAATAAATAAATAAATAAATAAATAAATAAATAAATAAATAAAAACAAAAAGAATCCAACATGGTAAGACGCAAAAATAACCCCTCAATGAAAAGAAAAGAGGAATCCTCAGAAAGAGAGATAGACGAAATAGACATAGCCCAAATGTCAAACATGGAATTCAAAACAATGGTGGTAAAGAAGCTCAATATACTCGACATTCTTAAAATCAACTATGACAACCTTCAAGGAAGTTACCAGCAGCTCCAAGAAAATTACAGGGAACTTGCAGAGAACTACAACAGCATAAAAAAAGACATAGAAATCGTTAACAAGAACCAGGAAGAACTTAAGAATACAATCTCTGAACTGAAAAACACAGTAGAATCAGTCAAAAGCAGACTAAACGAAGCAGAGGGTCAGATTAGTGAGTTAGAAGATACTGTAGAGAAAAACTCCCAGACAATACAGCAAAATGAAAAACGATTGAAAAAATATGAACAAGATGTAAGGGAATTACAGGATAGCATTAGGAAAAATAATTTAAGGATCATCGGAATACGAGAGGAAGAAGAAAAGGAACATGGAATTGAAAATCTGATAGGAGAAATAGTGACAGAAAATTTTCCGAACCTGATGAGAGGAAAAGCTATGCAAGTCCAAGAAGCACTGAGAGTTCCAATCAAGAGGAACCCCCAAAAACCCACTCCAAGGCACATCATAGTTAAAATGGCAACATTCCAAGACAAAGAGAGAATCCTAAAAGCAGCAAGAGAAAAGCAGCAAATAACATACAAGGGAGCTCCGATAAGGCTATCAACTGATTTCTCAACAGAAACATTACAAGCCAGAAGGGAATGGTCAAAAATATTTCAAGCAATGAAAAACAAAGGCCTACAACCAAGAATACTCTACCCAGCAAGGCTCTCATTCAAAATAGAAGGTGAAATAAGGAGTTTCTCAGACAAAGGAAGACTGAAAGAATACATCTCCACCAAACCAGCATTGCAGGAGATGCTAAAGGGACTGTTCTAAGAAAAAAGAAGGAAAAAACAAGAGAGGAGAGGAACAGAGGTACAAAGGGAAATGAATAAATACACGTCAATAATAACCTTAAATGTAAATGGATTAAATGCTCCAATTAAAAGACATAGGGTAACGGAATGGATAAGAAAACAGGACCCACATATTTGCTGTCTACAAGAAACACACCTCAAAACAAAAGATTTACACAGACTGAAAGTAAAGGGATATAAAAAAATATTCCAAGCAAACGGACCGGAAAAAAAAGCCGGGGTAGCAGTTCTCATATCAGACAAAATGGATTTCAAAGCAAGGACAATAAAAAGAGACAAAGAAGGACATTTCATAATACTTAAAGGAACAATCCATCAAGAAGATATGACTTTGATAAACATATATGCACCCAACATAGGAGCACCCAAATACATAAAGCAAATACTAGAAGACCACAAAAAGGATATCAACAACAACACACTCATAGTAGGGGACTTCAACACTCCATTATCAACAATAGACAGATCATCAAAGCAAAGAAACACCAAGGATATACAGGCATTGAACAACACACTAAACCACATGGATCTAACTGATATATATAGAACTTTTCACCCCAAAGAAGCAAAATATACATTCTTTTCAAGTGCACATGGGACATTTTCAAAGATAGACCACATGATAGGTCACAAAACAAGCCTCAACAAATTCAAGAAAATTGAAATCATATCAAGCATCTTTTCAGATCACAATGCCTTGAAACTAGAAATCAACCTCAGAGGAAAAAATCAAAGACACCCAAACTCATGGAGATTGAATAACATGCTATTAAATAATGAATGGGTTAACAATGACATCAAAGAAGCAATCAAGAAATTTCTAGAAACTAATGATAATGAGCACACAACAACCCAAAACCTGTGGGACACAGCAAAAGCAGTCCTGAGAGGGAAGTTTATAGCAATACAGGCATATCTGAAAAGGCTAGAAGAATCTCAAATAAAAAACCTAACCACAATGCTACAAGAACTAGAACAACAACAACAAACAAAGCCTAGGGCAAGAAGAAGGAATGAAATCATCAAGATCAGAGCAGAACTAAATGACATAGAGACTAAACAAACAATCCAAAAGATCAATGAAACTAGGAGCTGGTTCTTCGAAAAAATCAACAAAATCGACAAGCCTCTAGCCAGTCTAATCAAGAAAAAAAGAGAGAAGACACAAATAAACAAAATCAGAAATGAAAGAGGAGAAATCACGACTGATACCTCAGAAATACAAATGATAGTTAGAAATTACTTCAGACAACTGTATGACAAGAAATTTGACAATCTAGAAGAAATGGACAAATTTCTAGAAACATACAACCTTCCAAAACTGAATCAAGAAGAAGTGGAAAGTCTCAACAGACCAATAACAAAGAAGGAAATTGAAACAGTAATCCAAAATCTCCCTGCACACAAAAGCCCTGGACCAGATGGCTTCACAGGCGAATTCTACAAAACATTCAGGGAAGAACTAACTCCTATCCTCCTCAAACTGTTCCAAAAAATCCAAGAAGAAGGGAAAATCCCAAACTCTTTCTATGAAGCCAGTATTATCCTAATCCCCAAACCAGGTCAAGACACAACAAAGAAAGAAAACTACAGGCCAATATCACTGATGAACATCGATGCTAAAATCCTCAATAAAATATTGGCAAACAGGATCCAGCAACACATCAAAAAGATCATACATCATGATCAAGTGGGCTTCATTCCAGGGATGCAAGGATGGTTTAATATTCGCAAATCAATAAATATAATACATCACCTAAACAGAATGAAAGACAAAAATCACATGATCATATCAATAGATGCAGAAAAAGCATTTGATAAAGTTCAACACCCATTTATGATGAAAACACTCAGCAAAATAGGAATAAAGGGAGCATATCTTAACATAATTAAGGCTATATATGAGAAGCCTGAAGCCAACATCATACTCAATGGACAAAAACTGAAAGCATTCCCCCTGAACTCAGGAATGAGACAAGGTTGTCCACTCTCTCCACTCCTTTTCAACATAGTGTTGGAAGTCCTAGCCACAGCAATCAGACAAGAAAAAGAAATAAAAGGCATCCAAATTGGGAAAGAGGAAGTGAAACTTTCATTATATGCAGATGACATGATAGTATACCTAGAAAATCCTATAAACTCCACTAAAAGACTACTCAATATAATAAGTGAATTTGGCAAAATCGCAGGGTACAAAATAAATATACAGAAATCCAAGGCATTTCTGTACACCAACAATAAAATAGCAGAGACAGAGACAAAAAAGAAAATACCATTTACTATAGCAACAAGAAAAATAAAGTACCTAGGAGTAAACTTAACCAAAGAGATAAAAGACCTGTACTCTGAAAATTACATAACATTGAAGAAAGAAATTAAGGAAGAAACAAATAAATGGAAGCAAATACCATGTTCTTGGATGGGAAGAATCAACATCATCAAAATGGCCATACTACCCAAAGCAATTTACAAATTCAATGCAATCCCTATTAAAATACCAATGACATATTTCACAGACCTAGAACAAATACTCCATAAATTCATATGGAACCAAAAAAGACCCCGAATAGCAAAAGCAATCTTGAGACAGAAGAACACAGCAGGAGGAATCACAACACCAGATATCAAACAATACTACAAAGCCACTGTAATCAAAACAGTATGGTACTGGCATAAGAACAGACATATAGATCAGTGGAACAGAATAGAGAGTCCAGAAATAAACCCAGGCCTCTATGGTCAACTAATCTTTGATAAAGGAGGAAGGAACATAAAATGGAGTGAGAAGAGCCTCTTTAACAAATGGTGCTGGGAGAACTGGATAGGGACCTGCAAAAAAATGAAACTAGACCACCAACTTACACCACACACGAGAATAAACTCAAGATGGATCAAAGACTTAAATGTAAGCCGTGACACCATAAAAGTCCTAGAGGAAAACATAGGCAAGAAAATATCAGATATCTCACGTAACAATCTCTTCACGGATACATCTCCTAAAGCAAGAGAAATAAAGGAAAAAATAAATAAATGGGATTACATCAAACTGAAGAGTTTCTGCTCAGCAAAAGAAAACATCAGCAAAATGAAAAGGAAACCAACCATATGGGAAAACATATTTGCCAATGACATCACAGACAGGGGACTGATTTCCAAAATATATAAAGAGCTGATACGACTCAACATCAAGAAAACAAACAACCCAATTAAAAAATGGGCAAGGGACCTGAACAAACACTTCTCCGAAGAGGACATACAGAAGGTCCATAGACACATGAAAAAATGCTCAACATCATTAGCCATCAGGGAGATGCAAATAAAAACCACAATGAGATACCATTTTACACCAGTCAGAATGGCCATCATCAACAAATCAACAAGCAACAAGTGCTGGTGAGGATGTGGAGAAACGGGAACCCTACTGCACTGTTGGTGGGAATGCAGACTGGTGCAGCCACTATGGAGAACAGTATGGAATTACCTCAAAAGATTAAAAATGGAACTGCCTTTTGAACCAGCGACTCCACTACTAGGATTATACCCGAAGAATCTTGAAACACCAATTCAAAAGAACTTATGCACTCCTATGTTCATAGCAGCACTGTTTACAATAGCTAAGTGCTGGAAACAACCTAAGTGCCCATCTGTAGATGAGTGGATCAAAAAACTGTGGTACATTTACACAATGGAATACTATGTAGCAGAAAGAAAGAAGGAACTCCTACCATTTGCAACAACATGGATGGAACTAGAGAGAATTATGCTAAGTGAAATAAGCCAGGCAAAGAAAGAAAAATACCATATGATATCACCTAATACAGGAAACTAAAGAACAACACAAACAAAGGAACTAAATAGAACAAAGAGCAGAATAGCAGTCAATAGGGGGGAGGGGAGAGGGAGAGAAGGGGGATAAGTAAGGGAAGGGTTTAATTAAAGAGCCTGTATAAAAGACTCATGGACATAGACAACGGGGAGGGATATGATTGCGGGAGAGGGGGTGGGCTGGGTGGGGGAGAGAAATTGGGGGAAAAGGGGACAACTGTAATTGAAAAACCAAAATAAAAAAAAAAAAAAAAAAAAAAAGACAACTGAACACCATTTCATGTTTATGTTGAATTTTTGGATGAATTTATTATTCCTGTATGTAACTTTATCTTGTCATTTTAATATTTTTTTGGCATTTAAGACACTTTATGTCTTAAAGTTATTAACCTTGTGTATATATTGATAGTTTCAACTTAATTTTTTATAACTATGATTACAGTATATTTTGAAGTAAATAAATGTTATATTTTTGTCTTTCAGGCCTTTTAATGTTATTCTTTGTAGTTTATGACCTTGGCATCATGTTGAAAATTTCCTTATTCATATCATAAATTAAGATTATTTTTGATATAGTCATCTATTAATTTTTTTATTTTTTAATATACATATATTTGCTTTTTTTCTTTGTTGGGAGTTATCTTATATTTTTCTTCCCCAATATTAGCAATTGTGTCTACCTAATTAATGAAATAACCCATCCTTTCCCCCCAAGTGATTTGAAAGCTACCTTTATTTTGTCCTAAATTGACGAAGACTTCATTTCATTCTTTTCTCTGTTCATGGTCTAATAACACAGTTTTAATTCTTGTAGTTTTATAATATATTGTATATTCTTCCTCTATCCCCACATAATTTTATTTCTTACCTATTTTTCTGCCAGATGAACTTTTAAAAAATTACTACCTCAAGTTTGATTTTAAATGTACTATATTCAACAGCAAATTAAAGAATTGATATCTTAACAGGACCCTTAATATAACATAGTTCCTTTAAGCTTTTTATGTTATCATACTCTTATTATTTAGCTTTTTAGTATATTTAATAATGTATTGAAGATAGAAGATAGTTTGGATTATAGAATATCTGATTTATTAGCCTCATAAAATAAGCTGATATTATAGGAATAAAGATGCCAAATAGCAAACCCAACTTAAGACTAATGTTTCACAAATCTTATGTATGAAGCGAATGTATATTTGTCTAACATAATCCTTAAATGGGTACGCTTCTCTTTAGATGGCAACATAATTCACAACCTCCATTTGCTTATCCCTGTTCCCATCACCATAGCAGCCCACAACTCATAATGAGGAGCAGTAATCATTACCAGGAGCGATAGTGGCCAGCAGCATGTGTTCCTTACTTGCAGTTGCTTTTCCTCAGGGGAGTGATCTTTTGATTTTGGCTTACCATTAAAGAATCTTTGTATACTCTAATATGCAGATCATTCTTGTCAGAACTCAAAAATTTTCATTTGAATCATAAGCAGAGTCAAAGATGTGTAGCATAAATACAGCCTTCTAGATAAAATAATTCTCCTAATTGTCAATAGATAAAGAAAATATTTTGCCTTTTCTTTTTAAAATAGACCATTTTTAGAGCAGTTTTAGGTTCACAGCAAAATTGTAAGGAAGGTACAGAGATTTCCCATGCACCCTTGCCCCCACACATGCATGGCCTCTCCTATGATCAACATCTCACACCACAGTGCTACATTTGTTGCAGTTGATCACCCAAAGTCCATAGTTTACATTAACTTTCAGTCTTGGTGTTGTACATCCTGTGGGTTTTGACAAGTGGAGAAAGACATGAATCCACCATGTGGAAATACGACGGAGATGTATGCTCTAAGAACCAGGCTGAGAGCTGAGTTCCATTGGTGCTCCCCTCAATTCCTTCTGTTAACCCATCCCTTTTAGCCTCTACAGATACTCTCCAGCATACCTCCAGGTACACTCATTATAGAATCTTACTCAAGATTTCTCAAAATGAATATAAAACTGATCAGACTTGTGCTGTCTACTGACAAGCATAACCCACGGCTGTTTATGTCTCAGGCTATATACACACAGCTTAGGATTCTGGCTTGCAAAAGTTATTTTATTTCTGAGGTTTTATTTAAATTCCATTTTCACCAAATTCTTTTTAAAGGCAGTATTTAGATGGAGTTTTTGTTGTTGTTGTTTTTTGCTTTCTTTATTTTTCAGCAGAGCTGTTGCATAACACAATTGGTTTTGCATGCTTTATAGGAAAGCAGGCCACCTTCTTTCACAAAGGGTGAGGGCACTGATGTGCCTTCCAATCACTTGATTCTATTGTTCTAAGCAGTCCTTTCAGTGTTTTTGGCAGGCTCAGGCTTCTATGCTACCATGGCCTTATTTTATTATTGTTTGGAGGGGAGTGCAGTGTGATTATCCATTCTTCCTTCAGGCAGAGCAAGCCATCTGGAATGTTTATTAAGGCTGCCGGCTGATCAGGAGGCTAGAACTCTGGTGATATACATGAACGTGGGTTGTTCTACATCATCACAGCTTTGTGCCTCTGATGATGGAGCATGCAGAGAGGGCCCCACTAATGGACTTAGAGCACTTCACAGGAGAGATGCCATGGGCTGAATGGGGGAAGAGATATTTTTGGCCTCTGGGTAATTGACTGAAAGATGGTAGGAAAATGTTTAATGTAAAGCAAGAAGTCTTCAAAACTTTTAAATGTTTAATTTGGGGTGGTAGAAGGGCAGGTGATCAGCAAGAGGTTTGAGAAGAGGCCTTTGAAGCCCAAATCTTTGCGATGAGTTCATGCCCTCCTAAGCCTGTCTGTCGCTGTGCGTAAAAAGATCAGTTGAGCTCATCCAGAAATAAAATGCTACTATTCTAATTTTAAAATGTAGGCATTTCCAAGCCTACACTAAGCAGTACTTATAATTCTTTCCTTTTATTAGTGTCGCAGTGAAGAAAGAGGAACATTCTTCCTTTGCTATAAATTTTGGTCTGCAATTGTTGAACATATTTTTTGCAGGAAGGCAAACTTTGTCTCTTCATGCTTTTTCTGTTTGTAAAATGAGCATTTGTGGAGCTGGGAAGAATAATTTATAATGAGGGTTTGGGTGTCTTTTCAACTTAATTTGGATTTTACACTGAGTCAACTTTTCAGTCAATTATAGAACTATGATTAGTTACCACTCACTTAAATAAGCACCTTTTAAAAATAGACCTATAAAAATGATACAGAGACTAATCACTGATGTGAGCAAATCTTGTGCAGGGCCACCCGAACTGTAATAAGAGGAAAGAAAAGATGGTTGAGCAAATAAAACCTGTGTTTGGCTAAATCACAAGATACGTTAGTTACCCAACTTACTGAATAAATCTTCCCTGGGCCGGTTTATGTAAGTGCACAAGACTTGCTATCAATAGAGCCCTTTAATAAATCCTTGATGACAGAAACAAGTAATTTACTTTGATATAAAGATGAATGCATCAGATTGAGAGTCTGTGGGTAAAGCATCTATCTGATTTTACTGTTTGTGTCTATTAAATAGATATAGGTAAATATATATATATATATTTAAAGTACATATCTACAGAGATGTGGTTATATATATTGCATATACATGTATGTATATATATGTCTATATATACACATACACATAGATGAAAAATATATATATGCATATTTATATGCCTATATTTTTCTTCACAGTTAATTTAGAGACTCCTAATCCACCTCACCAGAAGTCAGGGCCATATTGATATTATAGAGGGAGCTAATCCTACAGACACATATATCTGTGTCAGTTGTCTATTGTCACATCAATGATACATAAAAATCACCACTTCCCAAATGTTTTGGCTTAATACAGCAAACATTTATTATTGCTCACTGGGCAGCTCTGGTCTTAGTAGGACTCACTCATGCATCTGAGTTCACCTGCGGGTCAATTAGGTGACTTTGCAACCTTCGCTGATTCTATTACATGTCTGGGTTCTTGGGTGGGAAAACTTGGCTGACTTTCTCTGCTTCTCATTGTCTCTCTTCTTCCAGTAAGTGAGGTTTGGCTTGTTTTTAGAGTAAGAGAGAAAGATAGCAGGGCTTCCTGAAGCCTAGATTCTGAATGGGTACTGTCACTCTCGCCATACTCTAATGGTCAAATTAAATCCCAAAGCTAGTCCTGATTCAAAGGCTGGGGAAATAGGCACTACTTCATGACGGAAAGAGCTCAAAAATCACATTACAAAGGGTATGGAAATAGAGATAAAGATAGCACATGCCCCACTGAGTGAGGCTCACAGTTTTGTTGATGGTCAAGATGAGAATGCTTGGCTTGTATTCTGTCACCATGCCTGACACATTTCGTTCGGCCCCTTTTAAAATTAAAGTGACATATAAATGCTTGCCCCTGAATCCAATAAGCCATCTGCAAATTGCACATATCAATGTTCTCAAAACAAGATCCAGTGTATATAATGACTTAGTGACCATTATCTTGGTCTTATAAATACTAGGTAGAAACTGAAAATTCACTAGTTGGAATTACTTTGTCTGCTGTGCCCAGAAAGTTGAGGAAATGTCGTAAGTTCAGTTCTTTTCTTAAGATTTTCTTAAACTAATTAAGCTTCTACTTAAAATTCTGAGGAATTACATCTTGGTTTTACTTATACCTTCTCTCTGCTCAGTGTCCTCATCTATAAACATTAGTATATCTGTGTGATTTGAAGGAGTTAAGCCTTCTTACACTAAAATTTTATTATTTTCCTATAGAAATGGAGGCACTGGTAATAATTCTGGCCGATTTAAGGAAGATGAAAATTATAAACCCTAAAAGATAGTGGTATGTATTAAAGGAAGAGGCCCAAAGCCAGTGTACTTCTTAGAAAAAAAGACATTCAGTGAGTGAAAAGATGCTCCTTGAGGACAGGTTTTATATGTATACATTATGGCTACTTAATATGTCATTCACAAAGGAAAGATGTTCAGCCTTTATCAATAAAGGGTTTGATGGAATTCAACAATGAATTACCTAATATCTCCACAGCGGGCAAGCAAGAATTGGCCAAGAAAGTCTATGATGGGAAGGAAACCCTGAGAGGATGAACCTTAGTTCATTTGGGAATCATTTCTTTATGTATCAATTCAGGACTTTTTACATTGATATTTTTGTTTCTGATAAAAAGCAACACTATTGTCCAATGAACTAGGGACCCTTGTAATTTGGTAAGTCTCTGTTAACCAGCAAAGAATAGGTTCTACTTTTTCAAAGGTGAATCTATATAGTACAGAAGTTAAAAGATACTTGAATCACCAGGGTCTTACACCCCACCCCAAGGAGAGGAAGTCAAGCATTTGTATCTCTAATAGCTTTGTTTTTGACTCCCCTTCATTTGTACCCGCCTCTTCAATTGTTCCTAAGCATATGTGTGCTGTACATGTGTGGAGCTGCACGAGAAAATTCAGAAGGTCTAACTTCCCTTTTAGGAGCAAGTAATGGCCAGAGAATATTAAATTTCCTCTGCTAATCCTTACAGGTAAAAAAGACTTGGTGGAGGATTCCATGTTTATTTTAAGGGATGATGAATAAATAATATTGATCCGAATTTGTTTGGGGTGAGGAGGCATCTACTTGCTGGTTAGAATAACCCCAGGTATGCATTCCCTCTATCTATAGGTTTTAATCCAGATCATATTTTCCATTTAAAGGTGATTGTTAAACAAAGAATTAGTGGGATTTAATAACTTGTGATCTCTTCAACAGGAATAACGAAAATATTTCTTTGGCTTGAGGATGTTTGTCAAATTTGGAAGCATTTCTAAACAGTTGCATTGGCAGTTGCCCCTGTAACAGATGAATCCATCTCTTTTAATATATAATGTACATTACTAAACCATGGAGCAAGGGAGTTGGGTGGAGAGGCTTCTTCACCCAGGAAGAAAGTTTGGGAGTACAAGACATGAATTTTGTTGGACGTCATAGTAATTACCAGTACTTATGTACTATCCTGAAATTGACAAATGTGTTTCTTTAAAATAAATACATACTTAAAATAATTTAAAAAGTAGAGCTCAGAACAGGGAAGCATCTGGACTGAACTTGATCTAGTAGAAGCATGCTTGGGTATGGTAGCCACACTTTGTGGTGGAGGCAGATCTAAGACAAGCAATGTTGTTGAGTAACTGACCAGAGTACTCCAGTGAGACTTCTTTAAGTATCCAAAACCCATTAATCCTCAACCAGATTAAAGACGTGCCTTTATTTTTGGATCATTCTTAACTTCTCATGGAGAAAACCTGCGTTACTGAGTATGCCTGAGAATCAAATTTCAGTGAGGAAGTAACATCTGTTTAAAAAAAAAAAAAGAGGAACTGTGGTCAAGGTGGAGGATGTGAGGCTCACTATGTCAACTGGTGTTTATAGCATCGACGGCCCTGCCTCCTCTTCAGCCCAACCATGAAGCTGCAGAGATATTAAATAAATAAATAAGTCAATAAGTAAATGAGTAAGATTTATATTTCCTTCAAAGGCAAATGAAATCCCAAAAATAGAGATTTTTGAATAAATTCTGTAGACATAAATAGACTTCAGGGTGAGCTGCCTCTATTTTCTCTCGCTATTGAATCCAATCTGCTGTGAAAAATTTTCACTGTCTCCAAGTCATCATGAAAACATTCTCAGCTAATTGAGACATTCCCAAACAATTAAGATAGCCAGATGCGTCTGTTATTTGTAATTACCTGAACATGCATTCTTTTCTTTGAGACTAGTCCCATTTTTTTAGCCTTTTGAACTACTCCAGATAATGAAAATGAAGATTACTGTGTGTGCATTTTTCACTCAGTCTAATTTTGACGTAGAATTACCTCTTTCCAAAATTAAGCAGCAAACTGGAAACATGTGTTCAAAAAGAACTTTTTTTATTTTGCCTTGTGCCAAAATAATGCCTTCTCTTCCCATATAAATCACATCTCTGACAATTTCCAAGACTTAACTTGATGCAGATTTAAATGTAAAAATGGAATCTAATAGTTTAGGAAAAATAAACAATTTATAATTACCACTCATGACCTGCCACATTTAATCTTTTAGATTCATGATGGGTGTACAGCACGGTTTACAGTTCTTGGCATGTAGATGCAGTAGGCCTTCCTTCCGTAAGTGGGAACTACCTGTGTTAACTGCTGCTCTTTCTACTGTTACCAATACTACTATCCCTACTAATCCTGATAATAATATACAATTTCTCCAAATGGATATCTTCATTAGTGATTTGGGTTTTTTTAGAACAATTTGTTATTGATTTGTCTATATATACAGAGAATTGATCAGAGTAATTCAGCACTTCAATTCAATAATAACCCTACTGAATTTTCACTTTTCTAACTGTGAAAACTTCTGTAAAATTCCTGGATTCAATTCAAATTCTACCTCTGTCTTCTCTCAACTTTATAAAATCAGTCTTCATTACTTTTTACATATTAATTTTAGATCTCCTTTTAACTTTTTTCATAATTGCCTTGAGTAATTATTTACCTTGTATTATAATTTAAATTTTTGCATACCCCATCTGAATTCATTTTTTTACCTACTACTCTAGTCCTTGCACTTAGTAGGTACTCAATAAACATTTTATTTGCTTTTATTTCAAAAGTGCTTATGCCTCTCTGATATATTCATTCCCAGCAGCAAATACTGTTTTTTAGTGTTACAGAATTTTGGATTGTCAGGTATTGGACATTATAATCCACCCATAAGAAAAATGAAATATTTTTCTCTTGTCCTGGTCAGTGGAGCAAGAATCACTCTAAGTAACTCTATGAGGGCAAAGTTCCCTACTTAGAAAATCAACACAGGTGAAATGTCTCTGGAGTGGACAATGACATCAGGAAATGTGAAGTAAGAGAAAGGAACAGAACAAAATAATTAAGGAGAAGGTTGAGTAGGAGAAGAAAGGGAGGAGGAGAAACGTTAGGATGAAGAAAGAGGAGGAGAAGGAAGAAAAAAAGAAGAGACTGGAGGAGTAGCAAAGCAACTGTTTTCCCTATAAATCCATTTGTTAATAGTGAATATTGATGTCATGCTAAAAGTGGGGAATGAGTGATGTTCAAGAAGCAGTTGCTAAAATTGTTTCTCTTTTGTTGTGTACTTCTGAGTGTAGAATGCTTTTTATTCTTTGGTAACTTACCTTTATCTTAATAATTAATAGTAGCTTCATTGGATTCCTGGACCTGTTGCACAATTACCATCAAAGAGTCAGGACTATTGGTCAACTCTTCCAAAAACAAACATAATTTTTAAGTGCCTCTCCATATTTTCCTGGCTCAAACCTTGAGGCATTTGTTGTTTTGAGAAAAGAATAAAAATTACAACCATATATAACTTACTTCAGATCTTTATTCTGCTACTTAGTAATTAATTATATGACTTGAGACAAGTTATTTATTTTCTTGTAATATATTTTTTATTTTAAAAATGAGAAGAGTAATACCTAACTGGGTATGTATAATCAAAGTTAAATTTTACTACTAAAACTTTTATGCATAGTACTTGCAAAGAGAAAACTTATGGAGAAAAGAATTATCATACGCTTTCATTTTTGCCTTAAATTTTGTTTGAAAAATAATATTTTACCTAAATAGGTACAGACACATAATTAATTTATTATAAGAAAACAAAACAAAACTTTGCATTTTACATGTTAACCTAATTAAACAAGGAGCCTGTTAGACTGATATGGCTCTAATACTATGGCAACCTAGTTACTCAAACCAAAATCTAAGTCTGTGAATGTCTCAAGGTTACAAGATCAAAACCTAAGGACAACCAGTCACATACAGCCAAATAGCCTTTAAGCTATAGCAAATTAAATAATTTCCTTTCTTTGCTCCTGTGCTTTCTCTATATAAGTCTTTTTCCCTGGCTCCTGTCAGTAGAGTACCCTAACAACTTCCAATTTGGCACTACTGAATTTTAATGAATAAGTGCTCAAATAAACACTTAAAATTATTAACATGCCTTTGTTTATATTTTAACATACACAAGTAAAAAGTAGGTAGCCAAAACTATTCAAAATGATTTAATGGGGTGGATGATGCTGTTGTTTTGCTGAACTAAATGGTCTATGTGGGTTTAATTGTAACAAAAAATATATATAGCTATTTGACTTATTTTCTGTATATTTGTAATGTTGAGTCTGATGTGCCATTCCTAAATCATTGTCATCATGGCAATCATGTTTCCTTTTTAAAAAATAACTCATTCAGACCGCAACCCATTGTTTTAATGGACCCATCCATTTAGCAGTCCATTCAATATCAATACTAGATAGTAATTTCAAAATAGAATTTAATGAGAAATTCTTCATTGTTTTTTGACGCTTAGTCCTTATGAACTATTGCAAGTTGTGATGTACAAATATGGGTCTGCACAGAATATCCATGAGCAACATGGATGGCACCTATTGCTCTGCCTGCCTGCATTTCTTTAAGTTCAGTCTGCCCCATGATGATCTAATTATTAAAGCAGAATTCTCTGTTTCAACAACTGTGAAACCTTTGGCAATTTCTACCAGGTGCTGTGATGTCATTTATTGTTCATTTGATACTACACACACAAAAAAATTTTATATATTAATTCTGCCTCTGTTCTTTTCTCATTAGCCCATGACAATTAATGTAGAACATTATTTCACCACATTGTCATTTCCATGATGTCAAAACATTCTAGATTTATAAAATAAATTATGAAGCTAAAATCCAAGTCTGTAAAAATATCTCTCAATTGTAGCTGATAACTGTAAAGTAGAAGTTTTGTCTTTGTAATTAGTAAAAGAATCTAACATGAGTACAATAGCAGACACATGATGATTGCTGTCTCATTAACATTAGGACAGAATCACCTAAAGCCAGCCTGAAATGCTCCAACTATATGTGATCATTGGATACCAATATGACAGTGAATTCACATATAAACCTGAACACTGAATTCATGTTGCAGTACTTGGTAATAAGGTGGTTTACTAGATGATTCAGAATATGTTCTAGTATTTTAAAAATTATAGTCAATACAAATACATACAATTAAAAACAGAAAACTTGTCATTGTAGACCTCACTGACTTTTCACAGTACTGCCACAGACTCTCATGGATGAGTAGACACAGCAAATTAACCCATTTGATACCAAGAGGTAGTCATTGGAAAGTATATAAGAAGCTTGAATGTTGAGTCTTTCACATTCTATGTTTGCTTTGCTTTGTGAGATCTTTATTTATTATGACTGAGACAGACATTTTGTTACACCTGCTTTTAAAAATGTCTAGATTACAATAATTAACAGTCATGCCCTCTGATCTTGGACATCAAGGTCTTGCTTAGGCTTTTGTCTCTGTGCCAGTGGTGGCTCCAGACTACCTCAGGAGATGCTTGCCTGTGACTACAGAGACTTCTGTAAACTGCTTTAGGGGGAAGAAAAGATGACTTGTTCAGACAAGCATCTTTGTCAGGGTCTTTAACTGTCCTAAGAGAATGTCAAGTCTTGTGTCAACTTAGTTGGCTGGTTGCTGGGCCTTCCATTTCTGCACAAACCTAAAGTACAGAAGAACAACATATTGTATACATGTCAGGTAGCACATGCATGAGCTCTCCACCTCTATGGAAGTATCACAAGTTTAGGTGAGTAATTCCTGAGAGGCATGCAATCCATTTCAGTTCTTAAAATCAACTGTTTTCAACCCTAGCTGATGTGGCTCAGTGGACTGAGCATCGGCCTGTGAGCCAAGTGGCACTGGTTTGAGTCCCAGTCAGGGCACATGACTAGGTTGCAAGTCAGGTCCACAGTTGGGGGTGTGAGTGAGAGGCAACCACAGAGTGATGTTTCTCTCCCTTCTTTCTCCTTTCCCCTCTCTCTAAAAATAAATAAATAAATAAGAACCAGCAACAAACAAATAAATAAAATAAATTACTTTTTAATAAATCAACTGTTTTCAACCCTTTTCTGCCTCACCACACATGAAAGACAATACTCACTATATAACATAATCGCAGGGGTAAAAGCAGATCTTGATGAAACCAAGAAGGAAAACACAATGGTTATAATAAAATGAAGCATGGCAGTAATAACCCATAATCTTTCTGTCTCTAGAAATGGTGCACCAAATGGTACATGGTACATTATGTCCATTTTACAGAGAAAGAAAGTGAAGCTCAGAAAACCTAAGTAACAATTTTCAGGGCAGATGCCTGATTTAGTCTGGCCTACTCTATTGTTCTGTCCACTGTCTCTCATCATTTCAGGCCATTTTGGGGAGAAATTGCATAGTCTTTCATAAATGGATTGATCAAAGAAGAGTCTAGCATCACTTTGGAGCAGGAATTGAACAGGAAGAATGAATGGCTGGGCCATGCCTCTTGCAAAGATGGACATGCATTTGACTACCTCTTACCTATCATTCTAGATACGTTCTGGGTGCAGACTAAGAATCTCTCATACAAAAGATGGCTGAAAATAGACATCCATTGTTTTTTTCCTGAAGTTGATAATAAAGTTAGGATGATGTTAAGAAACTATGGTAGAAAAAATGTAATCATATGCCGAAAAAAAAAGATTAGAAGATAGTTGGACTATTATTTTTAAAAACTACAGGTTGGTATACACATTTCACATTTAAACACACCTTGAATACATGCTTTTCAAGAAAAGCCACTGGAGGGAGCTGCTTGTTATTATTAACTGTGTCTGGGCTATCACCCCCTTTGTCACTTCCTTCTATAGTAGTTACACTATGTTAGGTATTATTCTAAGTCATTTGTATACATCAGCATATTTAACCCTTTCAACTACCTTGTGAGTAGATACGATCATTATGTTTTTTTACAGATAGGGACACTGAGGCCCTGAGCATTAATGCAACTTACTCAAGGTCATCCAGGTATTAAAGGGTAGAGATTGGGTTCAAACCCAGACAGCTGGCCCCAGAATATATGTTCATCACTATTACACTGAGCTGCCCCCTCTCCCCTCTGGCCTGATGGCCATCTCAGCTTCTCATTCAGTCCAAGGTTAGGCTTGGACAAACACATCTCTGTGGTGGTGACAGCAAAGAAGAGGGATTGCTTCTTATACTGGGAGACTTAAGGAGATTATTATAAATTCACAGGTACCATCCTCTCACCTCCAATTTTAGAGGACCCTGTAGAAATAGAGAGGCCTTACCAATGCCTGTGATAAAATTCCATTGAAAAGCTGAAATTCATATAACTCTGAAGCATAATAAAACAACAAGGACAGCAATGATAATGACGAGATAAAACACACAGTGCTTACTCTATTGTTATCACTAGGATCAGTCCATTACAAGGTCCAATCCATTAATTCTCTCAAGAACCCTTTAAGGTAGGTATCATTTTACTCTCATTGTATTGATATAAATATCAAAATAAAGGGCAGCAAGCTTGTAAACCAGGCAGTCCTGCTCCAGAGCTCATTGCTGTTGCAATAAAATAGGGAAAACCTTAACAATTTGCACTTGAAATTTAGACATAAATAGAGAACATTAGGAATAAGGATATTAATTGGGAAAATTTACAGTAGGTGATACTATGTATAAGTCCTCTGAATAGGCACAGCCTAAGCTATGGTACTTTGACCAATTACATCTTGTGAAATTATATTTTAAATAAGTATTTGCTAAATTTTAGAATGATATTGGTAGAGCAGCAAGAGAGCAGAGCATGGCATAGAATTTGTTTCCTTTGGTGTAATCTGTATACCCAGTGGCCTGAAAGGTATAACAACCAGTCTTCAGCACCACTGTGTGCTGGCTTCAAGAATGGAGCATAAGGAGGAAGTCCTAGGCCTCTCTTTTGACCCAAAATGTTTCTGGTCAAAGAAAAACTTGCAAAACAAGTATCAGGTAGCAGAAAGGAGAGGCAGTGGCTCAGCCCCAGGGCTGGTCAGAGTGAAGAAAGGAGGACTCTCTCCATAGGGCTTACCTGGCAGGAGTCTCTGGCCCTCACAATAGCTTCTACTTTCAACCACCTGGTTCTTTCTCTCTGTAAGGGTCCTCTCCTGGCCCTCCACCTCACTGGGTTCCCTTCCCCGGGCCATAGAATCTCACCTAGATGCTGATGATTAGAAGTCTGGAGAGAGTCTGACTCAATTCACTGCAGTGGTTGGGGACTGTGGCTTGGATTTGTGTCCTAGACATTGCAGAACACATTTTTTTTGCTATAGAGACACCAGAACACCTGATACTACACTCCAGGAATCTACAGCCAGGCTTTTGTGGATAAGACCTAAACTCTTAACCTCATTTATAAGACTTATTTTCCCCCCACCATAACATGCATTCATTATTCTAAACAAATTCCTTCAAGGGAACATTTGGAAGACAACCTGTTCATAATTTGAGGACTCACAGCTTGGTAAATCATCGCTGTATTCTCCATGTCATGTGATCTGTTTTATTATCACCAGAGCATGGTGATATGTAGTCTCTTTCTCTATACCAGAGAAAGCTCGGAACAATGGGCTTGTCCTTGGCTCCTGACACCAGTCTTTCATAGGGGTCTCTGCAAAGGAAAAACATAAGCTGCACTCCATTTTCCTAGCTTCTTTCTTCCCTCCCTTTGATAGTTGCAAAACAACCTGATAAATAAAAATATACAATAAGTGTTTGAGGCTGAATATAAAGTTTACCATAATGTTTATTTTATATGCAGTATCTAAAACTGGAATTGGCTTCTCTAAACAACAGCTGTGATGGAGGAGACAGCTGTTTTGGAGCAAAGACTGCCTCTGGCCTGGGAGTCAGGGGATACAGGGCTGAGTCCTAGATCTGTCCCTTTCTTCATTAGGCCAACTATTGGATTCTCCTAATGTTTTTTTCACCATCTCTAAAATAGGAATAGTTCTGCACCTATAGGATTAAATCATGTATCTTTATATGTGTGTCCATCTATAAAACAATATTTTGTAAATTGCTGAGTAAGGAAGTGCTCTTAAGTATAGTTGGATAGTTTTAAGCTCTAATGGTTTGGGTCAAAATAAAGTATTTAGTTAAAAATATAAATGCATTTGATATCTCTTTTATCATATCTAATATACACACAGTCTCTCTCTCTCTTTCTCAGATTCAAATAGAGCGAAGACCCATACATAAAAGCAAAGTTTTGCAAAATTTTGGCAGTTCTAAAGAAAATACAAATTACTGATAATGCCATAAAAGACATATGGCAATAAAATTGCATCATAGGGATACCAAGAGAACATCTGTTCCCTAAAAATCTGCCCAAAGTGCAGGGTTCATTCTGAGGCATCTCCTTTCAAAACCAATGAGCAGCATTGAGAGGAACTCCAGGCTAGAGCAACAAGATGATTAAGTCCATAGAAGAATTCAGTTATCTGGGTGGATTAAAGAAAATGGGTAATTCATTGAAGCCATTGCCAGGATGGGGAATAATTACAGATCACAAAAATTTCAAAGGTAGAAAAGCAAAGGGAGGAGAGGAACCATTTAACTTAATCCAAGAGATGATGCATTGCAGTGGGCATAAATGAGAGGAAAGGAAATTTTGTGTAACGATTTTTGGTAATTACAAAGGTAGTATGCAGAGTTCCTGATGGATACATACCAATAATTTAGGGAGGGGAAGGGGCTCTGCAAAGCCATGATGTACAAAAATTCATGTTTTCACTACAAGGTCCCACCTCTGATGCACAGGAGACTCCCTTGTCTTAGAAACCTCCATGGACATACGGTCAGTGGACATGATTGTTCTGATACTCACTTGTTAACTGAACATATTAAGAAGCCAATTTTCTGGGAGGAAAAAGTAGTTAAGAATCTCAAAGCCTCATACTTGCCAATGGGGATCCAAATATATGATAGTTTAGAGCCATCACCTGGGTTATATAAAATATTTATTCATTTATTTAAAAATATTTACTGAACACCTGCTATGGAAAATTGTTAAAGAATAATAATGATACAAGAATAAACTCTGTATTTTGCCTCCTCACAACTGTAGCCCTCCTTGGCCACACCCTGTGTGTCATGACATACACCACTTTGTTTTGTTTGTGCTGGTTTTGCTAATTCAATATTATATTTGGCCCTTTTTATATTTATCTATTACCCCCAAGTTATAGTAAGCTCCATGAGGGCAATGGCAGGAACAAGATGAGGAGTTTTGCCTTAGAGCAGTCAGCCCCCTGCTCTGACTATATAAATGAATACTGAGTGCATCTTCCCTTTGCTCTGCAGGAAGCCAGGATGGGGGGCAGCTGGCAAGATGTATGGCTTCTAGAGAGAAGGTATTCTTAGTGCCTTGTAATATCATGAATTGCCAGTCTTCTTTTAGCTTCACAAACATGTCAGGAAATAATATTTATTTAAAAATGTAAATGTATTTTTTTTCCTTAGGATAAATCATCAAATCCTAAAGGGGCAAACAGTGTCAATGCCAACTGTGTATGATGGAGACAATTCCAGGGCTATTCAGGTAGAGACATATCTAAATAATGAAAGACAGAGTCATTAGCCAGGCTGACATCAAGAGTGTTAGTTAAACACTGATGACATTCTAAGTAAGGATGGAAAATGGTGATGGATTTCTCTTGTCCTCCTTCCCTTATTTTATGTGCATAAGGCTTCTTTATTTCTAACAGTTGATCAACTCTAAACATCTAGAATATGGTAAATACCATAAAGGAGACACCATTAATTGTCATTTAGTCTAGAAAAGATCAGCTAAAGAGAAGTTATTTTATTAGTACTTCCAGCTCTGTGCCAAATATCCACACATGTTCTCCACAGTGTGTGCTTCGAATTACTTACTGAAATGGATATTTGTCTTTACAAAGAAATAATGGTTTCCTCGTGTCTCTCAGTAAACGGAAAAATTTCCATCCTTATTGGGGTAAGATTAAGAAGCTAATCAGCATTGTGGTCTCCCGGAGTCTGCAGATGCGCTCTCCCCAAATCCACAGTGGATTTGGATTACCTGGTGATATCTGAATGGCCTCTTCTGCTCTTTTTGTACGTTTATTTAACACTTTTCTCAGCTTTGTTTTTAAGTGAGTCTGACAGCTCCTAACTACGGAACAACATGCTCTGGCTTGCTGTTGGGCCAAAGATTTTAATGATTTAAAAATAAGCTTGTATTCACTTTGGTTTTATCGTAGAAACATCTGCAAATAGGAGAAGGCCCAAATGAAGAGCAAAGAGATGTCTGTTGTGGAAGTTGGGTCAAATTTCTGCAGAGCTGCAGTCTGCCCTCAAGTGAATTGATGAATTTAGCATAATCAATCCTATCACCCCTCAATTAAAAAGAAACAACATTTGGCTTGTTAGCTATCCATTTATGTGTATTTGAGAAATGAATTCTTCGGGAGAAACAGAGCTGACATCAAATTCATCTTTTAAATATTTAGGTGTTCATCATCCTGCTTGCCACATAGTAGTCATGTAAAAAGCAACTGGTGAATCGCGCTGTTATCTTCACTACATTGTATGTGACTTGAGGTCAGGTCTGTGACAGGACCTGGCTGCGTTTGTCCTAGGCAGGCGTTGTGGTAGGTCCTCAACCAAGACTGCTAAGTGATTGTAGGACTGACCTGTTTCTCATTCCACTCTATGCCAAGCCATCGGAGGAGGAATAAACAGAGTTAACAAGAGATGAAAAGAAGGATTGCTGAGCCACAGTGAGGGGTTAGAGAACAGGAATTTGTGGCAAAGCTAATCAGCATTTTTCAAAAATAACTCTAACAAAACTTGGCAGCCTGGGAGGCAGAGTGAGAAGGGGGAGGGGAAAAACAGATGGTGGGGGAGGGAGCTCCTGGGGGAAGGTTTTGCAAAGTGGTGGATGGAGTCACTATCTCCATTCTCCTTCTTTCAATTATACTTTTTGGTGTCCTGGCTGGTGAACTGGAAGGGAGACTCCAGAGCTGAACAAACTCATCCAGAATGTTCAAAATGACCATAAGTGTTTACCATAAGTATTGGTCCAAAACAGGCCTTCATCGGTTTTACTTTGGTTTGAGGATTTCTGTTTCCCACCATGTATCTTCTCCCCACTCCTCTCTTCCTCTTTTTCACATGTAGAGTCACCATATACTTTTATCATTGAAACTAAGATAATTTTTAGAGAGGGGAAAAAGCTAAAAGTGATTACACACAGGGCTGTTTTATGACTTCTGTGGTCTTTAGGCAGTTTTGACTCCATGGGCTTCTTCCTCCAGAAAAAAAAAAAGCATTAAAATTATTATTTATGACTGGGATGATATGAAGGTGAATATAATCTAGGCTTGATTCATTATAATATTCATTTTTTCTTTTTATTTTCAAATACATTAAAATTAAAACAGCTTGGTGGACCCTAGCACTCTGCCCAATAGAAAAGCCAGCTGTTTACACCGGGATTACAGGCATAAAATGTGTCTGTCCTAGGTATAATCACTCTGTAGATCATAAGAATTCTGTTAATGAAGGCAACAGGACACCAGGTTCCCTGGGACTTGGCTTCAGACCTATTCAGAAGGTAGTAAGTCTGAACTCATCAATATGTATACATTAAATGTGTATAATTTTGGAATATTAATTATTCCTCACTAAAGCTTTCAGAAAGGTAATGAATTACCTGAACTATTGAAATCACATTATTGGAGTGAAAAAAAAAAAAAAAAAAGACATGTGGGAGACAGCAAGTAAGGCAGGGACTTGGTAAGGGGTGTAGTGGGTGAAAAGGAAAGGCAGATCTTAGATGGTTTGTTGAAAATCCCTTGAAACTGCCAGGGGTGGGAGTGAGAGGCTTGCCAAAGACCATGCTGTGCTCCTCTCTACAGTGAGTTCTTCCTTAGAGTGTGGGGAGGGTGCTGGCCTGGAGCTTCATTGGATAAGACATTGGTAAAATGCCACGCTGACCGGGAAGACATGTCTTGGTGGCAGTGACATTAGGTAATTCTGATTCTTGTTCAAAAGCCAGGAGCATGGGGCTTCATTTCTCTATAATGAAAGTTGGTGACTTTAGCATGGAGCTCTTCTCCAGAGATGCATCTGAAGTAAGAATAGCCTAACCACTCACTTAACATCTGAATACTATGTAGTGTGGTTAACAATCTTCTATTTTGAAGTCTTTTTTTATTGGCATGGAGCTTGTTTATCTCATTAACTCGACTATTCGTCTCATGAACTGTAATTTCTCAGACTAAGCTTCCATACTAATCAGAAATAACTGGAAGTAATCACACACAGAGTCCACATCTCTTCCTTTTTTGCTTGGAAACCCAACAGTTTATTGGTGTCAAAACCATGCTTCAAACTCAGATCCGTTTGTTTTCAGGTAAATGTTTTGTTCTGAAATTTTATGGCACTGTTAAAGGTCTCTTCACACGTTGGTAATACCATCTAACTACCATTTTCACCTTTTTCAATGTAGCTTGACTGCTATTGTATTGTATTTTTCTTCCTTAATTTTTTACCAGCTCAATAATTTGAGAATCTTTATTGATGTCTGCAATAATACTCTCTACATAAAAATTTTAACCCCTTTAATTCTTTTTTTTAATGTTTATAATTTATTTGGTTATTTATTTATTTTTAGAGAGAGGGGAAAGGAGAAAAAGAGGGAGAGAAACATCACTGTGTGGTTGCCTCTCACTCACACCCCCAGCTGAAAACCTGATGTGCAGCCTAATCATGTGCCCTGACTGGGAATCGAACCAGCAACACTTGGTTTGTAGGCTGACGCTCAATCCACTGAGCCACAGCAGCCAGGGCTAACCCCTTTAATTCTTAATAGCCTTGATATTAGTGCACATCTGACTCATACCCTTTAGACTCATCTTTTCTTAAGACTGAACCAAATTTAATAATCCGCATTTAAGAGCTCCTCTCACCTATTACAACGATCTTACCTTCTAGCCATTCAATTCCTTCTCATCTTCTGCATGTATTTTTCACCTTTTTCTAAGCCCCTGTGTGTTGACTTCCTCTCAGTTTTCCTAGTTCTTTGTCCTACCTCCAGCTTCAGGAGCCATCCCTGGCAGTGACTTCCAAGTGGTTCTTCTTCACACAGCAGAGGTACTTTTTACAGTGCCCTGCATCGTGCCAAAGCCCCCATGTGAATTCCCTTTTCATTTGTAGGCTACTCATTAATTCCCCAGCTGCCAAGCTTTGCCACATTTTTGAGAAAGTTGTCATTGGGTCTGCTAAACTCTTGTTTCCCAACCTCACTTCTAGGCATTTTATTCCTCAGGATCTCAGTTTCTTATGCCTCTCTGAACTGTACATCCATTCTCATTCAGAGGAAAAAATGTTCTAACACGTTTCTACATTTTTCATGCCTCATTCTTAACCATGCCATCCTCACTCTGAACAGATGACCTTCTTTCCTACTTTACTGAAAAAGCAGAGTCCATCTGGTGCAACCTCCATAGTCTTTCCTCCTCTCCATCTGTCACTGCAACTTTCTCTGGTATCTTCATCTTGCCTTCTCTTCCCTCCTGTTGCCATCTCTTTTCCAAAAGAAATTCTAGGTTTTTAAAAATAATAACTACTCTGTATCAAGCACTGAACTAGGCTTGTTATGCACTTTATGCATAGACTTCTCAGTGACATTTTTTAGGAAATGGAGACTTAAGAGTTCGCAACTACACCAAAAGTCACCAAGTCCCACAGGCCTCTTGGTCTCCTCCTGCCCGGTTTTTACAGGATTTGCAAGAAAAAACTCTTCTTTCTTTGGCATCTTTTAGGCTTTTTCTCTAATTGTGTTGCTTACATAAAAACACACATATGCATTTACTTTTCTAAAAATAACTTGCTTTCATCTTATTTGACAATCAACATGCTATCTCAGTATTACTCCTTTTGCCCACTAAACTGATTGAAAAAAAAATACACTGCTTCTGTTTATTAAGTTGTATCTCCCATGTTCAAATCCTGATGGTCAAGTTAAATGGAATTTTCTGGTTATGCTTTTACCCTCTGTGCAGTATTTTAACAATCTTCAATGACCCCTGTCTGCTTGTATTCTCTTCCTTTTTAGCTTCTATAAGCATTCCAATTTTCTCTTCCTCTCAATCTTCCTTCTCTGACTCAACTGTTTTCTAACTCTGAAAAGTAATCATTCCCTATAGTTCTATTCTTCTCCTCTTCTCCATTCTCTACACAACTTTCCCTTTAGATGTCATGCACACCTTCATCTTCAGAAACTATTTTTAGGCTAATATGTTGCAAATCTATAACTCCTTCACCTTTTTCATATGAAACACAGCCTCACATTTGCAGATAATGTTAACCAAATATGTATGCCTGGTTATAACATATGCCTGGGTACAATCTACTATAAAATAGTTTATTTGACTTCCCCCAAACATTTTCTCCTCTTCTTGTCTTTCCTCTTTCTGTCCTCTTTCTCCTAACTCAAGGATCTATGGACGTACCTTTGAATTCCCTTCTCTTCTTTATCCTTCACAACTAAACTGTGGCCAGGTCTCTTTGGTCTATAACATTCATGGTATCTGATAAGCAATGACTATCTTCCTCCTTGTCTTATACTTCCCTCATCCTAAAATTTGCTTCTTTGCTGAGAACTATCTATTATTTTGAAGAGATTTTCAGATAAGTTCTGGTTCAAATTCCAGTCCTAGTATATCGTTGCAGAAGCTTTCTTTTCTTAAAGGCTCCTAAAATGTATGCTTCTTATAGGAAAAGATATGTTTTTAAACCTAACTTACTGCTACATGTTCCAAGTCCTTAAAATTAGCAGGACCCAGTCAATTGATGTATAATTTATGTACAATAAAATGCACCCATTTGCAGGGAACAGTTGAGGAGAGTTTTGCTATATTCACACATTTGCGTAACTAAGATATAGAACACTCTACTCTCATCACCTCGAGTAAGATCCCTCATTCCTACTTGCCGTCAGCACTTGTCCTCACTATCCCTGAGCAATCTAGTTCCCAGGCAACTAGCAGTTTTCTTTCAGTTACTCTAGTTATTATCTTCTCATTCCAAAATTTCATAGAAAAGGAATACTACAATATGTAATCCTTTGTTTCTTGTTTCTATCATGCAGCATAGTGGTGTAGAATGTATCAATAGTCAATTTTTATTGCTGCATAGTACTTCTTTGTATGCATATACCATGAAATGGTTTATACGTTCAGCCGTGATTGACATTCAGACTGTTTTCAGTTTTGAGGTATTATGAAGAAAGCTGCTTTCTGTAGAAATAGATTTCATTTGTCTTGGGCAAAATATTAAATAATGATTGCTTGATCATAGAGTAAGTCTATGTTTAGTTTTATATGAAAAGATAAAACTGCTTTCCAAACTTGGTGCACAGTGTTACACTACCATCAGCAATATGAGAGTTCCAGTTGCAGTATTCCACACCCTCATCAGCAATTAATATTGGCATTTTTTTATTTTTTTATTTTTAAGTATATTTATTGATTGTGCTATTACAGTTGTCCCAATTTTTTCCCTTTGCTCTCCTCTGCCCAGTAACCCCCTTCCCTCCAGCAACCCCCACCCCTTAGTTCATGTCCATGGGTCATGCATGTAAGTTCTTTGGGCTTCAGTCTCCTGTCTATTTTGTTCCTACCAGTTATACTTCTTGATCGCTGCACCATTTCCCCATTCTCCCCCTTCCCCCTCCCAGCTGATGACCCTCCAAATGATCCCTGTACCTATGATTTTGTTCTTGTGTTGGTTGTTGCTTAGTTTGTTTTTGTTTTTATTTTTTAGATTCAGTTGTTGATAGTGATGGTGAGTTTTTTAAATCATTTTAATGATCATATATTTTATATTCTTCTTAAATAAGTTTCTTTAATATTTCATATAATAATGGCTTAATGACAATGAATTTCTGTAGCTTTACCTTGTCTGGGAAGCATTTTATCTGTTCTTCCATTCTAAATGATAGCTTTGCTGGATAGACTAATCTTGGTTATAGGCCCTTGCTTTTCATCACTTGGAATACTTCTTGCCAGTCCCTCTTGCCTGCAAAACTTCTTTTGAGAAATCAGCTTATGGGAACTCCTTTGTAGATAACTTCTTTTCTCTTGCTGCTTTTAAGATTCTCTTTTTATCTTTAACCTTTGTCATTTTAATTATGATGTGTCTTGGTGTGGTCCTCTTTGGGTTCAACTTGTTTGGGACTCTTTGTGTTTTCTGGACTTGTATGTCTATTTCCTTCATCAAATTAGGAAAATTTTTTCTTTCTTTCTTTCTTTTTTTGCATATGTTTTCAACTTCTTGCTCTTCCTTTTCTCTTCTGGCACCCCTAAGATTTAGATGTTGGTATATTTAAACTTGTCCCAGAGGTTCCTAATCCTGTCCTCCTTTTTTTCAATTCTTACTTCTCCTTTCTGTTTCAGGTGAATATTTATTTCTTCCTTTTGTTCCTAATCATTGATTTGAATCCTGACTTTCTTCCCATCACTGTTGGTTCCCTGTATGTTTTTCTTTATTTCACTTTGTATAATCTTCACTTCTTCATTTATTTTGTGGCTATACTCAATCATTTCTCTGAGCATCCTGATCACCAGTGTTTTGAACTCTACACCTGACAGGTTGGTTGTCTCCTTTTCATTTAGTTCTTTTTCTGGGGGTTTGTTCTGTTCTTTCATTTGGGCCATATTTCTTTGCCTCCTCAATTTGACAGGCTCCCCATGTTTGTTTCTGTGTATTGGGTAGAGCTGCTTTGGCTTCATGTCTTGGTAGTATGGCCTAATACAGTAGATATCCTGTAGGGACCAGTGGCACAGCCTCCCCTATCACCCAAGCTGGGTACTCAAGGTGCATTCTTTGTGTCGGCTGAGTACACCCTCCTTTTGTAGTTGAGCCTTGCTTGCTGTTGGTAGATCAATGGGAGGGATTTACCCAGGCCAGTTAGCTGCAAGGACTGGTTGTGACCACTGACCACCAACTTCTGCCCTCTGTGGAGAATCAGCTGTGCACGGCAGGGTGGTGGTGCTCTGACATGGTCTGTAGTTGTCCACTGGGTGTGCTGGCCCTGAGGTTTCCTAGGTGGTGGAAGCCAACCTGTATTTTGCCTGGGCACTCTATCTGAGCTTTAAAGCATTCTGAGATGGCTGCTACTTGTGCTGGGTTACAAACTGTGTCTCTAAGATGGCTGCTGGCAGCGCCAGGCCTTGAGTTCACTGAGGCCAGCTATTGCTTGTTTCATAGGATTTAGGAAGCATGAGCCAAGATCAGCCATTCCTATGGAAAAGCAGCTTGTGTGGGCCCACATATTGGGGATCTCCAAGGCCGGTCAGAGTTAGCCAGGTTAATAGAATCTCAGATATGGCACCAGCTTGCTGGCTCTTTTGGGGGAGGGTTTAGAAAAGAGACAATGGCCCCTGCTCACCTTGATGCCAGACACTTCAATTTCTCCCCATATACCACTGGTGCCTTTCAAGCAGCTACCCTGGTATTGGAACTCAGAGGGAGTGAGTCTGAGTAGGTGAGTCTGTGTGTGGGTTCTTTAAGAGGAACTGCTTGGGGCTCCAGCAGTTTCTTATACCGACTTAATCCATACTGGTTTTTGGAGCTAGAAGCTGTGAGGATTTGTGTCCCAGAACCAGAACCCTGGGCTTTGGGGCCTGGTGTGGGGCTGGGACTCCATGTTTATGAGATACCCCTCCCAAACTTTTATCTACCACATATGGGTGAGAGACCAGTCCATTTTGCATCTGTGTCCCTCCTACCTATCTCAATGGATGTGGTTTCTTTAATTCTGCAGTCATCACGCTTCTATTCAACTCGATTTCTGATGGTTCTGGCTGATGTTTGTTCTATATTTTAGTTATAATTTTGATGTGGTTGTGTGAAGAGGCAAGTCCTGTCTGCCTACACTGCCATCTTGACTGGATCCAATATTGATATTTTTAATTTTGGCCATTATAATAGTGCATAGAGGTAACTAATTGTTTTATTTTTTATTTCCTTGACAACAAATGTTGTTGACTATTTTTTATGTGCTTTTTGGCCATTTGCACATCTTCTTTTATGAAGTGTATGATCAAATCTTTTGCACATTTTTATATTGGGTTGTGTTCTTATAATTTAGTTGAAAGTTCACCTTGTACATTCTTGATACAAAATAATTTGTCAGATATATATATTGCAAATATTATATTCCAGTCTATTGTTTGCTTGTTCATTCTCTTAATGGTGCTTTTCTAATAATAGTCATTTTAATAAAGTCCAATTCATTTTCTTTTCATTTATGGTTAGGTTTTGTGTGTGTGCGTGTGCACGTGTGTACTACCTAGGAAGTCTTTATTAACCCCAAGGTTGCAAATATTTTCTCATGTGACTTTTCCAAAAAGATTAAGCTTTTATTGTAGGCCCAACATCCACTAGGGTAAATTTCGGGGTTGGTGTGAGATAACGGTTGAGATTAATGAATTATAATTAACTACAATATTTAATTAAAGCACTTAATTAAGTAGTATGGTTTCTTCATATTTGCTTTTCTTTTTCAACAGTGCTTTGGCTATTCTACATCCTTTGTGTATCTATTTAAATTTCTCATATTAATTTAGTTCATCAGTTTTTACCACCATTCAGGTAGGATTTCCATGGGTTATGTTGAGATGGTATAAAATTTAGTTAGAATTGGTATCTTAAAAGGATTTTCTTCCTTCCAGTTGTATTCTATTTCTTCTTGTGTTAGTTTTCATAATTTGCTTCTAGGAATGTGTTATTGCTATTATTTTATGATTTGTTAAATTAATAGCCCATAAATTCTTCATAATATTTTAATGTATAATTTATTCATAATATCTTATTAATGTATGATTTATAGTATTGTTTTCTTTTTCATTCTTGCTATTGGTAAATATGTCTTTTTTCTTTTTTACTTGATAACTGTAGCTAAGCAATTATTAAATGTATTGATCTTTATAATAAATCAACTTAATTTTATTAATTTACTGTTTTCCATTTCTTTGATTTGTACGCTATAGTTTATTATTGTTTTCCTTTAACTTGCTTATTTGTTATTTAAACGTGCAATTATTTTTCTTAATGTGACAGCCTAGTTTTTAAAAATCTTCTCTGTGTTCTAATATAAGCATTTTAAGGTAAAAACAAAATCTATCATATACTAATATAGCTGTATTCAATGCATTTTCATGTGTTGTATTTTATACACTTCTCAATATTTTTTCTTTTTTAAAGTATATTTTATTGATTATGTTGTTATAGTAATCCCAATTTTTTTCCCTTTGCTCCCCTCTGCCCACTATCCCCCTTTTCTCTAGCAATACCACCCCCATTAGTTCATGTCTATGGGTCATGCATATAAGTTCTTTGGCTTCACCCTTCTTTATATAATTTTTAACATCCCCCTGTCTATTTTGTACCAAACAATCATGCTTTTTAATCCCTGCACCATTTCCCCATTTCCCCTCCTTCCTCCTCCCAGCTGATAACCCTCCAAATGATCCTCATACCTATGATTCTGTTCCTGTTCTGGTTGTTTGCTTAGTTTGTTTTTGTTTTTATTTTTTAGATTCAGCTGTTGATAGTTGTGAGTTTGTTGTCATTTTAATGTTCATAATTCTGATTTTCTTTTTCTTAAGTAAGTTCCTTTGACATTTCATATAATAATGGCTTGGTGATGATGTGCTCCTTTAGCTTTACTTGTCTGTGAAGCACTTCATCTGCCCTTCCATTCTAAATGATAGCTTTGGTTGTAGGTCCTTGCGTTTCATCACATTGAAACTGCTTGCCAATCTCTTCTTGCCTGCAAAGTTTCTTTTGAGAAATCAGCTGATAGTCATATAGGCACCCCTTTGTAGTTAACTCTGTCTGTTTGGTTGTCTATCTCCTTGTCGCTTAGTTCTCCCATTGGAACCTTGATCTGTTCCCTCTTTGGGACCATACTTCTCTGTCTCCTTATCTTGACGGGCTCCCGTGTTTGTCTGCTTCTGTGTCTTAGGTAGAGCTGTCGCTCCTGTTAGGTTGTAAGAGGCAGAACCTTAGGGATTCATCAGTACAGGGCAACCCATTTCACCATGTTGTGGCACTGTATGTGGGGGAGGGGTCTGAGAGGGAACAATGCCATTTGCACTCGCCCCTTTCCCAGGCACTTCTCCCACTTCTATATGGGACTGGTGCCTCTCTAATTGTTGTCCTGCCATCGTTCCCAGAGTGGGTGGGTCTGTGGACATTTTAGGATCATGGGGGCCCTTTAAACAAGTGGACTCTGCTGAGAGACCAGCAGTTTCTTCCTCCACCCCAACCCCCATTGGTTTGCACAGTCAGAAGCAATGAGGCTTTATTTTCCCCGGCTCTGGAACTGTGAGCTGTGTGGTCTGGTCTGGTGCTGGTAGCACTTCTCAGGTGTCCTTCCCAACTTTTAAAACATTTGACTGCTCTTTCTGCCAGCCTGTTGCTGCTGCTGCCAGCACACCACATCCTCTTCACCCGAGCTCTGCTCCTCCTACCTATCTGGATGAGAATTTCTTCTTTATGTCTTTGTTTGTTGGACTTCCATGCAGCTTGATTTTCTGGAACTTCTGGTTGTCTCTAGTTTTGAGGTAGTTGTATTCCTTCTTAGTTGTGGAGGGAGATGCAGCGTTTCTGTCTAGGCCTCCATCTTGGCCGGAAGTCTACACGTCACAATATTTTCTAACTTTCCTTTTGAATTCTTCTTAATCTGGGTTATTTGAAAATATCTTTTTCCATGAAATAGATTTTGCAAGTTTTAAAAATTAATTGTATTTTAATTATCTTGTAGTCAGATAACATACTCTGTGCCCTTTGACATTTATTGACTCTTCTTTTATGGCATAATAGATTATGTTATTTGAGTGAATAATTTATGTACATTCAAAAAGAATATGTATTTTTCTGTTGTAGTGTCTTATGCTACATAAATGTCAGTTAGTTTGTATTGGCTGATAGATTTGTCATCTGCTTCTTCTGTTAAACTGAGAGAGGGTGTTGAAATTTCTGAAGATAATTGTAGGTTGTCTATTTCTTATTGTAGTCCTGTGACTTTTTGTATCATATATTTGAAGCTCTGTTATAATTGTGTAGAATTCTTATAACAATGAATTGACCACTTATGTTCAGAAACATCATCTTTGCCTTTTGACTATTGCTTGACCAGAGTCTTTCATGTGGTATTAATTCAGGTACTCCAGCTTTCTTTAGAGTGGTGATTGTATGGTACCAAATAACCTTTTAAATTTCTTTTTATCTTTTAAATTTTATCTTTATTTAACTTAATTTTAATTTTAATTTATATCTCTTTATTTTTAATTTTTTTAACAGTTAATGTTTATTCTATACATAGACTATTGTTGGATTTAGTTTTGGTTATCTAATTTGTCAATCTTTGTGTTGTAATTATAGTACCAAGACAATAGCATTTAACGTAATTATTTATATTGTCAGGTTTAAGTTTTGCAGTTTTTTTTTTTTTTTTTTTTTTTTTTAGTATTTTATCACATTTGATTCCTGTTACTGTTTTCCTTCTTTCTTTTGAACATGTCTTTAATATTCCTTTTCCCTTTTTTTGACTTTTTAAATGTCTCTATTTATTTTTATTAGTGCATTTCTGTGGTTTACAGTATACATTTTTAACTTGCCAAGTCTACATATGAATAATATTATATCCATTTAAGTGCAATATAAAAAATATGACAATAATATGTTTCTATTCTCTGTACTATTCTTTGTATTGTTATCATAAAGTTTATCTCTATACACTTATAATTCCTTAAATACTTTATTCTTTTTGTATTATACAGTAAATCATGTTTTAAATAAATGATAAATAAGAAAAAATCTTTTATAGTTACTCTTACATTTTTGTTTCCAGTTTTTAAAATTTCTTTATATAGGTTTGAATTTCTATCTGGGATTATTTTTCTTCTCTCTAGGGAACTTCCTTTAACATACCTGTGCAACAAATTTGATAGTGATGAATCTCACTTTTTTTTTTTTTTTTTACTGAAAAATACTTACTTAACCTTTATTATTAAGGACATTTTTGTTGGATATAGAATTTTAATTGACAATTTTTTCTTTTCTCTTAAAATATTGTTTTTTCTTGCATTGCTTCTGTTGAAAATTTAGGTCTTATTTTTATCTTTGTTGCCATTTATTTTATTGTATCTTTATTCTAGTTTTCTTTAAGGCTTTCTCTTTCATGTGTTTACAACTATTTGAATACAAGCTGTCTAGGTATGATTTTGTGTTTATCTTTCTTGGAGTTCATTGAGCTTTTTAGAGCTTTGAGTTTATATTGATTACATCAATTTTGGACAATTTTTGTTATATTTTTACAACATTTTTAAAAAATTATCTTTTCTTTTTATAATTTATTTGTTTGTTTGTTTCTTTTATTTTATTTTATTAGAGAGAGGAGAAAGGAGAAAGAGAGAGAGAGAAGCATCACTGTGTGGTTGCCTCTCACTCATGCCCCCAACTGGAGACCTGACGTGCAACCTAGTAATGTGCCCTGACTGGGAATTGAACCAGCGACACTTCGCTCAAAGGCCGATGCTCAATCCACTGAGCTACAGCAGCCAGGGCTTTACAACATTTTTTGATCTTCCTTTTGGGACTCTACAACCACTTAGATCAGAACACTTTTAAATGACTCACAAGTCACTAACACCACTTTATATATTTTCTTCATCTATTTTTCCTTCTATATTTAATTTTTCTATTGCTACATTATCGAGTTCACTCATCTTTCTTCAGTGATAAATGAGGTGTTGAACTAATTTAGTAAAATTTTAATGTTAAATTCTGTAATCTTGTATCTCTAGGACTTTTATTTGGTTCTTTTTATATCTTCCATTTTTTCTCATTGCATTTATATTTTTCTTTAAATACTGAAGTATATTCAGTATATTTTTAAAGTTATTAACTGATAATTCTATTATTTTTATAATTACTTGGTCTCTTTATATTGATTGATTTTCCCCCGATTATGAGTCATCTTTTCCTGCTTCTTCACTTTTAGTGATTTTTGATTGAATGCTTAAAATAGCTGTTGTTATGTTTTATTATATAAATTTTGTTTTTGTATTCTTTTAAATAGTACTGAATTTTTTACTTTTTTACTTTTTTTGTGGTGCTAATTTAAGTTGTAGATGTGAAATAATTAGCTACATGACCTGAAGTTACTAGTTAATATGAGTTAATTAAGTGCTCTGTAGATTTCCAATAGCATATTAGGCACTTTGGGGCAAATAATAATAATAACCTTAACAATAGTGATACTAACTTTTATTGATGATATATGTGATCCAGGCACTGTGTTTAAGGATTTTGCTTGTGTGAACAATTTAATCCTTAAAAAAAAAAAAAAAAAAAAAAAGGAGGTGTTTGCTATTTTTGCTATTTTATCCCTGTTACTTAACTAAAGAGATCAAGACTTAATGATGTTAAGTGATTTGTCCCAAATCACACTCTCAGTCCTGGTTGCACATTAGAATCACCTGCAGTGGGGGGAGCTTTTAATAAATTACCACAACCCCTTGTACCCTAGACAATTTAACTCAGAACCTTTAGGGGCATAGTGCAGGCATTAGTATTTTAAAATATCTTTCCTTGTGATTCGCATGTGTAGCCAGGGTTCAGAATCACTACCCTAGAACCTTTTATTCTTTATAAGAGTTTTTAAAAGACAGTTCCTGCTCAATATGAGCTTACAAGTTAATTGGATAGACATACACAAGTGAAACAATAAACTAGTAGAAAGGAACCAGGTTACAAAGGCAAACCCTGAATTACGTAGCGTACTATGAGAGCAGAATTTGAACGAATGTAACTCAATTATAATTCTTAAGTGTGAAAAGGGTTTGAATATAAAGAGCAACCAAATGCTTTCTCCCTAACAGAATAGGAGATGCTTTTAAATTGCAGACAAGATCATGCCTCTTCTAAGAAAGGGTTTTGGTATTCAGTTGGACTGAGGGGCATAGGTTGTCTTGAAGACTCTTAGCATAGAATATTTTTAAAATGATTTTACTCAAAGGCAGGGCAGTGGACTGAGTGACCCCTCATGGCCTCTCTTAGGCCTGGAATTTTGTGGCATGCATTGGAGTGCAGACAGCCCATCACTGTGAGAGAAATGAAACAGCCATTGTGTCTTGCTAACTCAGAGTGCTTGCCTTCTCCAGCCATCTCTGCAAAGTTGCCCTAAGCCATCAAAGCACGTTTCAGTTCTGGTCCCCAGCAGCAAAATTCTGAAGAACAATAGTGCCAAATCTGAGAATAATGACTTACTCTACCCAGTTGACTCATCAGAGCAAAACCATCTGTCTAAGCATTGAACATTGTTACAAGTTTGCACTCCTTCAGAATAAATAAGTTTGATCAAGAAGACTGAGCAATCAATGTCCCTTAGGTTTTGAATGAATGGTGAGGACCCATACATGTTGGGAAATGTACCCAGTCCAGGGGAATGATGAAGGAATCAAAAGAGATATTAATGTGGTTAAAAATAATGAGCACCATGGCCACATTGAGTGTAGTGGGGCTCCACAATGTTCTTTCATTTCCTTCAGCATGGCCCTGTTGTTGGGGTCTGGTGCCCAATCCATGCCAATGCCACACTTCTCTTACTCTCACTGTCGTCCTTTCCCCTGTAAGAGCTGGCCTCCTAGTGCGAAATATGCTAAGAATACACAGAAAGGGCGGCAGTGACTGCTGAAGGAAGGTGTGGGAGGCAGAAGATGAGGAATATGTATAGGAAATGACTGTAGACACATCTGATCAAAATGTAAAATCTGACATTTATCTGTTTGCTATGCTGCGGAAAGGTGGTCTTGCCAACCACGGATGGGCCAGGAAGCAGTGGTTTTTCTATTAAGGGTAAATAAAATGAGGGTAAAATTTTAAGTTGAAGAATTTTTCTGTTGCTAGAAGGCGAATTACTACATGCGGTAGTACAAAAGAACTGGGGTAAACAATACAATATGCTGTGAATTGCGAATGCAAGTGTGGTAATGTCATGAATATATTAACTCTCTTCATTGTCAAGGCAAGTGACAGAGGCTGCCTGAAATTCAGAGAGGAGCCGGCTGTCACTCTGCAGCTCAGACACTTGGAGTCACATCTCCCCTAATAACAAAGTCTATTCTGTTTACATCTGACATGGCAAGCAAGGAGTGGTGGGTTGCTTTTTAGTAAGAAAACGAATGAAGGTGTGAATGAATGAAGGAGCGAACAAGTAGATAGAGTCTCTGCCCAGTCTGTCCTGAAGCCATCAGCCTTCCCTGTTTGGATGAAAACAAATCATCCCTGACAGGAGCACATTCAGATGAATTTTTTAATATTTCTGGCAATAGGTTGTATTTATTTATTTTAACTATGTCAACATACTGCACATTTCTGAGTCTGGTTCCCAGTGGTGTTTAATAAAAGAAATCTGCAAAGCACCACAGTGTCAGAACCGAGGAGGAAGGTGATTCTATATGAACAAATGGAGAGAGGGGGACTTGAAGATGATGCCAGTGAGGGTGGGAGACAGGTTAACATGAGTTCTGGTGCGGTTGGACAGTCTGACTATCTGGCTGTTTCTCCGTCTTAATGCGTAACTGAGGCAGAAAGGTAAATATCCTGTTGTGCTTAATAGCAGGATCCAGAGAAATATTCTCAGAGTGAAGGAGGGAAAAGAGCCGGAGGCAGATTATTAGGTTGGAATTAAAATGCAGAAGAGATTCATTAAATTGTTGACCCTCTTCCCCACTCCAAAAAAAAAAAAAAAAATCACGTTGCCATCTTAAATTGACAGCATTAGAGAGGAATTATGTGTGCTGATTAATAAGTGAATGTTTTTACCATTATGATCGTGGCACCTGCTAGTTATGTCGACATTGAAGAGCCTCTCATACTACAGTGTTTCCAATAATAAAGGTACCATCAGCTGAAAGTTGTGCACAAGTGTCAGTGCAGAGACACATCATTTTCTTATACAGTTGTGATGTTTAAAAATACTGCCACAATTCCTCTTGCCAGTTTCCTCTGTACCTTCTGTCCAGCTCTTATCTATGTATTGTCTGCAAAAGCACATCATTTACTCACATATGTAAAGCAAAGGAAATTTAGGGTCAAATCAGAAAATGCCAAAGAGAGTGAATTCCAGAGCAAGACTAACATGCAGCTTACCATTTAGAGCCACATGATATGAAGTGATTTCAAAACATGTGTTATTCTTTTCAGGTTCCAAGAAAAATGGCAATTTTATCTAATTTGGGTGTTTGCCAAAGGTGCCATTTCACCAAATGTAGCAACGTCCATAAAAAGGGAAGCTTCCGAGTAGATTAACTGTCTTTGCTGTACTATAATGGTGCTTTAAATGAGCAATTTGAGGCAATTAACCTGGAACAGGCACTTTTGAGTGCTTTATCCCTTTAACAGTTTTGGTTCTTCAAACAAGAACAGAGAAAATGAAAATTGGCTTCTTCCCATCGTAGAATGTTCTGTATAACTTTGTGAATCTGCATATGATCCATAAGGAGCGTGTAATGGGAAATCTAAACTATGTAATTTGGAGATGTAATACTCCATCAACCAAATAAAATCATTTAAAAAATTAATGGGTATTTATGTGGCTGACTTAAGATAAAAATGTTCTCCATCTTTTGGTGATACTTAATAGCTGTTCCCCTGGATACAAAACACATATTTTTTATCTATGTACTTATTACTTACTGTAAAGTATGGGAGGGGAAAGATCATTTGGAATTATATGAAATTATTAAAGTATTAAAATGCTTTCACACACTATCTGGAGATACTGTACTCTCATTATATTTAAAAATAGCTGGGCGGAGGAGAATGAAAATAAAATTAATCTTACTCATTAAAAGGAAAAGAGAGACTTAAGAATGCACTTAGTTATATCACATTAAACCACACAACAACTATTTGTTGAGCGCCTACTATGTGCACAAAATTGAGGGAGATAACATGAAGCAGATTAATTATAGTTACTATCATTATGAATGTGCTGTTCTGGACAGGTCATTCTAGAGATGGCGTACATGATGGAATGGAGTCAGAGTGAGAAAAGGCTTTTACAGTGATTGAAAGGCCCTGATGTATTGTGGGGATGAGCCAAGCTAAAGAGAACTGTCCTAGGGAAAACTAGTATTTAAAAATCATTGCTGGGAGATTTGGAATTCTTAATAGGAACTCTAGGAAGCCTGAGGCATCTTTGTAATATGGAAATGGGAGAAAAGAAAATACCAATTTCTGCCTGGGAATTGACCTTTCCTTAATGAAGTGTGACCTTACTTCAGTTCCTTCAGGTTTAAGCCCCTGCCAAAAACATAGGGCAGTCTCTTCCCTGTACAGTCTGAAAGGATGGAGCACAGGAGGATGACTTAGCAAATGGAAACAACAACAAAACTCAAAAGCAACCAAGCACTAGGTATTCTGGGAGAAGTAAACCACAGTCGTCTAAATTTCAGAATTTTTCCACCTTGCTCAATCCAGCATTTATTTCTCAGCCCTCATCTCACCTGACAATTCTGCAGCATTTCACACAGATGATCACTCCCTCTTTATAACTTTCTATCCTTGGCTTCCTGAATATCACTCTCTTACCTTATTGATTGACACTTCTTAGTTTCCTCTGCTGGATTTTTCTCTTTTTTTCAATAGCTAAAGTTTGGAGGACTCCAGCTGTGTCTCATACCCCTCCTCTGCCTTCCTGCATTCCCTAAGCCATTGCATCCAATCCCATCGCTGCATATGTCACGTTATTGACGCCCTGATCTTAGGTCTCTAACCTTTTGTCTCCCTTGAGCCCTGGATTCATAACTCCATCTGTCTCTGAGCATCTCCCTTTGCATGTCTAATAGGCATCTCACAATGAACATGGCCAAACTGAACTGAACCCAGACTATTCTCCTCCTAGTCTTTCCGTCTTAGTAAATACCAACACCTATTCCGTTATTCAGGATGAAAATTTCAGAGTCAGTTTTTCTCCCTATAGAGTTTCGCTTTTGTTCTAATCTGAAGTGTGAGGATTTAGAAAGTCAAGATGATCTTTGCATAAAGGCAATTTGAAATATCACCCACCCTACAGGTAATGTCTGCTCTCTTCTCAGTGATGGCTTGCCTAACACATCTGTGCATTTGACGAATAACTGTTGAGCATGGGACACATGGTGGATTCAGACCCAGATGGATTAGACACAGATCTTTGTCTCACAGAGCTTACAGTTACATACCTGAAAAAAAAATTGTATGCCTTGCTATTCCAAGGGCTAGTGAGAAAATTCATGACTCCTCTGACTAACTGAAAAAAATTTCTGAAGAGGCAATATTACAGAGATAATGGTTGGTCTCCACTTCTTAGCCCATCATATTCTAAAGCATTTATCCCCTTAAGGCCCATCTTCAGATCTCTAATTCAATGGAAGAAAAAAAGGACAGAGAAAATGTTAATACTCTAAATGCTTATTAAACAAGCAGGGAGAGTGTGCTCTCAGTTATTTTTCAGGCTGACTGTTGAGGTCTGTGAGGCTGGGTAGGGTTTTATCTGTTCTTCTGGGATACTTATAAAGACTTCTCTCTCTAATCTTTTACATTCACTCAACATTTACTAAGTACTTATTTGTGTGGACCTAGATGCTAGAGATACAATAGCCATTAAGATAGATTCTCTACTCCACAGGAGCTTAAAAGTCTAATCAAGGGAGAAAACAAAGGAAATAAATTGTGCAATACTAGGCCTCAGATGCACTGAGTGAAGATGCGGGACATGTGTTGTTGACGGTGTAGACTGTGCCACCTGGTGGGCTCAAGGCAGGTCTGTAAAGCACACATTGTTTGTCCATCATCCTGGGCGATGGGAAAGCAGGGACAAAGGCAAGGCAAGGCAAGAAGGTGTGAGGCAGCAGGGCCTATTCATGGAACTGCAATTCTCAGCTTGGAAGTCGATTGTGAGGAAGGCATGTTCAGAGGTGAGATGAGAATTAGATCACAAGGATGGGTGTGCCAAGCAAACACTTGGCCTTTATCCTATACAAATGGGGAAGCTCTTGACAGCTTTAACAGAAAATATAATGTGATTAGATGGGCATGTCTGCACATCACTGTCACAGCTGTTTGCAGGTGAACTGGACGTGATTGGTAGGGGGGACGTCTTCCTCATAATGTGATTGAGCATAACCAAACCTGGAAAAAAGTGTTTAGAGTTTTAACATACTTAATAGGCCTTAATCTTTGTCTATTTGCTTTTGGGCCTTTTTTTACATTTTTACATTATTAGTTTGCTCATAAAATTCTAAAATCTGTGGTCATTCATGATTTGATTTGATCACGTTGCTTAATCTGCCTGAGTTGATTTACTCATCTATAAAATGAAGAAAATAAAGTATTACCTCTCTTTTAAAGTTTTTGGGAGGATAACTTTTTACATGTAACAGGTTTGGCCATGGTATGAATATAGCTCACAATTAAGTATAGGTTGTCATGAATGTTACTTTACCTAAACAATGAGGCTAATAAATAAGCACATATTTTACTCCAACCGAGGCTGAGAACATGGCTGTCCTTATATTTTTCAGGCTACTAAGTACCTGAGTACTATAATTCAATAGATCATGGATTATGTGAAGAAATGAAATTGGCAAAATTGGCATTACTAAATCCCAATGTTAACTCTCAGTCCTGAGCTGGAAAGAAAATTCCCAATTAAAATTTTAAAATACTCATAATGTCAAAGTTAACTCTGGATTGGTGCAATCACACCATTAAAGGAAGTGGATGGCCATGAGTTATGGAGAGGCTGTGGACACTCCTAGAGATATTCTGTGACCCTGGTGTCCTTGAGGTAGATGCCCTCCTGCTAACATTTTGCCTTTGCTTTCCTTTTTCAGAGTATGGAAATCTCATTCTAAAGTATACTTTCCACTGATAACAACACTTGCTGCCCTATTTTAAATACTTTTTATAGCAATTACTATATCACATGCTTTTTTTAAAAAAAAGATTTTATTATTTTTAGAGAAAGGGGAAGGGAGGGAGAAAGAGAGGGTGAGAAATATCAATGTGTGAGAGAAACATGGATGGGTTGCCCTGGTATGCCCCCAGCCGAGGACCTGGCCTGCAACCCAAGCATGTGCCCTGACAGGGAATCAAATTGCAACTCTTCAATTTAAGGGATGAGGCCCAACCCACTGAGCTATGCCAGTCAGTGCAACACATGCTTTATATCTAGCCATTTAAATCTCACTGTAATCCAGTGATTATAACTATATTACTTTAAACCCATTTTACAGATGAGAAAACAAGGCAGAACTGAGTTATAGTGACTTCCTTAAAATACTGCTGGACATATGTACAAGCAGCTCAAACATTATATTATTTAATTTACTATATTATTTAATTTATGGGTTAATTGATAGAAGAATGCTTCTCTTTTATTTTAACACGGAGATACTAAGTTGCACCTTACAAAACCCCACTTAGTTAAAAAGATAGTATGCTTCGAAAACACTAGAGTGTAGCCAAATATCAAAATTAGAGGTATTAACATGTTAAGTTGAACCACCCCTTAACCTATTGATCACTAAAACAGAAGAAAACAGCACCTTTTCTTTCTTTCTTTTTTTTTTTTTTTTTTTTTTTTGTCTTTAAGAGTAATTGGATTCAAATTCACATCTGTAGCATTAAACCAGTGTTTTCAACCTCTTTTTTTTTCTCCCAATTGTTTAACTTCCATCTACAACTCTGGCATAAATTTAAGCCTTTATTTGTGAATATTCGGATAAGCACTTTGCCTCTAATGGTATTGTTCGGGGCCGGCATCATTGTTACAGCTGTAATTGTAACTATCAAGACACAGTTCTTTGTAATTAGAAAGTCAAGATGGTATTCAGCAGTATGGCGGCACAGGCTTACATTTGTTAGGCTATTAGAAAAAAATGTTTACAGAGAAAACAGTGTCATTGTTTAGTGCTCTTAATTGACCATCTGCCTGGTAAAGAAATGCCCAAAGAGGGATAAATAAGACTATAGTACACTTATTTATTTATTTTCTTTGTGCAGTGAGGAAATTAGGAAAAGCAAAAGCGGAAACAAACTAGAAAAGACATTGCTAAATCAGGCTGCAAGCGAAATCATGGCATGCATGCATTTCTTTCTTTCTTCCTTTCTTTCTTTCTCTCTTTCCTTTTTCTTTCTTTCTTTCTTTCTTTCTTTCTTTCTTTCTTTCTTTCTTTCTTTCTTTCTTTCTTTCTCTCTTTCCTCTTTCTTTCTTTCTTTCTTTCTTTCTTTCTTTCTTTCTTTCTTTCTTTCTTTCTTTCTTTCTTTCTTTCTTTCTATTTCTTTTTTCTTCTCATTTCTTCCAGTGTCAATACAAAAGGCCAATGGCCTTCTCAAAGTTTAAGAAAAATATTTCATGTAGACCCTGGTTCTCAGACTATATGGTTTCTACGTCCATCTCTCCCTTTCTCCTCATCTAACCCTCTGTGCTTGGTCACTCTGTTCTAACCACCCTGCATTGTTCTCCGATGCACCACTTTTAACAGATAAATGTTCCTTCCCTGTACTTTTACTTAAACTGATTCTATTCTACTCTCTCCACTCCTTTCAAACTATAGAAATCTTACCCATTCCTTCAAGAGCTCAGTCAATTATTCTTCCCCCACTCCAATCCCTGTTATCTCTTTCTGACCATCTAAGAAGACAAAAATCTCTCCCTCCTCTAGACCTCTATAGCACTTATTATTTTCCCATTCACTTGGCAATGGAAGGTAACCTGTCTGGTGATGTTCTTCTGTTGTAATGGAACTGTTACTCAAATTCAGCATTGCCATTTGCATCCTCATATGCTTCTGTTTTTACTCTCTCCTTAGATTGTAAGGTTCTCTTCCTAGAATCATGCTTTTTCTTCTTTGAATTCCCCCCAAAATGCCCATCACTTTTCCTTTAAAAAAATTTGATTTAAAAAAAAAAAACAAAGAGGAAAAAAAAACATAGTAGCTCTTGATAAGTAAAATGTCTTTCACTCATCTTTTGACAAAGCCACACTCAGGCTGATTTGACCCTCCAGACATGTGTCAATTCTCTTCTGTAAATGTACTGTGTACCTATGTGTTCCCATTTTCTACTAAGCAGTGGGGATGCAGAAAAGAGTCAGATGTCTCAAGTCCTTTGACTCAAGTAGCCCACTTCCAGGAAATGGTGCTGACAGAGTTGTGCCTGGGGGTGAAAAGGGTACAGAGAGAAGCAGAAAACGTGTGAAAATCAGAAGGTAAGCTACTTAAAATTTGATTCTAATTCTCAAGTGTTTATTTTGACAAAGGCTCCTCTATAGTCACCAAACTTCAGGGTTCACATTTGATGAGCCTGTTCTTTTTATTGTGTCACATTGGCATACATCATACAGAAAAGGCTACATCAACTGTTCTTGCCAGGAAGGAAAACAATATGTGGCACCCAGGACAGAGCTGGTCCCAGACTTGGTAATTTGGGTTCTATTCCGTGTCCAAAAAGCAAGGAGCAGCTGGTCTTGAGGAGATTATCTGCTGTGCTGTATGGATGTCCTTCTGCCCAGGGTCTAAATTGAGTTTCCTCCCAAGACAATGAGTGACCAGGCTTATGCTCCAGGACCTGTCTCTTCCAGGATCACAGATGGAAGCCCCCATTACAGCCATACACAGATTCGCCACAATATGGAAACCCTTCAAGCAGGAAATGGAACAGAAACACAAAATATGACCTGACCCAATACCAGGGAGAATATTTTCCTGCCTCAGATGCTAGTAGATAACTCTGCTTGCTATTTCTTCTCTGTAGTTTTGCGGAGAACACAGAGCCTGGTTCACTGTCAGATGTTCTTTGAGACTCATGCAAACATCTTTTGTAATACCTTCTCTGATCTAATCTCTTTTCAACTCAATTGCTCTTGGAGCATTTTATACACTTTACACAGTTTACAGTATTTCCTAGATGATGCTTCCACCACTGACTAGCCGTAATTGAACTGACTGTACCCTGAGTGTAAATTACTATTAGAGACAGATTTTTATTTTCTTGCTACCCTATAGTCTCAGGCTCTTAAAAGCCATGTGACTTTTGCCCTTGCTGTTATGCCTTCCAAGAATATCTTTCCCAGAGTGTCCTCATAGTTCACGTACTTTATTTATAGTAGATTCCTGTTCAAGTATTGTCTTATCATTGAGGTCTTTTCAGTTTCCCTGTAGAGATTAACACTTACCCCAGACCTAAGAACATCTATATTCTGTACCCTGCTTAATTTTTTTCATTGCTATTGATATCATCGTAGCTCTTAAGTTGTGTCCCCTTTCTAGATTTATGCTGATAAAAGCAAGGGATTTATTTATTTTTCTCCCACAGGTATAGTTCCAGGACATTTTGTAGGTGCTTAATAAATATTCCTTTAATTAACTCATTTTTAGAGATCCTGGGCTAGTGCCCTTTCAGTGATTACATAAGAGTACAGAGTTCCGTAGAATTCCTGAGCGTCAGATTCCATGAAGATCATTTAGCCACCACGGAACTATAAGCAGCTTGATTCCACTCTCTAAACTGCTTTCTTAACTGCAGAATAGAAATGATAGCATCTGCCTCTGTATGGTAGTAGTGAGGTTGAAAGAGGTCCAGGGAAATCTTTATCTATCAAGCATGTAGCCTGTATATGTAGATGGTTTTCTTGCCTTCTCTTTGCTCTTTTTGTTCCCTTTCATCTTCTAATTTCTTTATCCCCCCATTCTTCCTTTTCTCTTTCCCTTCTTTTCGCACACTAGGTGTGGGGGGGGAAAAAAAACCAAGGTTTCTCCTTCTGCATGTGCCTAAGTAGTTCTCAAAACATTGTCCCGTCCCCCAGCACATGTGCGCACACGCGCGCGCGTGCGCGCGCGCACACACACACACACACACACACACACAAATACTGCTTTTGCCCCTTACTTTTAAAAAGGTTTTTGCTGAACCATATCCCATTTATTCAACATATTTTGATGAACACACTTGCCTTTACTGTCACTGAAAATTTTAACAGTGCCTTAACTTTTCTCAGCTATCTAAGGTCCACATTGAAGGATCCTCCCTTTTAGGCATGCCTGGATAGGGTTGTTCCCTATTCATTCTTTTATGCTATGTCAAGAGCATATGACCTAAAGGGATACATGAAACACCAGCACCTACACATGCATTTCTGGTAGAGGTTATCATTGTTTTGGTCATAGGGGAAATGTAACACAGAGGTTTTTCAGTCTGGTCATAATCATAGCTCACAGAGAGAAGCTCTTACTTTATTGGGCTATGAGAAGGCATTATTTTTGATATTTTATGGTTAGAAACAAAAACAGATTTAGGCAACAGATTGGCCCACACTGAAATACAACTGCAGAGTCCTTAGTCCTTAGAATAATGCCTGGAAAACAGCAGATACTGGCCATAATTAGAATTAATTAAGCTCAACTACCCTGTTTTAACCAAATAGAAGGGGATTTGTCAATCTCATGAAACAAGAAGTACAGTGATAGATCATCGAAGACCGGCAGTATGACTTAATGACATGTAAGTGATGGCTGCAGCATATCCAAGAAGTCCCTGTGATCCAGGCAGGAAGAGGAAATAGAGTGCTGGCAGATTTCTATTTACAGAACATTGACCAGAATGGAGTCCTATGGCTCCCTCAGCTGTGATGGAGGCTGGAATTAGGTGCCTTGGCTCCAGCCGCTGTGACAGTGGCTGGCATACGGGAAGGTTGTTAGGGTGGATGGTAGGCTAGGTCATTGACAGTATCGACAACAAAAATGTTTGTAAGTAAATAATTTTTTCAAAGAACGAGGTCATCCATTTAGAGCTAGAAGATTGCCTATTTCATTCCCTTTACCGGAGAAAAAGCTGCCACGGTCAGTGGTTTGGCAGTTGATGGAAGCACATATAGTAAGTGCCATTCTCAGACTTGAACCCGAGTCTGCTGACTGCCAGTCATGCCCTTCTTCCACCCTTCCCAAGATGGAAGCCACCTCCTGGTTCTTCATACTCCTCACCTTCATCATGAAGTGACATTGGGGTGGATGAAGTAGGAGGTCAGAGTTGCCCCTTGAAAAACCATAGTGACCCCATCTTCCTGTAAGCACACTTGTTACAGGGCTCTCTGTTTTCACCATTTTTGTAAAAAATGGATGGACATGTGGAAACTCAGGAAAGTTGAATTAACATTAAGCTATCCAACTAATAAATAAGTAAATCCACAACTTAAATTCAAAAGTTTGGTGATTCGCAGACAGAAAGTTGCAAAAAGCATACTATTTCAGAGAACACACAATCACATGAAACATAACTCTAGAATTTTCATCTCATTTTAATGTAAGTAATCAGTTTTTGTGGTTTATTTATTAACAAGAAAATTTATTTTTATTTTTTAGACCAATATTATTTATTTTAAACCTTTTATTATTTTTTTCACTGAGCTATAACTGGCTTACAATGTTAGTTTCATGTGTACAAATAATAATTTGATAATTTTATATTATCAAATACAGCACAATAAGTCCAGTTAACATCTACCACAGTGCATAGTTGCAGGTTTACTTTTTATAATGAGAACTTTTAATGTCTACTTTCTTAGCAACTTTCAAATACTATACAATATAGTGTTATTAACTATAGTCAACATGCTGAACATTACACCCCCATGACTTATTTATTTTATAACTGGAAGTTGTACCACTTGACTTCCTTAATTGATGTAATCCTCCCCACAACCCCAGCTTCTGGCAACCACCAATCTGTTCTCTGTATCTAAAGCTTGGTTTGCTTTGTTTTGTATTCCGCATGTCAGTGATATTATATGTTATTTGTTTTTTCTCCATCTGACTTATTTCACTTAGAATAATGCCCTCAATATCCATTTATGTTGTCACAGAGGCAAGATTTTATTCTATTTATGGTTAAATAATATTCCATTGAACGTGTATGTGTGTGTGTGTGTATCACATTTTCATTATTCATTCATCCATTGATGGACATTTAGGTTGTTTTCCTATCTTGGCCATTATGAATAATGCTGAAAAATCCCTAACTAGTGTGACTCAGTGGGTTGGGAATTGCCCCACACAGCAAAAAGTTGCTGGTTTGATTCCCAGTAAGGGCACATGCCTAGGTTATGTCCCCCTCCCCACTTCCCAATTGGGGGCATGTAAGAGGCAACTGATTGATGTTCCTCTCGCACATTGATGTTTCTCTCCCTCTTTTTCTCCCTCCCTTCCCCTCCTAAAAATAAACAGATATTTGAAAGCAAGCAAGCTGCACAGTGGCTGACTTACAGTCCTACCAACTGTGCACCAGGGTTCCCTTTCCTCTGCACCCTTTCAGACACTTGTTTTTTCTTGTCTTTCTGATAATAGCTATTCTAATAGGTATGAGGCGAGAGCACATTCTGTTTTGATTTACATTTCCCAGAGGATTAGTGATGGTGAGCACCTTTTCGTGTACCTGTGGGTCATTTGTGTGTCTATTATTTCTAGTATTTAACTCATGAATTCTTCTTCTGTAAGCAAACTGAAAACCTAAAAGCATATAAATGACACCACACTGGATAGCAGATGTACTTTCTTCCTTCATAGTCAAAGGAAACAAGCAATTCATTTGGACTCTTGGCCTGAGTGTGCTGTACAGCTGAGGGAGGAAGAAAGAAGCCCCTCATATAGCTACCTAGTCTTTCTCCATCCCCATCTTATCTGTGTTAGAGAGAGCAGTAGACAAGATTCTAGTTTAAAATAGATTGAACCCTTTTGTAGGGACTTTCAAACCTCAAAGAGCATGTGTATCACTCTAGAGCCTCGGTAAAATGCAGATTCTGATCAGTAGGTCTGAAGTGGGACCTTATTCAATATTTGTAATATATTCCCAGGTGATGTTAATGCTGCTGGTCCTAGTATCACAATTTAATTAGTAAGAATTTCTATACAAGATATCACTTAAAGACCTGGACTCCCCCACACCCACACCACAGGCACGCACCTGAAGCCTCGTCCCTGGAGCGGCCAGTGTCTTATCTCACATGAGTCCAGTATGTTAAATAGTGAGGATGTTCTTCTGGTGAAATGATAACACTGAATTTGAAGTGATGAGTTCTGGCAAAGGAAAAGATGGGCTTCGGGTATTAGTCCAGGAGAAAATAATCATCAGGTATGAGAAAGCACACCCTCTGTGCCAAGTGCACTGCCAAACGGCGTGGACTGAAGACTTCCGGAGGATCAGGTCCAGACTTGCTCTGTCGCACTGCCAACTTCCATCTACACAACTGCTGCAGAATGAAGTCTTCTATTCGGGGTCTCTCCCCTGGTCAAGCGAGGTACTGCACTGTCCTCTTAAGGCAGAATGTCTGTCTCTCGCAGAGTGATTTTGCTCACCTGAAATATTAGCCTTCTAATCCTGATTTTATTCACATCCATTCCATCTTAAGTCAGCTTCCCGCTATCTTCAAGAAGTTCTCAGTTCCTTTACTATTTACTGTCAGATCCTCAGCACTAGCACAGAGCTAGATACCTAGCAGGCATTGAATACATATAGGTAGAATAAATGAACAAATAATTAATGACAAGGTAGTACTATGTTTTGATATTCACAAGACAAATTCACTCTTAATGCTTTGACATGTCTCTGAAGTGTTTTATAAATTTAAGGTACAAAAAAGTATTTTCAAACTTAATATGGCTTCTAAATAACAGATCCAAATATATCACAGGAACAAATTAAGGTTGAAGAAACCTTAAGGAGTTCTGATGACTGCAAAAACTTTATAAAAAATTTATTTTGTATTAGGCATTATGTTAATTCAGTATAATCATCTCATTTAACTCCTGCAGAAGTCCAGTGAGATAGGTTCTGTCACATCATGATTATAGGGTTAGGAGTCTGTAAGCCACACAGCACCTGGTGAATTGGAACACAGGCTCCAAACCAGGACAGGCTACATGCACTGCCCATGTGTTATCAGCCAAAGTGCGGCTTATTCACGTGCACCTTGCTGTATGACCCAACAATTAGTATTGAGAAAAACAGGCTTTTATTTACAATATTCCAACCTTGGGGCTGGGGCTGGGAGCACTCCTGCTCAGAGCCCTGTTCTCCCACTAGACCCAGCATTTCCCTTGCTCCCAAAAAGGCTGTAAACGAAAACCAAGCCCAATAGTTCCCCACCCCTTATCTGTCAGCTCTCTCCTTCAGGATCCGGGGTATGTTGTCTTCAGCCTCCATATAATAGTCCAGGAAAGCATGTGCTGGGTTCCACTGGATCACGGTGAAATCCAGGAAGAGCATAAGCCCTAAGAGAATGTCCTCTCCATCTGTCCCAAGTTCCAAGAATCCAGATAGAGTCCAGGTCTGCAAGGCAGAGTCCTTGGTGGCTTCAGAGTCAGCTGGAGTAGGCATGATCAAAGCAGCAGCATGCCCGCTTTCTTACTAGTCTAGGCCACATGGCCGAATCCTGACTTCGAACTACATAGCTGCTTGCTGCTTCCCACATGGCTGCCACAACATCCTCCTACATCATGGTGCTTCTTCATCATGCTTCTCCAACATGCTCCTCCTCACAAGGCTGTCTACCTCTCCCTTTAAATCACGAAAGTCACTACATCTTTTGTCCTGGGGCGGTAGCACAGCTATTATCTGGCTACCAACTTGGGGAAGATGGGTGCCCCATTTCATATGTACATCACCACTGTGCATTGTATGGCTCCTGCTTAGGATACCCCCTGCCAAGCATTTTGTGGCCAGTGGCATTGTACTTATAGATAAATAACATTTGAAAGGTACAAGAAGGAGGGAGGGAGGATGGGAGGGAGATGATGAATGAATGAATGGCCTTCTAGAGGGCCAGTGTGTAAGTTCTCAAAGTTTAATAGCTCATTAAGATGATCTCTTCTGGGCATCTTGGGATTTCAGCAGAAGGTGGAATTTCTGCCCATATAATCCATTATGTGCTCACACATCCCACTAGACTTATCAGATCTGGTGTCCCTTGTAAGTAACCAGAGAGATGGTTTTGTCACCGGGTATTTTTTATCCCTCTTCTGAGGAGACCAAGGGAACCAGAAACCACACCAGAAATTAATCCAAAAGAAATACCTAAATTAACATTAACTGAGCAGGTCTGACGTTCTCACAGATCTTTAATGATCCTTTCTGGAAGCCTGGCTGAAGAGTGGTAAAAACAGCAAGAAACACCCCAACATTCAGCTCACTCCAGAGATCTTTGTCTTTGCTCTTCCCTCTGCTGGGAACAATTTTCCCTCAGACATCCACAGGATCTGGACAAACTCCTCACTGTGTTCAGGCACCTGCTCAAATGTCCCCTCACCCAAAACCCTTCCCTGACCTAAAATAAACCTCCTATGTCACTTTTCACCCTGTGCCCTTGTTTTATTTTCCTTCAAAGCCTTCATCATCTCATGAAATATTGGATGAGAAGGAACCAAAAAAATGGAATTTATTTGTAAAAAATTGTGAACTAATTTTTACATATTTAAACTTCAGTAACCTTCAAAGTATTCTCCATTTGATGCAACATACCTATTGAGACCTTTTTCCACTGCTCAAAACAGTTTTTTTACTTGTTAATTTTAATGCTTTTTAGTGCTTCTGCCATTTTTTGTTTCACCTCTTCCATGTTGGCTAAACATTTCCCTTGAGGACTTTTCTCATCCAGAGTAACAAAAAAAAAAAAAAAAAAAAAAAAAAAAGCCACTTGGAGTGAGATCAGGTGAAGAGGGATGGTAGGGCACTGGTGTCATATTGTTTTTGGTCAAAAACCGCTGAACACTTCATGTGGTGTGGGCAGGTGCACTCATAAATCACCCATCATGAAATGGGCAAATGCATAAATTCACTGAAGCTGAACGCAACCTCTCATAACAATGCCAGCTGGTACACTGATACGATGGGTTCCTAGAACACTCACCTAGCAGGGGAAGCCTGTACGATAAGGGGCCCACCCTCCAGAAGGTAAATTCCATTATTTGGGGGTCCTCCTCGTATATTGATTTGCAAACACCCATCTCCTCCCCACTAGAATGCAGGATACCTGAGGCAGGATTGAGTCACTGTTATATACCTCTGATTTCTAGCCCCCATGTTTTTGGTTAGCTTCAGGAGATGCCCCCTAAATATTTATTGAATAAATGAATTCATATAGAACAAATACCTTATCTACTTACATTCTAATATGAAAGATGGCCACTCTACCTACCTATTGAAGGCTAATGGCTTTTAATTATCCTGGCCAAGAAATATTTGGCTTCCAAACAGGCCCATTTCCTCTTTTCCTCTTCCTCACCCCAACCCATATTTAAACTAGTCTAGGTTCTCTTCACTACCATGAGCAATTTCATGGGCTGGATTCAGAAAGCTGTTCTGACTCACACAAAGGAGTGTCTAAAGATGAGAAAAGGCTCTTCCTATATTTGCTGTGTGATGGCATAAGATCTTTATTAGGTCAGTGCCTTGCATGAACCACAAGCTTCTTAGGGAGGTAATCCAGCTCATCCTGTCACTCTTCAACTTAGTGCCACTCAGTAGTGACGTGCTCTAGCTGTCATTTCTATTATCCTGGTGCAATAAGCAGCCACCTCCTTCCATTTTCAGATCATTTGGAGGCAATTCAACATCTCCACTTGGGTGTATTTGGTAATTGCATCTGAAAACCCACTAAGGACTAACCATTTAAATAGTTATCAGATATATATTGTATAGGGTAGAAAAACTTGTCCTGTCTTCCCTTCTAGGTTCTTCCGTGGCCTAATAATTCAACTGACAAAAAAAAAAAAAAAAGATTAAGAGGAGAAAAATAAATTTTATTTCATATGTACAGGAACCCCACACAGACATGAGAAATAGGAGAAATTCTCAGATAGTCAGGCAATTGAGATTTATATGCCATCCTGAGCTAAGGAGGAGGGGACAGGGCTCTTAGACTTCAAAGTCGAGGAAGACAATTCACAGGAAGATGGGTAGAGCAAATGTTTGGTAAACAAGTGTTTGCCATGCCATGCAGATCAGTCTTTCTGATGTAAGAAGTTCTCTCTGATAACAGCTCTCTGCCTGGTACAGGCCCCTTATCTAAATTCTGTTAGGCAGTTAAGGGACAGGTAAAAAGCTCCTTGTGAGTTTATTGTGCCTTCATTATTTTCAACTTGAAAGAATCTACATGCCAAAGTGGCACATTCTTAAACAGTCTGCCCTGAACCCCATCCTGTGCATGAGAGAGCTTGAGAGTTAGTGGAAAATGCTACGTTTTGTTTTCAAGTGATGACAGAATCCAGCAAACTTGATATCAAACCACCACCAACAAAATCTTGTTGGCATCATTTGGGAAAGGTTGCAAGATTTATATACTTCTGTAGTCAAAGCCACATTCACACAGTGAGATTCTGCCCCTCCCCCCAAATTTCTTTTATCTTCAATAGATCTTGTTTTAAAGGTACCTGCCCATTTATTGTGGATGACAGACTAATAAAATGAAGTCATTTTAATAAATGCTGTATCAGAATATCCCATCTTCTAATGTGGCAATGTGAAATTTCAGCACTGGAGGAAACATTTAACATTCTGACGATTTTAATACTTTTAATAAATATTTGCAATTCCTATGATAAAGCATCCCAGTAGAAAATGCATTTCCTCTGAAATTTATGTGGCTGCTGGCAGGTGGCCATTTTCTAATTTTCTGTCTCACTTACATACATTTATTACAGATTTCTAACTACCCCATTTTACTCTTTGACTGACTATGAGCATGCTGTTTCCTCTGAGTAGGAATGTGTGTGGTTAAAATTGAGGATGGTACACAAGAGCTTTCTGGTTTGCAAACTGGAGGGTTGGTTGAATCCCCTTGTGGGGATGGGGACCTTAACATCTATTTTACTCAGGCTTATCATACATTTGAATCAAGTCTTCAGTTCCACATGGAGCTTGAAAATCCTTCCTTGGTTCCTTAAAATAGTGAAAGGTTGGGGGCAAGAGTGAGGGTAGGGTTGGGAGTGGGGATTATGTCATTATTTTGATGTATTAAGCTTTGGGCTTACTCATGGAGTACAGCAGAATCTGTGAAGCACTTCTTAGAGTAATAAGGCTTAGAAAGATAGTAATATCCAGGTTAAGTAAACCATATTTTAAAAATGAAGAAAGGGAATTATTTAAGAAAACTCTATTATAAATCTTCTTGAAGAATTTTTTAAAAAAGCCTTTAAAGTTTGTTATTACCTTTCAATGTGTATTTCCGATCTTTGTTAGACATCTTCATGTAAAATGCCTAGGTTCACCTCGAGCTCAAACATTTAAAAACAAAGCTTACTATGACTGATACTTTCTATTCCCTACAGTCTGACATACTGAAAAATTGAATCCTTTATCAGTATGCTGGGTTTTCTTTAAAGTTATTGCCCTTCTCTAATAAAACAAAACAGAAATATTAGTGTTTTTCAAGCATTTCCTTTTTATATTACCCCAAGGCCTTCTTATTCTACCTAATCAATGTCTCTTTACCCATTTCCTTCTTTAATTCCCATTATTGTTGCCCCAGCTTAAATACTTTATGCTGTGACCACTATGTTTTATGAGTCATTTAATTATTGTATTATCTCATTTAAGCTTTCCAACAGTACTAGAGTCAGGTGATAATAATATCATCCACATTTACAGACAAAGGAAAAGGCAGAAAGTCTCAGTGACTTGTTCAGGATTACTCAGCTAGGAGGTCTTAGTGTGGGGAGTTTAACCTAATAGTCTGACAGCAGAAACAAAGCTCTGAACCACTAGACTTCTCCTGCTCCTCTAAAAACTTCATAGCTGTTCTCTCTTCTTGCTTTATCTTGTCTCTCCTATTCCTTCTGCACATTTGTGCCATAGACTGCTTATAAAAATACTGGCTCATGTCACAACCTACCTACAAAACCTCTGATGGCACTCTTACATCCAAGATTTATTCACTCAGTCATTCATTTATTATCCATTCCTTTATTTCATTTATCTGACAAGTATGTGTGAGCCAAAAGTTATGTACCAAGCACAGTTTAGGCATTGTGGCTGTCATTAAATAAAAACCATCCAAAGCTCTTGCCCACTGGCTGCCAAGTAAGGAAATTGTGATACAGCATAAGTCTGGGTAGTGGTAAGTACTATAAAGAAAGATAGAGAGAGTAAACAATGGTGAGGAAAAGGATGTGTTGTGTTAGAGAAGATGATTAGGAAAAGCATGTGAAATGAGTAACATCTAAGTATAGACCAAATAATAGGAAGGAAGATGCATTCCAAGCCAAGAGGGAAGAGCATTCATGAGAAATGGACAAGCAAGTGCATAGAGCTTGAAGCAGGGCTCTGCCGAGCCTATTCCCTGCATCCGGGAAAGAGTGCTGAGACAAGAAGAACTTGAGGGAGACTGGGGCCCTATAGAATATGCTAATTTCTTTGGAGTAATTGTTCTTTTCCTTTCATTCATGACATATCTTTCCAACATTTTTGAAGAGGCAGCATCTTGTCATGATGCACTGCCTGTTGTCTTCAAATTAAAGCATGCACTTAACCATCTATCTTCTTGACTTTATCCATATTAAAGGTTCTCTTCTCTGACTTCTGAAATTTTCCCCATCCTAATGCCTATTTCCAACACCATGGCCTAAGTTAATTCTTCTCTCAGGTCCAATCCTGCTTTAGCTCCCTCCTCAATGAGGAAAAGGAAGGGGCCTAATTGTGCAACAACTCTGAGGTCAGGCTTCCTGTGATTGAATCCCACTGTACACTTTGTTGCCCAGGGTTCTCCAGGGCAACTGAGGACATCTTTCCAAGCCTGTTTGATATTGCTATTTAAAAAATACATAAGTAGCCCTGGCTGGTGTGGCACAGTGGATTGAGCATTGGCCTGCTAACCGAAGGGTCACTGGTTCAATTCCTAGTCAGAGCACATGCCTGGGTTGCACGCGAGAGGCAACCACACATTGATGTTTCTCTCCCTCTCCTTCTCCCTCCCTTCCCCTCTCTCTAAAAAATAAATAAATAAAATCTTTATTTAAAAATAAAATAAAAATACATCAGTGGAGAAACAATCTAAAAGGGCTTTCAAAGAAATAAGTGAGATTATCTGTGCATGTAGTACTAATTCAATAAGTTTTAACTTTGAATTATTTTAAAGAACTAATTATCGCCCCCAATATGCTCTAGTGTTATGCTCTAATGCAATTGTTTTTCTGGGCTAGACTTTAAGCATCTTGGGAGCAAGGATCACATCCAATTTATTTAGCATAGTGTTTTCTTTCAGATCATTTACATGGAGTAGGTGTTACTAAAATGGGTCCAAAATGTTTATTATCCAAATAAAAACTTTGTGTTCATCTAAATAATTTAAGATACAAATTAGTGAAAGATTTAATTTCTTTCTTTCTCTCTCTCTCTCTCTTCAGTGAGATAAAAATAAATAGCTTAGGAAATACAGCAACAGTATCTTTATGCTCTTGGGGCATAGAAGAATCTTGAACAAGACACAAAATGTACTAAACTTAGAGAAAAAATTGATGAATTAGAATGCATTAAAATGTAAAACTTTGGTCCATCAAAAGTAAGTGAAATGACAAGATATAAACTATAAGAACATAGTCTAGCTCTTGTTAATACAAGTAGAACAGTTTGTGTGACATTGATGTAGCCTGGCAGCCAAGGAGAGTGAACTGTAATGTGGATGCATGAACAATGACAACGTCACTGTACTAGTCAGTGGTGGCAGTAAATGTCATGGTGAGCATGTGTACTGTGGGGCTGCTGCACTCAAAATGAGAGTAGAGCAATGAATCTGTATGAAATTTTGCATTAAGCTTGAAACATTCCTCTGCAAAAACTATTCAGTTGACTAAGAAGGCTTTTGAGGACAATGCAGTGAGTGCAGCGCAAATAAAAGTGTGGCACAAATGCTTCAAAGGTGGTCGAGAATCTGTTGAACATGATCCACTTTCTGGAAGGCCTGCAACAAGCAGAGCACCTGAGAATGTTGACCGTGTACAGGCTGCAGTCAACAAAGATCAGCGACTGACAGTGCGAGAACTAGCAGCTGATCTGGGGATTCCAAAAGCTACTGTGTCTGAGATTTTGACACAGGATCTTGGCATGAAAAGTGTCATGGCAAAATTCATTCCATGGCTTCTGCTACCAGAGCTGAAGGAATATCATGTTGCAATTGCTAATGACTTGATTCAAACCACTACCAGATTTCCTGAAGAAGGTCATAACCAGGGATGAATCATGGCTCTACAGCTATGATCTGGAAACAAAGGTCCAGTTGTCCCAATGGAAGTTGCTTGGTCTCTACCCCCAAGGAAGGAGTGGCAAAGTCACAGCAAGATCAAGACCATGTTAACTGTGTTTTTTTATTGGGAAGGTGTTGTCCATCACGAGTGTGCCCCTCCAGGTTAATCAATTAATAGGGAGTACTGCCTCAATGTTCTTCATTGGTTGAGAGATGTGATACAACAAAATCAGCCACCGCTGTGGGCAACTGATGATGGGCAGCTTCATCACTACAGTGCACCTGCTCATGCATCATACAGAGGTTTTCTTTTTTTTTTTTTTTTTGTGAAACATCAAATCACCCAGGTTACTCAGCCTAGATTTGGCACCCTGTGACTTCTGGCTTTTTCCAAAACTAAAATCACTTTTGAAAGGGAAGAGATTTCAGACTGTTGACGGGATTCAGAAAAATACAGCCGGCAGTGGATGGCAATTCCAACAAAGAATTTTGCAGTGTGTTTTGAACAATGAAAGATATACTGGGAGAACTGTGTGAGGTCCCAAGGTACCTACTTTGAAAGGGACAGAGTTGTCACTGTCCTATGTACAATGTTTCTTGTATTTTCTTCAATAAATGTCTCTATTTTTCATAGTATGTTCTGGATACTTTCTGGACAGACCTCACATAATCAGTAAAGATTTTGTATCTAAAATGCACATGAAATGTCTGCTAATAAATTTTTAAAAGCTGCAAACCAACAGAAAACAATGGAGAATAGTATATAAAATAGAAATTTTATAGAAAATAGAACACAAATTACAAATAAACTAATGAATAAAATGATGAAAAATTTTTATAATTAATGAAATAATGTTCAAGTCCTTGGTAAAATAACATTTGTGCTCCCTAGTTTGCTATAAATTAAGGTGTTTGATAATAACTACTGGCAGGAAGGATATGGACCCTTGGACATAGGCACGTGTGTTGGGAGTGATATTTGATTCAACCATATTGCCAGTTTCTGAATTTGAATATTTGTGTGCCTTTTGGGCTAGCAGTGTTACTTCTATTTATGTGATTCAGAGACACTCTTGGTCATGAGTCCCAAGAGATACGTACAAGAAAATTCATAGAAGCACTGAGTATCAGAGCAAAAACTGGGGAACGACCCTCGTGTACTTCTGCAGGGAAATGTACATTATAGACTGATTTACATTTCCCTCAAAACCGGTATTTTGAAGCCTTCACTTTCCATATGTCCGTATTTGGAGATAGAGTAAACAAGGTCATGACTGGTGTCCTTATGAGAAAAGCGAGAGACAGCTAGAGTGTGCGTGCACAAACAAGGCCTGTGTGAGGACACAGTGAGAAGGCACCTCTCTGCACACCAGGAAGAAAGGTCTTACCAGGAACTAATATTGCCAGTGCCTTGACCTTGCACTTCCAGCCTTCAGAACTATAAGAAAAATAAATTTCGGTTGTTTAAATCGTATTTTGTTATGGTAGCCCAAGCAAACTAATATAATATGTAAAGCATTTGTGATATATAGACACAATGGAACATTGTACAGCAATAAAAGTGAATGAACAACAGCTACACCCCACCAGGGGATGAATCTTAAAAAACATTTACAGATAAAATTAAGTCATAAGGCTTTGTTTGACATTATACCATTTTTATGAATCTTGAAATCAAGAAGTAATAATTCAGTATTTTGGGATATATAAATATGAGTTAAGACTATTTCTTTTAAGTCAAGGGAATAATGAACATAAAATTCAAGATAGTGGAAAGACTGAGGAATAAGATGAAGACACTCATGTAGAAACAATGGCATTATAAATGCTCTAGTTTCTAAGTCAGGTAAGACTATTCATAGAGGCACAGAGTATAAGAGCAAAAACTAGGGAACAATCCTAGTGTTACAAATATCACTTTTATTTTGTTTAAACTTTTTTTTGGATACTATGACAATGTTTTAAGTATCAAATATTACATAAAGGAGGAAAATAACTTTTTAAAGTGCTTTTCTCTCATACTCAATGAGATGGTCTTCAACTTTTCTTTTAATGGCAATTTATTTCTTTTCAATTTCACAACCTTTGCATTATTTTATTTTCCATATAACTTAGGTCTTTATAAGCTTTAAAATTAGGGAAATAGCCAGTTTCATTAATTTTTGTTATGAAAAATATACTACTAATATAACAGGTGTGTGAGAGTACAATGTTCATAATTGACTCCAGCATAAAATTAATTCTCTGTTACTTATAATGTTTAATTTGTGTATGCAAAGTACTCTAGTCACCAAAAAGATAATTGACTTTGCTCTGAAATCTCTCAGTCTACATATTAATTTCATCTTTTCTCTCAGACCCACATACTCATTGGAACTCATTGGTATTATCTGCCTGAACTCAGAGGAGTTACAATATCAATAAGTTTGTCAAACATCATTATATCTGGTCTCTTGGGCAGAATTTGTTTATGTTATCCCAATTCTATAACTGCATAGCATCGAACAACTGCCTTCCAATACTTTATGAATTCTTTCTTATTTTACCAGTCACATTCAGCATTGAAGGCTAAGTGTTACTGCAAAATCCTAGCTACATTAAAATAATTTTGCCAAAGTCTCTAGCAGCTCAAGGAGCATATTTTCCAATCTGTAATTGGTAATTTAAAAAAGAATTTAAATTCTAGAAGTATGTTAATAGCCTAATATATTCCTCATGTAGTTGTGAGACTATAGCACGTATACAGAATAGGCACAGTAACCATCTTTAAGGAGCTTTTAATCTGACATGTACTTTGATAAGTGGTGGGGATGTTGGTGGAATGGATTGTGATATTCTCCCCCACTAAACATTGCATTTTTCTGTGATCTTTAATTACCACTTGCACTATCCTAAAATATTTCAAAACAAACTCAGTTTTACCACATGGAGTGTCTTATACAACTAAAGTCACATTTAATCATAAAGTTGTGTGTGAGACATCACCCAAAAAAGCAGAGGGGGCTGTTGAATTATTATTATTTTTGTCTTATTCTTCAGGAAATATGTTAAATGTGAAACATTATTTCAACATTAATAATTCAGAGGGACACTCATCAACACCACTACCAGCTAGGAAAGTTTGAAAAATGAAAAATAAGTTTCTTTTTACAAATATCAGTGTCATTGGTTGGCTGTGTATGAACAGGAAACACTGAAGAAATGATGGGATGTTCATACTACCAGAGGGGTGGTAATAAAAAGGTTTGCTTTTGCAGGTGATACCAAAACCTAAGCTGAATTAATTTCTTTTTTAAAATAGAGTTTCCTTTATCCTTTCATTCATTTTTCTTCATATGCTAAATCTGTACATCCCAAAGGCATGAATACAAAAACAGGCTTCCTTGTTCCCTAATTGTCTTTGGTGGAATTAGTATCATCAAAAGAAAATTCCAGTGAAGTCAGCTTACACAACTAAAAGAACAGGAAACAGCATGTCATTTAAAAAGTCATCTGTTGTTCTGGCCCACCCACAGGAGCACAGAGATTGAAGCCAATACCCTCTGCTAGAGACGTCATCAGTGCTGTCTGGGGAGATACAATAAGATGCTACCAGGTCTCCTAATTGTCCTAGTGGTTTTGTTATTGTACAGAGCCCTAGAGACTGAGGGAATGCTGTGAGTGGTACTTTACAATTTTTTGTATTGATGCTCAAAGAACCACCACTTTTATTCCCAGATTTAAAGATCTTGATATTGGAGTTAAGACTAAGCTTTCTATGAACTTCCATAAAGTTCCCTGTGTGACACGTGAACAATGATGGGGCATTGCCTGAGGGGGTGGAGGGTCCTGGGTAGAGTGCAGGAAAGGGGAAAAATCAGAACAACTGTAATAGCGTAATCAATAAAATATAATTTTTAAAAATAAGAGTATCTATTGGAGTTGATACTTCCCTGAACATTGACCACCATCACTCTGGAAATTCCATCAGTTCTGTGATAACGAGTTTCCATTTAATTTTTACTTTTTCAGGATGGGCTGGATTCCATAAATATAAATGGGAGGACTGCTGGCCATAATAGGAACTGTATAATTCAATCCACAGGAGCCTCTTATGAAATGTGCACTGGATAGAGCCCTGCTCTTACAGCATATGTTTATCTGAAACTGCAAATTAAAACCTGGTAATGTCTATTTTCTCATGTGTTATCATATCTGGAAAAACAAAATCATGCTAATTCATTCTAAAATTTGTGTGTGTGTGTAACACTGAAGCAGAATAGCCCCTCCCGCCAGCCTCTTACACCAAAGTGCTTCTCTCCTATCGTGCCTCTTAAGAATAAAACTGCATTCCACTCTCTGGCACACTTGAATCTTTCCATTTCTATTACAATACTTCATTAATTTGACTACTTCATTGCTTTGTACCTTTAAAGAAGAGTAGCACTGGAAAACACTTGAATTCACTGTAACTTCTGGCAGGGAGGGTCTGCTCTTCCAAATATTTCAGCTATTTCCTCTCTGCTGGCTTACTATCGTGTTTGAGTTCCTGTGAGGAGCAGATATGAATCGTGCCCTCCCATCTTAGGCATCATAAATATCTTTCAAATAACAGATAATTCACCTGATCTCATGCGTTCCTGTGCACTTAAGAGATTCTCAGTGTGAAGAGAGAAATGCATTTTGATTTGAGGCATTCCCAGGTTTTATAGGGGTGCTAAATTATCTATCTCTAATGGTGGAGGAACTATTGCTCCCATCAGCAAATGCCACCTTTATCTTTTTCTTTTCCCGTTCCCCATCCTCAAAAAAGACATCTGAAAAACTACTCCACCCACTAAACAGCAAAAAAAAAAAAAAAAACAAAACAAAAACAAAAACAAAAAAAAAAAAACCCTGTATATAGCCCTATGTTTGCAACATTAAATAAATGTGTGTGGGCAACATGGATTACAGGGGTCTTTGGAAAGTAAGGGAATTTCATTTCTTTAAGTCTCTGGAAGGAAATGTGAGCCTCTGTACAAAGCAGCTGTTCCATTTTAGTGTGCTCTAAAGATTAAAAATCGTCCTTATAATAAACCTACGTCTCCCCTGGTCAAATTTCTTAGTCTTTATCTAGCTAGCCCTCTTGGCTAACCTTTCTGTTAAACCTCTTTTTAGAGCATATTTCCCCCAAACTTGACTATAGTTATCAGACTCCTTTGAAGTCTTCTCTGCACAGATCCTGTAAGTTTTTGTTCCGTGATGTGGGTTCTGAAACCCTCCCAGTCCTGGCCAACCATGCTCACGGTGTGTAGCTGTTAGGATGCCCTCACAGTAGAATACATTTAAATATTGTCTTAGGTCAGTTTCCCCTGGAAGTAATCTGTGCCCAAGTCTTGGTACACACAGTTGATTTGGGTGGTGGTTCTGGGAAGACCAAGCGAAGAAGAGTGGAGGTGAGTTGGGAAAGGGAGAAAAGCCACAAAGGCTGTGGTAATGAGCTGATCCCCACTGTGGCAGTGGGGCTCCATTGCACTGGGGACCCTCTGAGAAGCTATGTGGAACACACTTCAGGATCGTTTTATCAGATGTGGGTATGGGGAGGCTGAGGTGTGTATACACTGCCACCCATCTCCCACTGGGGGAAGGCTGCACCAGGGGGCATGACTGCCCAGCACTTCCTCGTTGTGCCTTACTGCAGAATACACACAGAGGTTCTGGGAAAACCCTCTGGTAGTGAGGCAAGTGACACAGGCTTTTGAGGTGGACAACTGTGAGTCTGCTGGGAACTGTCCACCTCAGCATCAGCAGAGCTCCAATGGGCTAAGGGCGCAGAGGCAGGACGTCAGAAAGGGCTGCTACAGAGCCTGTGTATAGAGAAATAGGAAAGTGGAGCCTCTGGAATAGCAGAGTTTAAATCCTGCCTGAAAGCATTACAATTAAACTATATACTACTAATAATAATTTATAGGCTGCACCAGCCAAACAAAACATATTGGCCAGTTTTTAACCCTCGCCACAATGAGCAGTTGTGACAGCGATACTGTATGAGCTGAATTTGTGTCCCATGAAGTACACCTTGGAGGTGTCTGCCTCCCATCTATAGTCTCTGCTGCAACAGCAGCAGCAGCAAGAGCACAAGGGGTATGGGAACTCAGGGTCTCTGCCATGTGCAAAGTGGCTCATTTGGGAGTTTCTGGGCAAGCTGGTGTTGCTCATGCAAGCTTATTCCGGAGAAATAAAGTTTCTGGCATAGCTAAGAAAATGATTAAAGACATGCAGTGAAAACAGAAGTTGGGTGGTGTCCATCACTCGATGAACTTCATTTCCATTGAGTGGAACTGTAGGTTTGGGGTGCTCCAAAACAAGTAAAGAGCTTTTCACCCTTGTTACTGTTACCCATATTAAAGCAGCATTGCTTTGCATCATGAAAATTTAAGGTAAAGCTTTGATCTTTTCTCTATTAAAATAAAGTAATGCACTATTCTGACCTCAAGGAAGTAATCTTAATTAGGGGCCTTGAATGAAATAATTGACCTTGACATTGCCTTCAGCTCAGGGCACAAAGCTGTTATCAAAATGACTTACTGAGAATTAAGACATGCTGCAATAAAGACTATTTATTTAATAATTTTACATTTTCGAATTTTAAGCTCCCAGAATGCTTATGCTGCAAGGCCCAGTACTAGCTTTGCAGTGGCCAATGAGGGAATATGTTGTATCAGAATGAAATCTATGTTGACATCATGCATTGCTAAAATATATAGTCTTTGTTTAAGCTCTGGAATTGTTGATATTTTTGACCTACTTCATTCTCCCATCAGCCATCTAAACATAATTTTTTGATAGTGAAATGTCTCTTCTGTGTTTTAGGGTTTTTTTCTTAAGCATTGGCACCAAGTTTGGAAACAGAAAAGTGCAGAGAAAGTACTGAACTGAAAGGCAGGATATTTCATTCCTGGTCTTCACTTTGTCACCATCCAGTTTGGCCTTGGGAAATTTTTTATGTAATCATCTTTACATTCCTGACAGCTTTATTAGATCATACAATTAATGTAATTGTTGTCTAACTCTTTAATGTGTCTTTTTTGTTTTTTTTTTTAAACCTAGAAGTCAAACTATGATCAATTTTTCTTACCAAGGAAAACTCTGGGCAGCATGCTATGATGACAAAATACGTCTGCAATTTCTAAGACCCTCTTTCTGGTTCTTTTTTTCTCTTCTATGACCTACTTCCTCCCTCTGCATCCTTTAATCACACTCACACTCACACTCACACTTTGTGACACCAGTAAACTCTTACTGTCTCAACACACTGGATTCTCATTCATAATTTCCAATCAACCATTTACCCCATAGTGAGAAAAAGCTAACTGGGTGCTGTCCTTTGTTGCATTTGCACTTATTTCTGGTTGCAGAGAGTTGATTTTACTCTCCTATTATAAGAACTCAAGGAGTAAATATCCAAGTGAGAGAGGGTTTAGGATGCTAGTAACACATGATTTCTACTTTCCCTGAAGACTGTTAAAAGGAAATGGTGTGTATCTACAGTATGGAAACCTGAGGTTCAATCTTGTGCAGGTCATAGAGACAGGCTGTGGGAGGGCCAAGAAAAGAGTTCAGGTCTTCTGTGCATTTCCAACCACAGACAGCAAACATTTATTTGATGACTGCCTACCAGGAAAGGTGCCGGGAGCAGAGAATTGAATATAACGGTGTCTGCCCTTCAGGAATTCACAGGCTAGTGGAGAAGATGGGTGAAAGCATAAATCTATAGGACAGTGCAAGGTCTGCCCTGGTAGGCCCAGGCAGATCCTGGTAAGTTGGTGTTTGGCACAGGTCAGCAGAACCCACTGTTTTCAACCTTTTTAGATAGTAACCATCCTCAGTCATCCAATCAGACCCTGTAGCATTTGTGCCCCATCCTTGACTCCTAATAAATTGTCTCTCTCCTCCACCTCTCACTTTCTTGTCCTTGTTGTCAAGCCACTGCTATTGCTCTGGTATTCTACCTACCCAGGATAAACCACAGTCTTATCTCCAGTTTGGACCAGAAAGTTATTCCTGGCCCTTTGCTGTATCCCTCAGACAGCTAAAGGCATTCTTTGGCTGCTCCTTTAGTCTTGGATTTCCTTTTGGTTTGCCTGACAAGGTGCCATTAGCCCCAATAATAAAGATTTTAAAAACCATCTGAGAACCCAGAAGAGAAAATATTTAATAGAAATAGTAGAGTTAGTAACATCTTTGTCAAGGAGGCACATTTTCTCTGGTCTTGAAGAGTGAGCTGGAGTTTGACAGGTGAGGGGGAGGAAGGTTTTTAGACAGGAGTTGAGTGTGCATAAAAGCAGGGAGGCATGACAAGTGAGGCATGTTTGGAGAAGAAGGAGAGGCTCCCTGAGGAAGTCAGGCACCCCCCTGACCTGTCATAGATGTGTGCTTCATGAAAGAGAGCATTGCTACCTCATCAAAAAAAAAAAAAAAAAAAAAAAACAGGGTTGATCTTTTACATATAATGTGTACATGAAAATATGGAAATGAACAGAAATGACCTTATGAAAGAGAAAATCAGGAAGAAACTTGCTATTGGGCTAATTTCATATCATTGAGTATAATGGTTATTGGTACAAATAACTTCATAACTTATTTTGTCCCCACACCCCAACCCCAATCATCTTCCTGCCGCTCTCCACTAGCTCCCCTCCAAACTATCTTCTCTCATTTTGCATTTTGTCTTGAGATCCTGAGATTTTTTTTTCCCCTTTAACAATAGGTGGGGCCCAGCTTTCTGATTTTAACTTCTTCCCACAAGGAGGTAGAGATTTATCCTGACAAACTGTTTGGAGTTGCTTGGGGGAATATTAATAAAATTTAAACGTGAGTCCTACAGCTGTGAAGAGAACACCTGAGAAGTTGGAAAGCTTCTGTGGGAGATTAGAGGCAGCTGTGAGGAACTGCGCCAGGCAGTGGTGAGCTCCCAGCACAGATATTTCACTATCCAGGGATCTCTAATTACTAATACAGTCCGTGAACAGTATGATATGTCCTTACAATTGCAGACGCCTTTTCAAAGGTAATCTTTAATAGTTTATTTGACAACCTGTAAAATTATAGAAAATTATTAGTCTTGGGAATTACAAAAATCCCTGTAGTACAGTCAAACAATAAAATTATAATTACCTGTGGGTAATTGAAATTTAACTGTTTTTTTTTTATTATTGTATATTACACATCAATAGCAACATAAGTTCAAGAGGTTTTTTTCTTCTTTCCTTTTCTCTTGCAAAACCTGAGAAAACGGGCAGCACTGCTGGGGCTGGTGCGTTCCTGTCACAGTACTGAGCGTGAACAATTTCGATTAAAGCCCCACGTCTGAGGCTGTCATTAGACCTGCATTAAATTACATATCTGGAGTGTTAAAAAGTAAAAAGTATGGTAGCTTTTTCTCAGCTACCTAAGGTAGGTAGTTAAGGCCTTGATTATCTTTAAAGAACTCTTTTTTTCCCTCCACTGAAAGTCATTGTTTCTTTCATTAAACATAAAACACATTTAAGAATACTAAACTGTGCAGACATGAGTATTAGGATGGCATATTCCAAAGTACCTTTGTTCTGTATTCATTGCTCTAGGTTGACTTCTGCATTGTATAATGTGATTTTATTATTTAGCTCTCTCTCATTCAGGTGAACTGAATAGAACTGGCATTTTCTAGGACCTCTAATTCCTTAAGCTTTGCATAAAGTAGGTACTTGCTTTCCTCCTCTTCCTCACTCAACCGCCCCATTTACCAACATCCCAATTTTTTAAAGTCACATAGCATTTTCTTTTTATTTTTTTTGAATTTAAAACCATGGCAGAGAAATACAGATACTGTATGGTTTACTTATATGTAGAATCTGAAGAAACAAAACAAATGCACAAACAGAACAGAACAGAAACATAAGTACTTTCAAACCAAAGCTAGGTGCTGGCTTTTCAATTATTCCCCATCATGTCTCTTTGGAAGGAATAGCCTATATCATAGCATCTTCAGATTCCACCTGTCTGGTTTATTTTGTTTTAAAGAACCTTCTGGTTCTTGGATTTTCCCAGGTGAATATTGTTTAATTGAATAGAAAGAAAGTAATAAACCTGCATATGAAAAAAAAAAGGTCATAGGTCATAGGGCTGGTTCCTTTACAGAAACTGCCTACACCCTTTGCCACCCCTTCTTATCCAGCTCCACCCTCCCACCCCTGTCTCAGAGTCCTACCGATTCTTCTCTATAAACCTGACCTCCTCTGCAAGGCTTTCAGAGAACTCTGAGGAGCCCCTTGAAGCTTTTATCCAGAAGTAGCTGCTTTAGGCCAACCAGTTCCTTCTCTGTGGTTTGGACAGTAACAGGAATTTAAATCTACAGTTATTTAATCAGCTGCAGATTTTCACATCTTTATCTAGATAGAGAGAAACGGGGTCAAAAAATGTGGAATGTTCCAGACAGAAAGAACCTAGAAGTTAGCTGGAAGATTAGGGTCATGCCTTCTTTAGGTGGCCTAAGGGGTTCATTGTGGGAGGACAAGAGGCCTTCATACCTGTGGTCACCACTGGGAAGTTCATGGCACATGAGGCAGAAGAAGGAGTGGCTACTTCATCCAGACCTTTATCTTCATTTTATTAAGTGAACTGAGAGAAAGGGCAGAAAAAAATAAAGTTGAGAAACAACAGCATCAACTCATTTCTTCTTATGTTCTCCTTCAGTAAGTCTTTACATATGTGCTAGCAGACACTGAAATGAACACGCACACACAGAACACCCCCCATCTTTTAGATAGGATATCATCAGGATTTCCCATTTAATGGCCTAAGTCATAACTTCATGAATTTTAAGAACCAATGTTGAAAAGCAAACATACATAAAGCATTTTTTTTCGGGGGGAGAAAGGTAGTTCCCTTAGAATTAGTTTTACATAATGATTTAATGAGGTTCCTTAAAACACCAAATCTTATTTTCTATCCAAAGTTAGGTAGACAGTATGTATAGCATCCTGAGCATTAAATGCATGTTGCAAAATGATGAAAAGTTGATATGTCACCCTCATGTAGATGAAAGTTCAAGGTGGACAATATCCCTCTGCAGATTTGGGTAAATTTAGCAGTTTGAAGGCCCACGAATTCACGATTTTGTGTGATATTAATTTGGCATGATCTTTTTAAACAGGAACCAGCTCACATCTGATCTACTCATTAATCACATCTTTTCATACTCCGGTAAGCTCCATGAGAAGAGGCACTTTGTCATGGTCATCACTTTCATACTCACAACCATTCGCTGCTTTCACATTTAAAATAAAATCACACCCTACATGTCTGGTCCCTGCCTGCTTCTCTACCTTGTCCCCGACCCTCTTTCCAATTCCCTCCATCCACCAAGTCCCTTGGTATTTATTCATGCATGCACCAGCTTCTGTCCGCTCCATTTTTTTTCTCACTTAGCTATCTTCTCACCTCCTCAAGGAGGTCTCCCTGACTACTCTTTTAAAATTTGCATCCCTCCAAATCTGGCATTCTGTTTCCCTTTAGTCTGCTTTGTTTTTCTTCATAATATATTCCACCATCTAGAGAGAGTTTTAGTGTGATAATAACTTTGGCAAATGGAGAACATCCCAGGTTAGGAAGTCGGTATAGAGATCAAAGTGACCCTAAGTTATGCACCGGGGTCCTTAGGGTCATGAACAGAAACAGAGACAGCAGGAGGGGTTTGTGTAGGTGGAAATAACTAACCATTAATGAATTATTTTGATTTGTATATAGAACTTTGTCATTTCTGATTCCTAAAATGGAACCAGATGATCTATGCAGGGTCCAACAGTTCAGCATTGCATTGGGGAGATTAATGTAGACACTATTAAATCCATAATAAGGTAAAACCTGGTTTCCACCAATTTAATCTCTATTAAAAGCCTCATAAACCACATTTTGGTAAAAAAGACTAATATCTGTCTTGCAGCTATGCCCAGCTTCTAACTCAATTGGCATATGTTTCTTCATATTCCTCTTTAAAAAGTCAATGGTTTATGAAATTATCCAAATACCTGAATCCTTCCCTAGTCAGGAGAAGTCACTAAATGCAAAAAAATTTAAATTGCACACATTCCATAATCTCTCCAGGCTTTTCTCCTACAAGTGCAAGTTTTAGTTTCAACGTAAGAAATACACGTAAAGCTCAGTAAATTTGGGGAGGGTGGCTTTATGATTTTGACTCAATACCCTGATTTTAACCTGTGTGTTGAAAGGTGAGGCTTAAGTATCCGACTGCTGTTTTTCTCACCATATCCCATAACTGTGTCCATTCCTCTCTCTACTTCCAGAAGAGTGAAAGTGGCGTCTTTTCCCCCACTTTTGGGGTCCTGGGAGAGGAAAGTCCTGTGGAGTCCTGTGAGGGGGGCCCACAAGACAATACCCTAAAAAGACATTCCTCTCCTGAAGACTTCAGAATCCTTAATATGCTCAAGATGCAGGTCTCATAGCTACATGGTGGTCCGAGAGTCAAGGTCAGGTTAAGGCCCAGTGGATCTCTCAGTGTGGCCAATGTCCTTGGTTCGATTCAGCTGAATCCCTTGATATTTTAGCTGAAGGCTTTTGGAAGGTTTGAAGGGTAGAAAACAGGACAAAGTTGCAGCCTCTGGTGTTTTAGAAGCTTCTCATCTCTTGCCATTTACTTTAAGATGGTCATCTTCTTCCAACACCCCCAGGCCATTTAGGAACCTCCCCAAGGGCTTCACAATGTATCTTGGCAGAGGTCAATGTCTCTCTATCAGTGTCCACATCCTATGGGTAACAAATTCCTCTAAGTGCAGGGTTACTGAGGGAATAGATTTCTCTCAAGTCTGGAGGAGACGGCACACTGCTCTGTTTCATAAGCTTTTTACATCTTCCTGACTGAAACTGAAGGCCTGGTGGACGGTCTCCCTTCCCTTCCAGCAGTAGGAGTCCAGGTTTTAGCTCAGGCCCAGATAATTCTTGTAGTGAAAAAGTGAAACTTCTGTTCTATCTAATTCAGTCTTCAGCACATTTGCTACTGTTTTTTACAAGCCAGAGGCGATTTACAAGGGAACTTGCAAAGCCATTTTGCCTGAACAAATTCTCCATCTGGTGATTCACTGAACATTATCTCTTATTTTTTAACAGAAGAGACAAGGAATGGACTTAGAAGTCCTCATGTTGATGTTTACCTGCCAAGACATCTTACTCTGCTGACTCTCCAGACCCATTTGTAAGTTTACATTTAAAAACCTCTTTTGGTATAACTTCCCATTGTTCCTTTGCTTCTAGCAGTCTCAGGTCAGTGAAGCTAGAAGTTGGGGGCCCTGTGCACATAAATACAAAGTAGTTGAAATTCAGGGGAAATTTGGTAAAAATACTTTGTTTTTTATTTTACGGGACCCACAAATGAGTTTGAGTAATTTTTTTAGTCAATTATTCTGTGATCCTTAAGAATAATGCTGCTGCTGAAGCATTTCACATTGCCTCCTGTGGAAAACATAATGATATGCAGAGATACTTTTTATGCAAAGGAAAAATACAGGGCCTGTTAGGGTGGAGGTATGACTGATCACACACAGGCTTTGCTGTTCTTTTGGGATATTCTTAAGTCCCCAAAACATTCACTGCCCCAACCCTAGCCTTTGCTTTTCCTCCTCTTGATTGCTGGGAGATTCTTGGTGGTCTGTCCATTTCCCTGCCAATGTGGCTATGACCCTGTTGATTTCTATGTTTTTCCTAGCTTCCTAAAAGCCAAATGTAACTTTCCTTTTCAAGACCCACTTGGCCTCACTCACTGATTGCATCATGTCTGTGTCTGCCCTTTCCACCCCTGGAGATAATATCTCCCCAACAAGTTGGTTTGCTTTCTAGTCAGTTTGTGCCTTTGCAAAGACAGTGCTCTTGGCTCCTGCTCCTTCCACAATGCTGCATTTTTAAGGCAACAGATTAGTTCTCATTCAGCTGGTTTTCTCTGGGTTTCCACTCCTTAATTCATAATTATTTTTCCGTGACCCTTGTTCCTATTAGACTTTGGATCTTGCCCTCTTTTTATAGGTGTCCTATAATGTTAACTCTGAAGGACAGAAATAGGGCCAGATATATGTAGAAAGAGGTTTAGAAAAAAAGAAGAGGAACTGACTCAGCCAAGACAGGGCTCAAGGTTCACAAGACACAGGAAAATGGAAACAGTGCATATAATCTTACACAAAGAAACAAATCAAGATGGAATTGTCCTCATTCACTTATATCCACACATATTTGTACATCAACTCAACACATGTCTATAACAAATACTTAGCTCTTAGTTGTCTTTTTTTATAAGATTGCTCAAGATTTCTCTTTGTGCAGGAATATTAGACCTACACAACCATCTTTAAACACAGATGCAAAAGCATTATCTAAACCAAAATATGCTGTCTCTCTTTTTACTCACTTAGTGACTGGTAAAACACAGGCCCTAATCTAGAACACAGCATGACAAATTTGAGGCTTTCTTTTAGTCTATCATATGACATGCATTCATTCATTTATTCACTAAATCAATCAGTAAATAAAATGACATTGATTGAACATGAACCTAGTATGTGCCAAGCATTGTTCTGGCTCTCCAGAAATGGCCGTCAATAAAACAAAGTTACTGGTCTCATGTAACTTACTTCTTAGAGGAATAGGTTGAGAGGAGACTTATCTGTCCTTTCATGGGCTGATGAATTCTATGAAGTAAAATCTGTAGATAAAGCCACAGAAAGCAATGGGGAGAGAAGTTACACCATCAAATACAGCAGTAAGAAAAGTGTCTACCAATAAGGTGTCATAAATAATATGTGGGCATGAGCCATATGGCTATCTAGAAGAGCCTTAGATAATAGGAGCAGGAAATCAATAACTGTCAAGCAGAAGAGTACTTGGTATATTCAGGAAATACCAAAATTTGGAGTCATGTAGTAGGTCTATTTCCTATGAACATCCATAGACCTTGTCATTGCCAAAAACAAAACAAAACAAACAAACAAAAACCTTTATTTAGAGCTTACTTTTCTCTCTAGGCTGCACATAACACAAAACAGGTAATATGACTGCTTGGTTTACCCCCACATCATATTACTTACTCAATATCTGGTACATCAGAGGTGCACCATAAATAGTAATCAAATGAATGAGTAGATGTCTGAATAAACTGCCCTATAAAATGAAATAATACACATAAATCTTTTAGCTCAGTGCCAGACATATAATACACATTTAATGGATTTCAGGGACAATATGTTGCTACTGATGTGAGTAATGATGATACTACCCAGGAGAAGATGAACTTCTTGAAGATGGAATGACTGCTCTTGATCTACAGGTAGACATATGCAACAAGAAGGTCACTTTAACTGTTTCTTTCTGAAATACATCCACTTAGTACCCTGTGTCTAACCCCAATGATAGCTGTAACAGTAGCAAATGCATCTGTAATGACATAAACACATAATAACATCCAACTATATAGCCAATAACAAGAAGGCAGAACTATTCAACTTCTAATTTTCTATTGCCTTTCAAAGAGAGCAGTGTGTTCAGGAAGACAACATTTAAATGATGTCAATTAAGGATTGCCATCTAAGTCAGAGATTAGTAAAGAAAAACCTAGTTACCTGAAATGACTTTCTCTCTCTTGGCCTAGGTATGGAATAATCAGATATTATTGCAAGATAAAGATTCAATCCTTACAATCTTTGAAGGATCACATACAACAGAGAAAATCTCAAGGTTAAAATGAAGGAGGAGTATGTATCTCTTTCTTCAAGATCACATTTTCATAAGAGCTATGAAATATTCTAGGTTTGACAGTAAGCAAATCAACTAGTGATAATTAAATTGCAGATACATGGAATGTTAGAGATGGTAAAGTTTGTCAATGTTATTTCACAAAAATTCCCTTAATTCTTTATTTTATAGATAAGGGAACCTAGGCTATTTGATTGAAACATCTCTCCCAAACTCATACCATCGGCAGCATATCTAAGAATTAAATCTAGATCTTCTGGCCCAGAATTAGGTGTTCTTTAAGTTAATTTCCATAGCTTCATAACCAGGATCCTTACTTTCATTTTTACTTTTTCCTAATCCATTCTATGCATAGCGTCAAAACGATCTTTTAAATTTGAAACTCAGATAATTTTATTATGCCTAATAAACTCTCTAATTGTTTCCCTTTGCAATTCAGATCCCTTATAATGGTCCATAGTACCGCTCTAAAATATAATATAATATAATGATGCATAGCACATAGTAGGCACCAATAAATGATCAGCTTTTTTCTCCCTCTGAATAATAGTTTGAAGTTAGCCAATCTAACAGCTTGATTTAAATCAAATTTTCAATGTATTTTCTCTAAAATTAATGTACATGATGAAATGCAAACTGGGGAAAGTGGGTCGACTGAATTTAACAATCAGATCCAAATAATTTATTTTATCATCCATTGTCCAGTGGACAACAATTTGTTTCCTGCCTGTCCCAGCCAATTTACCAGTCATTTTGATGATAACATGGAAAGGAAGTTTATGAATTCTGAAAAGCACAAAGCTGGAAACAATAGTAAATATAACAATTAACATTCAAAATCGGTCTGACAGGCTGGAATTCTGAGCAAATTCCAATAAGATGAAATTTAATAGCGATAAATACGATGTCTTGCATAAAAGTTCAAATATTAATTGTATAAGTACAGGATGGAGAAACTTGGCTTGGCAGAAATTCATGTGAAAAAGTTCTGAAGGATTTAGCTGACCACAACTTTAATAAGACACATCAGTACGAGGCAGATGCCTTTAAAAAGTCACATTTGTAGCTTGCATTAGGAGATATTTTTCTAAATTGCATCCAGTAATAGTTTTCCTATTTTCTGGAGCTCAGACCACATCTGGAGTATTGTATTCAGTTCTGGGTGCCTTCTTTTAAGGGGGACACTTAATTAAGAGGGAAAAAGCTAAGATGGAGAAAGTCTGTAAAGAAAACCATTGTTGAAAGTATTAAAATCCAAAATCATACCAGTATTTTAAGTTCTATGAGATATTAGAGAAGTTTCATTTTTTTATCCTGTAAATCAGAATATAAAACAGTGGCTTTCAATGGATAGTAAATATACTCTCATTGACAGAAATTTTTTGAATCAATGAATACATGACCTAAAGGAGGAAGAAAAGTTTCATTGCCCACAGAGCAAAATGAATGTGTGCCTGGAGTAGTTTCACAACAAAATAGCCACAATGCTCCTTTCCTCACATCACCAGCTGTCCAAAATGGCTGACTCAAGATACGCTTTCAAAACCGCAATCAACATATATAGAATGTGGTATATGGAATCAGCTGAAATTACTTCACAAGAAATTTGACTATTGCCCCCAAATGAAAAATCAGATGCTACACTGGAGCCTGCAGAAAAGAAAAAGAAAACTGTCTCTTTTGGCGCTAATATATAAAGCTTAACAACACAAGGAGAATAAAAACATTAAGGTGTTGCTTCAGGGTAAAATTCTAGGATGTCCTCATGATTTGCCACCACAGTCTTCTTTTTCTGGAGAACATTTAGAACAAAAAGGTTGCTGATGAGGGTTTGAAGGTTTATTTTCAGAAGGGCATTATAACTCTTCATGCATACCTATCCTCCACTGCTTTGTCAAAGCTACCAGTGAGGGCCATATCTTATGAAAATGTTTCCCTTTTTTTCTGGTGTCAATAGCAGTAACTGGCACTTAAGAGTATCTAAATAAGTGTCCTCAGGCATAGTGTCACATAATCAGACTGAACTCTAGATCTCCTGTATCCGATAGCCTAAAAGGCTTGAATTCACAAGTTACACAGGGCTATGGCAAACAAAGATACAATTCTTCACTGGCTATGCCCACAGGGCTCAGCACAGGAGAAACTGACAGAAATGCCCATCTCCCAGTTTTCCCCTGAAATAGGCCTGTTTTCATGCTTTAAAAACTACTGTGTGAGGGTTAGTCTTCTAATTTAGCAAAAATCAAGGGTTGACTGTTTTTCTCCCCAAAGACCTAGGAAGCCTGTGGACACCTGACCCTTCCTTCTCCTTGTAGCCTACTCCAGGTCATCAGTATTTCTCTGGAAGGAGCTTACATGTATGTTTGATGTCCAGTTTTTGCAGCTGTCACCCAAAGCACCAGATCCTAGATTGCATGGCTCTGAGAGCCAGAAGGGTTTGCATTCTTGAATTCCATAAGACTGTAGCAAACAAACAATGAATCAGTTACTAACAGGCACAGGAGCACCCACACATACATCTTGTGGCTCTACACATGGGCCCAGTGCAGAGGGAGCAGGCAAAAAAATCTTTCTCCAGGTTTTCTCCCTGGAATAGCCCTAACTACAGCTACTTGCTGCCTGATGAATCAGCTTCCAATTAGCCTGAACCTAGGTGTTAACTGCAATCCACTCCTTTGGGATACCAACAGGATTTGGCATACTCTCAGTCACTGGGAGCACTAAGAACAAAGAAGGTGACTTGAATAAAGCTAAGGCTATACTGACTGATCCATAATGTACATATCATACATGAGACCACTTGTCAAGACCGGAAAAGGTGACTGTTTTAGATAATACACAGAAACCGATACAGAGAGTCAAGGAAAATGAAGAAACAAAACAATATGTTCCAAACAAAAGAAAATGATAAAACTCCAGAAACAGACCTTAAAACATGGAGATACGTAATTTACCTGAAAAAGAGTTCAAAATAGCAGTCATAAAGATGCCCACTGAAATCAGGAAAAGAATGTATAAACAAAAGGAGAATTTGAACAAAGAAAAAACTTTAAGTACCACACACAGAAATCACAGTTCTGAAGGACAAATAACTGAGCTAAAAAAATTCAATAGATGGGTTCAACATCAGACTTGGTCAAACAAAATAAAGTATCAGGAAAATTGAAAATAAGGTAGTGGGATTTAACCAATCAGACAAGCAAAAAGTGTAAAGAATGAGAAAAAGTGAAGATAATGGACTTATGGAACACTATCAAGTAGACCAGTATATGTATTTAGGTGTCCCAAAAGTGGAAGAAGGATAGAAAGTGCAAGAAAGTTTATTCAGAAAGGTAATGGTTGAAAACTACTCGAACCTGGGTAAAGGAACAACCACCCAGATCAAGGAATCCTAGAGATCTCCACAAAATATGAATCCAAAGAGACCCACCCAAAATATATAATAACTAAATTGTCAAAAATTGAAGACAAGGGAGAATCTGAAAAGCAGCAAAAGAAACACACTGGTAACATATTAGGGAACCTTCATAAAACTATCAACAAATTTTTCAGCAGAAACTTTGCACTCCAGTTGGGAGTAGCATGATATGTTTAAAATACTGAAAGAAAAAGACTGCTTAACAAGAATACTTGACTTGGCAAAGTTGTCTTTTTGAACTGAGTTTTCAAGACAAGCAAAAGAGCCCAAAACACAAGCAAAAGCTAAAGGAATTCATCATCATTAGACCAGTCTTACAAGAAATTTTAAAGGGAGATTGTTCTTCAAGCTGAAAATAAAGGATGCTAATTAGTAATAGGAAAATATATAAAAATATAAACCTCACTGGTAAAGTTAAATATATAGTTAAATTAAGAATATTCTAATATTATAATGGTAGTGGCCAAATCACTTATAAATCTAGAATGAAGGTCAAAAGACAAATATTAAAATTACTATAACTACAATAATTTGCTACAAAATACACAATGCAAAAAGATGTAAATTTTGACATAAAAACATAAAATGAAAGGAGAATAAAAAAGCAGAGCTTTAATATGTTATGAAAGTTAAATTGTTATCAGTTTAAAATAGACTGCTACAAATATAAGGTGTTGTATGTAAGCCTTATGGTAACCACAAAACAAAAACCTATAGTAGATCTACACAAATGATAAAAAGTAAAGGAATGTAATCACATCACTACAGAAAAATCATAAAATCACAAAGGAAAAGAGACAGATAAGAAGAAAGGAACAAAGGAATTCTAAAACAGACAGAAAACAATAAAATGGCAAAAATATGTCCATACATAGTAATAATTACTTTAAATGTAAATGAACTAAATTCTCCAGTAAAAAGATATAGCATTGTTGAATGGATGAAAAAACAAGATCCAACTATATGTTGCCTTACTTCAGGTGTAAGGGCACACACACGAAAAGTGAAGGGATGGAAAAAGATATGCCATGTAAACAGAAACCAAAAGAAAGCAGTGGGGTTTATATAGTAAGTCCTCACTTAATATCATTGACAGGTTCTGAACTTCAAGGAAAATGATGTATAATGAAACCACTTTTATAGGCTAACTGATATATAGGATCTCATTAACATTGTAACAAAATGACATTGGCGAAATGACATTACTTGAGGACCTGCTATTCTTATATCAGACAAAATAGACTAAGCCAAAGACTATAAAGAGAAAAATATGGTCATTACATTATAATAAAAGGATCTATCCACCAAGAGGATATAGCATTTGTAAGAGTTTATGTATTTAATATAGAAGTATCTAAATATTACCCTGGCTGGTTTGGCTCAGTGGATTGAGCGTCGGCCTGCGAGCTAAGTGTCGCTGGTTCGATCTTCCAGTCAGGGCACATCAGAGAAGGAAAACTCTGGTTCCAAAAAACCTCCGCTGCCTTGCGGCATACCTCTTCAGGGGAAAGGCTAAGGGAGTAAACCCCGACAGAAAATCCGGAGCCGGAGTCCCTAAGGCGGTTTGACGTTGTAGTCAACACCGGCAACTCCTGCGGCGCACCTGAAGCCAAGCTGTATTGACTCCGTCTTTCCCTTGGATCCTTCAGCTGCGAAGAGAGGGGGGGTCTGCTGCATGGGCAACAGCAGACCCTCCATATCACCCTACCCAGGCTCTGTAGCTTCAGCTCCACTGGAGAGGACACTCCAGCGTCATCGCAAGATGTCGATTCAACACGGGAGGAGACAGATACCGTGTCACTCCCGAGTCGGACTGCACAACCATTCTCGGTGGTGCAGATAGACTCTTAAGAAGCTACACCATCGTCTCTCGAGGCTCTGTAGCTTCAGCTTCACTGGAGAGGACACTCCAGCGTCATCGCAAGATGTCGATTCAACACGGGAGGAGACAGATACCGTGTCACTCCCGAGTCGGACTGCACAACCATTCTCGGCGGTGCAGATAGACTCTTAAGAAGCTACACCATCGTCTCTCGAGACGGATGGCTGCCGACGATCTAAATATATAAATATTAACAGACATTATGGGAGAAATAGACAGCAATACAATAGTTGGTGACTTCAATACTCCACCTTCAACAATGGATAGCTCATCCAGACAAAAAATCAATAAGAAACATTGGGTTTAAAGTATACGTTAGACTAGATTGGCTTGACACTTACAGAACATGCCATCCAACAGATACAGAATACAGCTTCATGAGCAGAGATGGAACATTCTCCAGGATAGATCATATGTTAGGATCTAGAACAAGACTATATAAATTTATCAAGAAAGAACAGTCTAGTATAGGTGCTTGGAGGTGATACAGTGATTTCATACAAGTAGACAGAAATAGTCAAAATATCCCCCCACTCTCCTAAACATTTCCTCCCATGTCTGATTCCTCCAGGAAGCTCTATTAGCTTACAATGATCTCTAAATTCCAATAGCATTTAGAGCACTACACTACTTTGATGTTTTCTGTTTTGCATAGCTTTCCTAGTGAAAGCTATATATATTCCGTCACAGTTAGATTAAGAGCTGGACCACACTCTGTTCTTTGTTTATTGCTCTACCTTTTGTTTCCTACCCCCAAACCCCACATCCTTTCTATATATACCAGTTGTCCTTGCTGTGATGATGAAGGCATTGGAGTCATTTCTTCTACCTAAATATATTTTCACATTTGATCAATGTTTTTTTTTTTTTTTTTTTTTTTTTGTCTAGAATTAGACAAAGCACCCCAATAGGGATTTTAATAGGATTTTTCCTACAGGGAAAAACAAAACATTAAATATGAGTGATTAGCAAGAGCCTGTTTTAAGGAAAAGAAACGATACACAAGCAGTGAAACAGGCAACAACTTGTGTTCAGGTTCCACCTCAAAATCATTTCTCAGTTTCTTTTATGCATCAAACCATAATGTTTTTTGCTACCTCATAGAATCTGAACATACCTATCTCAGTTATTCCTGACTAGAGTCAGGTTAGGTATTAATTCTCACTTATGAGATAAAGGACCTGGCTCTGTGAGTTTCGTGAGTTGCTCAAGGTCATATGGTCAGCATTGTCCAGGGCCCCAATATTGACTATAGGTTATTTTCCCCAAGTCCCAACAGCATAATCATAAAATAATGAGAATGGTTATATAATTGATTCATACATGATATACTCAGGTCTACAATGACATGAGGGATTTATCTTTTTCTTTTTTTAAAGAAATAATTTATTTATTTATTTGCTTGTTCGTTTATTTATTTATTTTTAGAGAGAGGGGAAAGGAGAAAGAGAGGGAGAGAAACATCACTGTGTGGTTGCCTCTCACTTGCACCCCCAACTGGGGGCCTGACGTGCAACCTAGTCATGTGCCTTGACTGGGAATTGAACCAGCGACACTTGGCTCACAGGCCAACACTCAGTCCACTGAGCCACAGCAGCCAGGGCTTGGATTTATCTTTTTAATGTTCTCTTTTAGAGGAAAAATGTCATTCCACTGATACTGCATTGATTTTGTGATTCTCATTTTTTAAAAAAATCATCAGATTCCATTTCAGTCTGCTGCACATTCTAGGAGGTAGCACATCTTCATTTTTTGAGAGTTGACATAATAGGACAAAAAAAGTGAACATAGAAACAAATTTAAGTCTGCTTTATTTCGTTCTATTTTTAAAATTAGAAAAATACAAGAGCCAGTTTTTGAACCCACCATCTGAGCTGTGGGGTCTTTAAGGTTTCTTCTCCATACTAGGTGTCAAAGTTATTTAACATGTTTTTCCCAATAACTTTAACTTTTACCTTTAATACATGTTATTTAATTCATCTGGAGTCCAATTTTATAAATGGTATAATATAGGGAATTATTTCTAAAACCTTCTAATCCACTTGTCCTACATTTATTTATTTGTGTTGCCACTCATACAGAATCAAATCCCCACATATATATGAGTCATTCTCTGAACAATATTATTTTTTCCCAAAATTATGTTTGTTTGTCCTTTTAATATGATTGTAATTAAAAATATAATTATATTATATTTTTATTAACATTGCTTTGCGTTCCTAAGATCTACTGAGCAAGTACTCATTTTTCACACTTCTTTTTCAAAGTGGATTTATTATTATTTATGGATTCTTACTTTTTACACCTAATTTTATATATTAAGTTTCTCAAGAAACCCAGCTGATATTTTGATAATTATCATTTCAAAATTATACAATATTTTGATCAGAATAGCTTTACAAAGTTAAGCCCTCTTAGCTATGAGGATGCAATATATTTAAGTTGGTTCTCTCACTATGTTTTTTAACACATTTTAAAAATTCTCTCCATAGTATTCTTGTGTATTCTTTGCTAATTTAATGCCCAAATAATTAAGAGCTTTTCTTTGCATTTTCAGTGGAATTTTAATTTTTCTATTCTAATTTTTTTATGTAGTCAAGAAACACTATTAGGTTGGGGGGAAAATCATGTGTCAGGCAACCTAGTTGAATTTTCTCATTAAAAAATATTTGCTTTATTTTAATTTTCTAAAATTATCATGTTTTAGCTTTTTTCTTTTAATCGTATACTCCAATTATTTTATTGCTTCATTGAGTTGCTGAAGACCTAAAATATTATATTATACAATGGATAACAGGAATATTTTTTCTTCTTTCTAATCTTAAAGTGAATTCACTGAAATCTTTCTTCTAACATGTGTTTTCTGTAGTTTTGGTTACTTAAAAATCTTGTGCTATTTCTCCTTTGATATGTATAATTTAATTATAGTTATACTGAACTATCCTTTACTTCCTTTAATAAACAATTGATCACTTTACATATATTTTGTTTCCTTACTAAAGTTAACTAATATTTTTTGTCTGTCTTTATATTTTTATTTTTCCCCACTAAAATTTTTTTGTTTGTTTTTCCATTACAGTTGTCCCACTTTTTTCCCCCTCTTGCTTCTCAGCACCCTGTCCCTCCCTTCTCCCACATTCAGTCCCCACTCAGTTGTCCATGTCCGTGGGTCATTTATACATGTTCTTTGACTAGACCCTTCCCCTTCTTACCCCCTTCTCTCCCTCCCATCTCCCCCTTTGTTACTATTAGTTTATTCCTTGTTTACATACCTCTGGTTCAATTTTGCTCATTTGTTTGTGTTGTTCACTAGTTTCCTGTAATAGGTGATAGCATAAGATATTTTTCTTTCGTTGCCTGGCTTATTTCGCTAAGTATAATTCTCTCTAGTTCCATCCATGTTATTGCAAATGGTAGAAGTTTCTTCTTTCTTTCAGTACTTATTCATTGTCATTTTCCCCCTTTGTACTCATGTTCCTCTCTGTCTCTCTTTGTTTCTTCATCTTCTTAAAGCAGACCCTTTAGCATCTCTTGCAATGCTGGTTTGGTGGAGATGTATTCTTTTAACCTTCTTTTGTCTTGGAAACTCCTTATTTCACTTTCCATTTTGAATGAGAGCCTTGCTGGGTAGCGTATTTTTGGTTGTAGGCCTTTGTTTTTCATTGCTTGGAATATTTTTTGCCATTCCCTTCTGACTTGTAGTGTTTCTGCTGAGAAATCTGATGATAGCCTTATTGGAGCTCCCTTGTATGTTATTAGCTGTTTCTCTCTTGCTGCTTTTAGGATTCTCTCTTTGTCTTTGAATGTTGCCATTTTAATTATCATGTGTCTTGAAGTGGGCCTGTTGGGGTTCATCTTCATTGGGACCCTTTGTGCTTCCTGGACTTGCGTGACTCTTTCTCTCCTCATGTTAGGGAAGTTTTCTGTCATTAGTTCTTCAAAGAGGTTTTCTATCCCTTGTTCTTCTTCTCCTTCTGGAATTCCTATGATATGGATATTATTACATTTCATGTTGTTCTGCAGCTGTCTTAGAGCCTCTTCAGTCTTGCTCAGTCTTTTTTCATTTTGTTGCACTGTCTGGGAGTTTTTGTCTACACTGTCTTCCAGCTCGCTGATCCGATCTTCTGCTTCCACTAGCCTGCTTTTAATTCCTTCTATTGTGTTCTTCAATTCAGAGATCATATTCTTCACTTCCTCCTGGCTCTGATTGATAGCTTCTATGTCCTTTTCCATGCTGGTTTAATTCTTAGTAAGTTCCTTATAGATCTTCTGGAGTTCACTGTAGTTTTTCTGGAGTTCTTTGTAGTTTCCGCTGAGCTCATTGAGCTTCTCCATAATCCATGCTTTCAATTCCATATCTGATAGTTTGCTCCCTTCTATTTCATTTAGCACTCTTTCTGGGGATTCTACCTTTCCTTTCGATGGGGGGTTGTTTTTCTGTCTCCCCATTTTTGTGACTCCTATTGTTTGTTGTTGCTTCTTAGAATCAAGTTAACTAATATTTTATGCAATAATTTCTCATTTATGTGTATAAGTCAAGTCAGACTATAGTTTTGTAATGCTCTTTTATTTAAATTAAGGTTTTTCTAATCCTGTGAGTGAGTTGTCTGGCTTTTTCTTTATCCCCTATCTTCAGAAACAACTTTTATACAACAGAAGTAATGTATTTCCTGAAAATTCTATAGAACAACTAAATTTGGTTTCTTTGACATTATAAATATCTGCTTATTCAAATACACCACAGAGTGAAATGATAGTTTAAAGATAAGGAAGATGCCAAAAAATGGAACTAATATCTTGACTCTGTGAGGTCTCTCCAGAAAACATCAAGCTATGTTCTATGAAAAAGAGACATTTATTGAAGAAGATACAAGATACAAGAAACACTGTTCATAGGACAATGGTGCCTGTGTCCCCTTCAAAGTTATGACCTCCTTGAGGAAATCTGGTTCATTGGTGGTGGTTTCAATGAAGTCATTAGCAACTACACCATGATGGTCCTTCTGCTCTGCTGGCAGAAGTTGCAAAACAAATTTTTCCGTGTTATGTTTCATGCCAAGGTCCTATGTCAAAATCTTAGACACTGTTTTTGGAATCTCCCAGATCAGCTTCTAGTTCTTTCACTGTCAATTGCTGATTTTTGTTGACTGCAGCCTGTACAAGTTCAACATTCTCAGGTGTTCTGCTTGTTGAAGGCCTTCCAGAAGGTAGATCACTTTTAACAGATTCCCGACTATCTTTGAAGGATTTTGTGCCATATTTTTATTTGTGTTGTACTCCTTGCATTGTCCTTAAAAGCCTTTTGAATCGTCCAAATGCTATTCACAGAGGAATGTTTAAGCTTAATGCAAAATTTGAGGTAGGGTTGTTGCTCTACTCACTCAGTCATTTTTAATGCAACGACCACACAGTACACATGCTCACTCACTGGCATCTATCACCCCCACTGACTAGTACAGTGAAGTCATCGTTCTTCACACATGAGCTTTTCAGTCCACTCTCCTCGGCTGTCAGTTTATATCGATGTAGCACAAACCATTTTCATTATATTAACAATGGCTGGACTTTTTCTGGGAAGACCTTGTAAAAGGATCTTATGTAAATTAATGTAAAAAGCAAGAAATATCCCAATTGTGATAAAAGCAATAAATATGAATACAGTTTTCAGAAGGGAAATAGTGAATATTAGCAACTAAAGGACAAGGTGCTCACATTAGTAATTTAAAAAGTGAAAGTCAAAATAAGAATGAGGTATGACAATACACATGAGATTTACCAAGATTAGAATTGTGTAATTCCAAATATTAGTGAAGTTGAAGACAAAAAGTCTTTTTGTAATTTTGATGATAGTGAAGCCATTGTAATTTTCTGGTGAGCAATCAAGCAGTACTTTATCATAAAGTATTCTACCTATGACCCAACAATCCAGTAAATTGAAATTCCATAATGGGACAAATTCTGTGGTATTTACTATAGAATTTATGTGCAGTAGTATAAAATGACAACTACTTAAATACCAATGAAGCAGATATGCAAAATGTAGATTTACACTAGGGAATTCTATGCAGCAGTTAGAAGTAACCAAGTAGTTAGATATACACATAGCGACATGATGGTTCCTTAAAGTGCAGGGATGAAAGAAAATTATAAATAAAAATCAAAACCATAGCACAATGCCACTCATGTAAACCAAATTAATACACACAAGAATGCCATATTTTTCAACATTTAATTTGTTTTCAAGTTTATGTATTACTTATATTGAAGTAATTGTTATGGGAGTAAGCAGCATGGGAATGGAGAATAATAAAAGTGAATTCATAACTTGGCTACATTGTTAAATACATGCACGCATTCATAAAACAAGGGGGGGTGTCTCACACTGAATTATAGAGAGTGCCATCAACTGAGAAACATGATTAATCAAGCCTTCTGCACCTAAGATAGAACAAAATGAAGGTATAAATATGTCCCTTAGAGGAGACTTCAGGAGACAGGAAATGGAAATCTGTCAGAAATCCAAGAGACTCTCCTTCCACCTGCATCTCTGCTTGTCTCTTTGCAGTCTCCTTGCCCTTCTCCCTCAGTAGAGCCACACCTGTTTTACTTTACGGCACACCTGGTAAGCATCCATTTTGTACATCTTCCACCTTCCTTCATATGACCAGCCTAGAGTGCTTTTTTTAAAAAAAAAGTAAAGTGATTCACATTTTAGATTGATGAATAGGGTAGATAACACGTTTTTGTTGTTATAAAATAGTATGTATTAAAGACTGATTCTCTCTTATGAGGAACTGACAATTTCCAAAAGGTATTCCAGATTTATCAATTTGTTCAAATATATCCATAAGCTCCTGAGAGCTTTTGAAAATCTTATAACTTTAATTGTAAAAATTCTGTACTTCATTTCCTTTTTCTCTTCTTCATTCCGTTTTTCCCTTTCATCTTTAACCCTTTTTTTCCTTTTTATCCTTTGTTCTGTCTTCTCCTTTTTTCTACTCCTCCAACTCTCCACTACCCTCCACCCACCTCTCTCTTTCCATAGACTCAACACCAAAACACTTCATAAAAGGGGCTGCTCGATTGGATCACAAAGCCCATTAATTATATTTTAGGGAAAGGGAGTTTTCAAAATGATTTTACGTCAGTAAAATGGCACTTTATTGTCACGGTTTTCATGAAGCGTTTACTTAGGCTTCCCTTTGAATGCAAAACCACCACGTTGGAGAGATGTGGTTCTCTTTTCTGAAAGCTTACCACGTATCCTGAAACCTCAAGTTCTCCATCCCAGTTACCCCAAGACTAATCAAATTATTTCCCGAACAATGTTTCTTCAACTCCTAATTTACCACCATGCTTATCATTTCATTGTCCTCCTCAGTGATGAAATGGACAAAAATCCTAGGGTCCTCAATACAATACTTTCTGGCTGTTTGTTGCATCCATCTCGCTTCACTGAGCACTTCCAGCAAGGAAGTCTCATGGACTGTGAAAATAATAGAGACATATGATGGGCACTTTAAAATTCAGAAAGCCATTCCAAGACACCCTCTATGTAATTAAGCTGTTTATTTTTATTTTCAGTCTATTAGAATTGGTGTAATTGCACTTCAGCACCAGCATTTCCGTGAGACCACAGGGTAGGGTGGGAGGGTTTTCAAGCCACAAGCAGTGTCTGAAAAAGATTTACTTTCTCCCCTGCCCACTCCACATCCTTGAAATTAAATAAAGGATTATTTACATATTTGTTTTCACAAAGATCATGAATTGCTCACTGGCTACTGCCTTATTCCTCTGCCTCCATTCTCTTAGGGAGTATTTTAGAAGTTAAGTTTAGTTTCCTGCAAATGGTGCCACTCAATCACTGAAAAAACTCGTTTTCAGGAGCTTGTTGGGTAGCGGTAAAGACAGCCCTAGGCTCTCTCTGTGAGCTCCAAAAAAGATGTGGTGAGAGGTTTCACAGCTAGTTGCTTTTACTCTCCTAAAATACACACCACTGTTTTTAAAAATAAATTTGATTACCTATGTATTTGCTCTAAAATACTCTGTGATGTTGAAAATCTACTTCTTCATCTGATCATTTGAGGTATATCAATAGATTCAAAGTATAGCTTCTTATCTCTATTGTAAATAAAATTTCTAGTTCTTTTCCCTGGAGATTCTAACAATGTATTTACTGGTACTTTGGAGTAACAGAGTTCTAATCAACTCTGTGAGAAATCACACAAATATCATAAAGTATAGTTCTTATATTAATGGCACCCACCCTGCTTATCTATCCCCCAGTCTCTCCTGCTCCCCATGTTAAATTTCCTGTTCCCAACAAGCATATAGTTCTCCCTTCAGGCCAAATTCATTCTTGCCTCTGAGCTTTTTATTCTTTGCTGTACCACTTTTTCCTTCACCCAACCCTTATTTCCCAGCTCCTAGAAATCTTACATTTTCCTCAAAAATAAGTTCTATTTTCACTTAAAAAACAAACAAAAAACAAAACAAACAAACCAACCTTCCCTGATTATTTCTGCCCAAACTCCCCCTTTTATCACTGGGTTACTCTAGTACACAGAGAATTAAAATATGGCATTTATGTACTTCTTTGCCTTGTTCTCTGGTTATTTTTTTTTAACACATTCTGTATGCTAGTAAGGGCAGGGACTCTGTTGAATATATATGTATTTGTATATATGTCTATGTATATGTGTGTGTAAATATATGAACATAATTTTTTAAACTTGCTTACTGCCTAAAGAAGAGCTGGACTAGCAAAAGACATTTGACAAATTCCTTTAAACTCAGTAAGTGGCTATTTGGTATGCTCATTGCCTTAGCTGTTAGAATATTTACTCTGTAATTAACTTTTATTTCTTAGAAATTCAAATATCTGGATTATAAAGCAGGGACTGCTCAGCTTATATCAAATGTGTCCTGGTGAATAGTTCCTCTTTGCCTTTTCATTCCATGTAAAGTCTGGTATAACTTAAAGAATAAGAGTATGAGGTATTTCACACACAAGAGAGAAACCAGAATAGAAAATAAATATCAAGGCTTTATTATGCAGCTTTAACAAATAAAAATGTTCAAAATTTTGGACATACCAAGCACTAACTCATCAAATTCTCAGAACACCCCTGTGATGTGACACTATTATTATCATCCCCATTTTTTCAGTGAGCATGAACATAAGTACTTTGTATAAGGTCACCAGATTGTAGTTAGCAGAGGGCAAATTGGAACCAGAGCCTTTTGGTTCAGAACCTGTGCACATAATTCTTACCCTATACTACCTTTTCACTTTGCCTTTCCATTAAATTATAACATTATGACACACTTGCTTCAAATTAAAAAAAAGTAACATTCTCCCTCTAAACACTCTTCTAGTCCTATTCCATTGATTTTCTCCCCTGTGATGATGGTTATTATTAATTCAATGTTTATCAATCCCACGTGTTTTTGTGCTTTTACTTGTTGATTTATATTTACTTTTAGTGCTTATATTTGCAAATGATTATTTTTGAAAGGTTTTAGATTTTATTTAAACATATATTATTTGGCATTTGTGCTTTGACTTTATTCAGCATGGTTTTAAGATCTATCTCCATTGACATATGTCCCCTTGGTTCCTCATTTTAACTGTCATCTAGTGCCCCATGGTAAATGTATCATGAATTTTTTGCTCATGGATGTTTGTGTTGTTTCCACACTTTTGCACTAAGAAACAATGCTACAATGAACATTCTTATATATGACTTCTTCAAATCATGTGCTTGACTTATTTTACGGACTATAACCTATAACTAGGAGTACAGTTACTATGATGTAGAGTGTAAAATTTGGTCAAGGGGCTTTCGTAATTTGCTGCACCAGCTTGAACATCCACTAGACCAGATGCGGAGAATACCTGTTTCTTCACTTCATTGTCATCATTGATGTTCTTAGACCTTTTATTTTTGTTAATCTCAAGTGTGAAGTTATCTTCTTATTTACTATTTACATTTCCTGATTACTTGTTGAAAATGAGATTCTTATTCATTAAACTTACAGTCATTCTTTCTCTTCTAATAACATACCACTTCAGTTCTCTATTTGGCTTTTTTTATACATTTGTAGAAGCTATTTATAGATTATTGGTACTAAACTTTATTTATATTCAAGTATATTATAATGTTTTAAATATTTTTTCTTCTGCTTAGCTACTTTTAACTTTGTTTTCTTAAAATTATATGTGGTCAAACTTATTAAATCTTCTTGTTATGATATTTATAATTCAATACATTTTAGTATATTTACATATATGTATACCCATCACCCCAATCAATTTCAGATTATTTTTATCACCTAAAAAATAAACCCTATGCCATTTAGCTACCAACTGCTTGGTTCATTTCCCAACTACTAAGAAACCACTAAATAGACTTTCCTACTTCTGTAGATTACCCTGTTGTGGACATTCAGATGAATTAAATGATATAATAGGTGGTCTTTTGTGACTAGCTTCTCTCACTTAGCATAAATGTTTTCAAGGTTCATCTATATTATATTGTAGCATTTATTAGTACTTTATTTCTTTTAATAGTTAAGTAATATTCCATTCTATGGATATCCTAAATTTTGTTCATCAATTTGTACATTGGTGTACATTCGGGTTGTTTCCACATTTTGGCTGTTATGAATAATGCTCCTGTAAAAATTAATGCATAAGTTTCCATGTAGACATGTTTTCATTCCTCTTGGATATATATCTAGTAGTGGAATTTCTGGGTCATTTGGTTATGGTATTTAATGGTTTGAAGAACTGCCAGGCTATTTTCCAAAGTGACTACACCATTTTATTTTCCATCAGTATATGAAAGATCTGATTTATCCCCACCTATAGCAGCTCTTGTTGCTTGGATTCTATCAAGCTTAAATGCCTTACTCTGGTTATTAATAACATTAAACATGTTTTTATATGCTTTGACCATTTGTAAATCTTCTTTGGATAAATATCTGTTCAGATCCTTTGTTCATTTTAAAAATTGGGTTGTTTATTTATTATTGAGTTTTAAGAGTTTCATTTTAGGTAAACTCTGCATACATGTCTATTACCATTATGCTTTGCAAATATTCTCTCATTCTGTGGAGTGTCACTTTTGTGATGGTCTCTTTTGATGCACAAAAAGTTTCCATTTTTGTAAAAGTTTAGTTTATCTATTTTGTTGTTGTTGTTACTACTTGTGTTTTTGGTGTCATATTTGAGAATTTTTTGCTAAATCTGTAGTCATAAAGATTTGCCCTTCTGTTTTCGTTCAAGAGTTCTATAATTTTAGCTCTTACTTTTAGGTCTTTCATCTATTTTGAATTAATTTTTGTATGTGGTATGAGGAAAGGGTCCAAGTTCATTCTTTCCTGAGTTGTCCCAGAACTATTTATGTATCATGGTATATAATTAATTCTCTTCATATGTTACTGGATTTGGATTGCTAGTATTTGGGGGAGGGGATTTTTACATCTATATTCATATGATATATTGGTTTGTAGTTTTCTTTCTGTGTGTGTGATGACTTTGGCTTCAGTATCAGGGTAATGCTGACCTTGTAGAATGAGTTGGGAAGTATTCTCTCTTCTTACTTGTTGAAAGAGCTTATGATAAATTGGCATTAATTCTTTAAATGTTTTATACAATGCAGTGGTGAGTTTTCTGCAGAGCCTGAGTTTTTCTTTATGGGTAAGTTTTTGATAACTGCTTTAATCTCTCACTTGTTATAAATCTATTCAGATTGTTTATTTTTCCTTGAATCGGTTTTGCTAGTTTGTGTTTTTGTAGAAATTTGTCTTATTTACCTACTTTGTTAGCATACAATTGTTATTAGTAGTCTTTATAATAGCTTTTTATTTTTATAGGGTCAGTAGTAATATCTTCTCTTTCATTTCTAAGATTGACTTTTCTGTGTTTTATTCTTGGCAAGGTAATTAAATGTTTGTAAATTTGTTGATTTGTTTAAAGAGTTAGATTTGGTTACATCAATTCTCTCTAATTTTTTCCAGTCTTTATGTCATTAGTTTCTGCTATAAATTTTATTATTTCTTTTCTTCTTCTTTTAATGTTCAATTTGATCTTCTTTTGTTCAGTGTCTTGGGGAATATTAGGCTATTCATTTGAAATATTTCTTCTTTCTTCCTATAGGCATTTACAGCTATGTATTTATTTCTAAGCACTCTTTTAGCTGTATCCCATAGTTTTAGTATCTTGTGTCCTCATTTTCATAAAAGTATTTTCTGATTTTCTTTTTAATTTCTTCTTCACCTTCTTGGTCATTTACAAGATCATTGTTTAATTACTAGATTTTGTAACTCCCCCACCGGTTTTTTTCCTGCTGCTGATTTCTAACTTTATTCTACTGTGGTTGTAGAACGTATTTTGTATATTTCTACTATTTTAAACTTCTTGAGCTTTTTTATTGCCTAGCTTATAGTTTGTCCTGGAAAAAATTCTGTGTGCATTTGGGAAGACCATATATTCTGTTGTTAGGTTTAGTGTTCTATAAATGTCTTTTAAATCTAGGTGGTTTACTAGGTTATTCAAGTCTTCTATTCCCTAGTTGACTTTGTGCCCTTTCCATTACTGAAGTCTCCAACTATTGTTGTATAACTGTCTATTTCTCTTTTTATTTCAGTCAATTTTTGTTTCACTCATTTTGGTACTCTATTATTAACTAGCATATATGTTTATACTTGTTATATCTTGTTGCTAGATTGACTCTTTTATCACTATAAAAGGTCTCTCTTTATTATTAAGTAGAGTATTTATTTCTGATGTCAACACAGTCACTCCAGTTTTCAGTCATTATTTCTTCTAATAATTATTCTGCTCCTTTCTCTCTCTTCATTTGATACTCCCATCATGTATATGTTGGTGTGCTTAATGGTCTTCTGATTTATCTGATACCTTCTATTTTTCTTTATTCTCTTCTCTCCATTTTGCATGATCTTTATCAATATATCTTCAAGATTATTTTTGTCTGCCAGTTTACATCTACTATTGGGCCCCTCTAGTGAAGTTCAGACTTTCTCTTTGATTTTTTTATATATAAAAAATATCAATCTCTTTTTATTCTCTATTTGATGCAGTATTATAATAATACCTTCCTTTACCTCTTTAATCATGGTTTTATTTAATTCCATGAACACATTTATCATGGCTACTTCAAAGATTTTTTTCTCATAAATTCAATAACTGGTCTGTCTCATAGGTAGTTTCAACTGGCTTTATATTTTCCCATGTATGGGTCATACTTTTCTATTTCTTTACATGTCTCATAATTTTTTGTTGAAAGTTGGCATTTTAGATAACATGTTGTAGCAGTCTTGGTACTGTTTCCCCACTACTCCTTTTCAAACTCCCTTCCTGGTTGTTGTTGTCATTTGCTGGTTTATTTAACAACTGATTAGATTATTTTAGTGCTATCTCCTCTACTCCTCTACTAGTTTTTAGCTTCTGATATTGTTTCTCCGGGATGTACAGGTTTGGATATAACTACAGTCACCGGGGATGACAGTGTCATTGGTAGGACTCTTTTCCTCTCTTTACCTGACCACATTCAGCTGTTAAATTCCATTGGTTGCCAGCTGATTATTCTGTTGTATTTAATAATGCCCTGGGGCATACATTGCTCTACAAACTGATTCAAATGAATGAATGGCTCCTTTGAATGAATAGTTTCGGAGGCCCATGTTTGCTTTCTGTTCTGATCTTTGGAGGGCTCTTCCTTGCTATTTTATTCCCTGGTTCTCTTCAGCAAACTAGTTGGACTAGAGATTAGCCTATGTCTTGAATGCTTCCCAGTTGCCTTTCTCCACTACCTCTACTGTTCTTCAGAGTGCCTTTAGGCTTGAATTTCTTCACTCTAGTTTGTGAAAGAGGACAGACAGTTCTAGCCAGGACTCTAGATCTGAGGCTGTGGAAGATGGTAAGTTTCCCTCTGAGCTTACTTCCACTCTAAGAACCAAGAATGGCATTGAGGAGGAGGCAGAATTCTGGGGTTCTCTCAGCCTGCCTCTCCAGGTGTGGAACCATGACCTCTCAGTGGAACCTCCCTTCCACAGAGGAGGACGGGCATAAGAAAGGAGCCCCTATTTCTCAATTGCACTCACCTGAGATTTAGCTTCAGCACAAGAAACTTGAGACAAGATAATAAATTGTGACATCCTGCTCCTCTCAGGAAGGAAGCCCCCTCTCTAGATGCTGCAGGGAGAGAATGACCTGAGTTCTTGCCAACACCAGTCTGGAGTAGAATCTCTACCTCAGGATCTGTTAGTGGAGGAGAGAGGGAGTGACCTTATAAATACCAAATCCTCTGAACTTTCTTACCAAATTTTCAAAGATATTCTTGAATATTTGCTTCTTCATATACAATTCACTTTTAGGACAATTTCAAGAGGCTTTAATTCTTTTCTTTTTCTTTTTTTAAGATTTTATTTGTTTTTATAGAGAGGGGAAGGGAGAAAGAGAGGGAGAGAAACATCAATGTGTGGTTGACTCTCATGCATCCCCAGCTGGGGACCTGGCATGCAACCCAAGCATGTGCTCTGACTGGGAATCAAACCATCAACACTTGGTTCACAGGCCGACGCTCAATCCACTGAGCCACAGCAGCAAGGGCAAGAGGTTTTAATTTTTTTGAAAAGTAATTTTAACCAGTGTCACTGGGGAGCTAGGCAAACTAATTCTACATGCTACCATACTGGAGGTTGATCTCCTAGCCCACTTTAATGTTTTTGTTTTATAATTTTTCTATATATTCCAGAGTTTAAGTTGCAGAGTGTTTAAAAGTCAAAGTAAATATTTAATAGTAGCTGCAGTCACACAGACAATTGAATAAATTGATCTGGTTGATGATCAGTCAATTTAATCAAGCTACTTTCACTAAATTTTCCAAGCTAGCCAGTTATCTTGTGATATACTTCATAATATATTTCAGTAATATCTCATTTAGTAAATATTCACCCAATAAGTTCAATTCTGAATATAAAGACTGTCTGGAAAAACTTCAGCCATTGTTAATATGATGAGAATTGTTTGTGAGATATCAATATAACCTGGCAGCCAAGGAGAGTGGACTGAAATGTACGTACATGAACAGTGGCAACTTCACTGTACTAGTCAGGGGGGATGGTAGATTCCATTTAAGGAACATGTGTACTGTGTGGCCATCACATTAAAAAATGACTGAGCTAATAGAGCAATGAATCTGCATCAGATTTTGCATTAAGCTTGAACATTCCTCCATGGAAACTATTTGGATGATTCAGGAGGTTACAGCTATAGGGGTTGGCAGCTTCATCACAACAACATGCCTGCTCATGCATCACATCTCATGCAGAGTTTTTGGTGAAACATCAGATCACCCAGGTGACTCAGCCTCCCTATAGCCTGGATTTGGCACCATGTGACTTCTGGGTTTTCCCAAAACTAAAATCACCTTTGAAAGGGACGAGATTAAAAACCATTGATGATATACAGGAAAATATGATGGGGCAGCTGATGGCAATTGGGAGAACTGTGTGAGGTCCCAAGGTGCCTACTTTGAAAGGGACCAAAGCATCATTGTACTATGTACCATGTTTCTTGTACCTTGTATCTTATTCAATAAATGTTTCTATTTTTCATATTACATGGCTGGATACCTCCTGGAGAGACCTTGTATATCCAAAAAAAAAAAAAAAAAAATCAAAATTGAGCACCAACATTCAAAAGAGATGTTATGAAATTAATGTAATAAATATTATGCCATTTTATAGATAATATAGCATAGACAATATGTCATACATTCACTGCTATTTTATAAAATATTTTTACTAAATATAATTTTCAGTCTAAAGGTGAGAGGCACATTAAAGGAAATAGAGATAGTAGAGAAGGCAAAATGATGGAAGTGAGTAACAAAAATAGATTAAAAAATTATTAAGCACAAATAAAAAACCAAACAGACTGCCATCTATACATTGAAATCTCCAGAGTATATCACAGAATTAATTTAAACACAATGAGTGACTGACTTCATACGTGATTAAAGAACATTTAGTATACTCTAAGGAAATGAGGATATTTTAGAAATATTTCCATCAAAAATAGTTAAAATAAGACATGTTAGTGTTTAAGGGAGAGCTTCAGTTGTATGGAAGAGAAACAAGAAGAGTTCATTTTTTTGAATAGCTGTGATGTGAAGCACTTCTGAGTATGATGGAATGGCCATGGTGAACTTGTTTTGGGTCATGGAAGTTAGTCTTTTGATAGATGCTGGACAAATATTTGTGCAACGAGTTAATGAATCAACGAATTAACTAACTTAACGATTGAGATGTGGTAGACCTTGATATCCACAAGGCGTGCAGCACACGGAGAGTGCATGTGCCATGGGACTGCGCAGGTCATATATCTCAGCCATCACCAGTATTGTCACTCCAAACTTGAATGATTTCAAAAGTTGTTGGCCAAGTATCTTCACTTTTTTTCTGGCTTTTTACATCTATTGTCAGCACAGTTGGCTTTCTTTAGGAGGACTTTATTATTCTCTTTCTTTTCCTTTCAATACAAAGAAAAATCTTGCCATACATTGTAGCAAATAGAGAAAAACCACGTTTTGAGACAACTGGCTAATCCCGTGCTTGAGATTTTTGAACAAGAAGGTGGAGTGCACCTGGGTTTAGTTAGTAGGGACACAGAAATGTAAAGGTAGTAAGATAGCATTCAGAGATAAGACAAGGCAGAGACCAAACCAATGGTCCAAACAACTAGTCACCTCTCATCAGGCAGAGAGGTAGCTCTGCCGTTGGAAACAGTTCAGGAAGTGAGGGAAAATGCAGGGAGGCTCAGAGGAGGAAGAGCCTGGAGTGAATTCTCAATGAACGATTGGCTGAGTCAAATCCCATTTCCTGTTGTCAATGGCTGTATCTAGACTTACCTTTAACATCTGTGAGACTAGAGCAACAATAAATATGGAGGCCCATTATGATATGTCTAATATTTGAAAATCATAAAGCAAGCTAAAAAGTGATAAGTAACATATGTTCTATTCTCCTATTTTGCGAAATAGACCTTCACAATGATCCAAAAATGTAAGTCTGAATTTAGAGTTTTTAGATTCTTGGTAGTTCCCCAGAAGATGTAGGGAAGGCCAGCCTGCAGCTCATGGGCCCTGACTTTCTCTCTTTCTCTCTCACCCCTACTATATCCTGCACTATTAGCAGTCCTACTGTACTTGTGGGGACATCCTAATGCAGACATAAAGCTAAGCTCTGTTCATATCCATACCAACAGTGCCCCCTTGGTCATTCCTCAGGTCTGGAAGTGCACACGCTAGCTGATCAGGAATTCGGAATTCTGGTACCTGAAGCATCTAATTGAAGGGGAGCTTATTGCTTCAGCTTCACAAATCCTTTTCCCTGAGGGGAAAAACATGAGCTTAAAGAGTGAGAGCAAGACCCTCTAAAGCCCAAGGTGAGGCAGGGGCCCTATCTTCCCTACCTAAGAGTAGTACTATCTGTAATTGTTAATCCCAATCACATTAAAGTCCCTAATTCTTCATATGATTTCAAGTACATTTCACTAAATTTCCAAACTATTGCTTTGGTAGGATACATGAACTGCCAAAATTGAGAAAATCATAATGAAATGGTAGCTATTTCTTTCTTCATTTTAAAAGCTTGCTCTTGGGAGAATTATTAGGATTCACAGAACACTTTAATTTCTCTTGATTTTCTATGTACCACCTTTCCAAACATCTCTAATCAGCAATTTATTTTGTTTTATACTATTTTATTTTACTTTAACAAACTGTAAAAACTATAGAACGATTGTGTATAGAAAGCAAGTATTATCTTATTCACCTATTGCCCAATTAAGGACTACTTATTGCCTATGAATTTCACTTGGTGATTTGAGAGCAGTTTGGAATAGATATCAGGGTGAAGAGGGCTGGTCATCGCAAACGTAAAGGCACGCACAGATAGGCCACTCTATAATTAGACCATGCTCATCTGCAGAGGTGACCCAAGGGAAACAAGCAGGCTGAGTTGTCAGTTAGCATGGACCTCCCTTTGGGGAGAAGTGAGAATGAAGGAGGTCAGTCTTCCCCTGGGTAAGCGGGGAAATGAGATATCATTTTGAATATCAGCTGTATTGCAGATTAATTATTGAACACTTTTAGGTATCTAGTACTCATCACAAAAGTTATACTTAACACCATAAGCATTCCTGTTATTCAGAAAGAAGGGAGCCATAAAACGGGGAGCAGATGTAGATCCCAGTTAGTGAGAGATGATTTATGAGGAAAATTGAATCTAAGCTTTGAAGGTTAATTAAATTTAATGAAGTAGTGTGACGATGAAGGAGTAGTCCAAGTGGAGGGAGTACATGGTGTAAGAATGAGGTTTGAATGAATATGTCAGGTGTAGGAGGGAGCTAAAAACTAGTCTGCTTAGAGAAGAATGTGTATAGGATGCATATATGGATGAAAAGGAATGGAATCATATCATGAAAGTTCATGGTTTGAACTCAGTGTTAAAATTGAATACATCTTATTTTAACACTGTGACAGATCTGGATGCCTTTTTTTTTTTTTTTTTTTTTTTTTAATAGGCAAACACTCACATAGTATTTATTTCCTAACCATTTAACAAATACTAAGTCATTTACACCTCATAACAACACTATATAACGACTTTCATAATCCCCATGTTACTAATGAGGTAACAGAAATACAAGGAGATTAAGTCACCAGCCTACACACCACAACACACTGCCTTGCAAATTCGAAGGTTTACATGGTCCTTGGATTTTCCTTTCCTTACTGGCTAGTATATGAAGTCCTTCTACGTGTACCTCCATCCTTTTTGAAAGTCACCAAAGTGACCCTTTGAGGGGGTTGCAGATTCCACAAGATAAAGTAGTAGCACTCCAAATTCTTAAGAGTCGTGGCTCAAGACAGAAGAAGGCATAGGGAAATTGTGAAAGGGTGGTGAGGAGAGGTGCTAGTCAAGGAGACAAGGATGTGAATGAGCAGGTCTAGAGGGACATAGACTAACTTGGCTCACCTTATATCTGCTTTGGGCATTGGCCTGGGTACAGGAAATCAGAAATGATTATAGGCTTTCAAATACCAGAGGACCCTAATGAAAGGGATAGTTTAGGGAGATCAGTGAATTTGAGCACTTTATGAAGAGACAAGACTTTAGATTTAGTAGACTTGAATCAGCCAAGATTAAGGCAAAGGTGACTGGAGACCATGGGTCCACACCATGAAAAATGGATCACTATATCTTGAACCAAAGTGCATATATACTTGTCTGACATAGACTTTTGAATCTGATCCTACTCTCCTCACAGCCATGTAAAAGGATGGGATTATTTCTTGACAGAACTCTACAATTCTCTCTAGACTAAAGGCTGACTGTAAATAGGTGGTGGCTACTTTAAACTTGCTAAAAAATAGTAAACTTCCTTAACTAGCTTAGAGTAACACAGTATTATCAAACATTTAATAAATTAACGGGAGCATTTGACATGCTCCAATTCATTTGAAAATGCTGACTTTTTTTTTCTGCTTGCTTTCAATTAGTCCTTAATATTTACTCTCTTTTCCTTCCTCCTCTGTGCCCTGTTGTCCACCGAAGTTCTCTTTCACAGACCCTGAATATTGAAAATTCTGTCTTTGTTGATCTTAGGTCATGCTTCACCAAAGAACCTAGTAGCCCCCAGTGAGGGGAAATCTTGGTTTTTACACGTCCAAAGTACCTTTTAGATCTCAAAGAGTGTCCCTGGTATGAGTCTATGTGTAACATAATTTTTTAAAAATCAGAAGTAAAATTTATTCCATGTAGGTTTCTCACTTGACTTCTTAGCTGCAAATCCTACTCTGAAAGGGACTCCTGAATGTTCAGTTTCTCTCCTCTCTATCATGAGAAACATCAGTACTAAGAAAGGGTCATGCGGCATGTACATAAGACTCTGCGCCTCCTTGCACATGCCCCACTGTAATGATTGCAGAGCCTCTGTTTCTCATAAAATTGTGAACTGGCCTTTAACTTGGACAAAAAAAATCACTTCTGTTGGAGAAGGGCTGTGCAAGTTTCTTGCCTGCCTACTTCCCCCAAGCTTGCCCCGTCATGCCACTTGGACTGAGGAATGGAAGCAGAAAAACAAGACTAAGGAACCTTCACTCCCTGTACACAAGCTGCCTGAAGTCTCTGGATGGAGTTGCCTGTTGCATTTGCTTTTGAAAACCGAGTGTTCACTAACAAGAAGGACTAGTTGACTGCAGATCATATTTCCCCAGGAATTTTGCAGAGAGAGACTAAGCAAATAACTGCTGGGGCATCTTTGTGCAGATGGTTATATGCACCAACTGTTTTCCTGGAATCTATTTTTAAATTGGTTAAAAATCAATTGGCTAACTATTTCATCATGACTGAAAGTTACCAGAAATCTGTGGAAAATATCCTTTTTGAAGTTGAGAGAGTACATATCCTAAATGAAGTTAATTGGCTTAGTTCTTTACATTTGGAATAAACACAAAATAATGTTTACAATTTAGCTTTGGTTTCCAGATATCATCAAACTGATGGCAAAGCTATCCACCAAGCTTGGGGAGATTTGCCCTGTTAGATACTCTAAACTATTATTATTAAGACTTGTATTTGTTAAAACTACCATGACCATTAAATGTTCTACCCAATGATGCCAAGAGTTTTCCCTTAGCAGATAAATTATTTCTCATATAGAATTAATCATGTCTCCAAAGAAAGAAATTCCTTTACACTTTTTTTCAGTTTACAACTAGAATGTCTTATTTGGGGGTGAGGTTTTAAAAGACTAATTCAAATATCTGATGGTATGGCTCAGGACTGAAGTGCAGCTGACCTTCATATAATGACACTCTCAAAGTTAAATATTACTCTTTCTGTTGTACTCCTAAAATTAGAAGCTTTGATTCCCTCAAACAATGAGAATTCTAGTATTATATCTTATGGCCCTAAAAGGGCCCCACATCACAATTAAACAGATCATTTTACTCTGGAGGCAAAGCCTCTCACATGCTCATGTGCACTGTGACTCCAAGAGAGAAACTCTTTTCACAGAATCCTTTTATAGTGGGACATTTTGAATTACCACTGTCTCAGGAAACATACTTTGGCAAATGTTGATTTTGTATGAATTGTTTCTTCTTCATAAGAGGAAAAGTGGTGCATGAGAAAAAGGGGTCAGAGGAGGACATATAGAATATCAGAGAAGACCTGGAGTAAATAACTTCACTTGTTTTATGTCTTTGCCCAGAACTCATTCTATAATTATGCCCTAAGAGTGCTCCACAAAGGTCACTTTTTATCGCCAGGGCTCAAGTGAACCAAAACTGTGGACAGTCTTCTCAGAGCCTCAGTTCAATTCATAGTAGAGAAAGCAATGGGATGTAGGCCAGATTCCATTTCCCTGCACTCACAAGCTATTTTCCCTAAAGCCTGCAAGAGCAGCTCATGTGTAGCTGGCAGCCAAATTTGGACCATTTAAAATATGATTGCACTGTCCACCATAACAATGGTAATAACCTTGTAATCAGTGTGTGTAGAGATAGGCCTGGTACAAAACCCAGAATGAGCCACACTCTTTGCTTGTGCATAGTGAATACCAAGGAGCCCTTCCTTTCCCCATCAGGGGCAACAATCACTGTTGAAAAAGTAGGTGATCACTTTCTTTCTGACATTTTGGCTTCTGGCCATGAATATTGAGAGCTCTTATCCTCTGAAGCTACCCATTTCCTTCTCCAGAAGCCTTTAATGCTTACAGGAAGCATACTACCTTGTAACCCACACAACCTGTAATAATGTCAACTGGCCATTACATAAACTATTCCTCAAAAAGGATTTGGTTCAATAGTTAATGTTGTTATAAGGACTTCAGCTAATTTCCCTGAATGTAGGAATCATCTACACATCTTGGTAGATTTGCATTTACTTATCCAAACTCTGGCATCTGGCAGTCACACCTCAACAGCCATTTTCTTCCATTTTGAACCTCTTCGTATTTTTTAAAATTGGCAAGCAGATAGTCTATTGATCATCCTCATTTTGTAATAAGGATATAGATGGGTTTCAAGAAATTAAACTAATGTAAAATAATGTCTAGTAAAAATTTTTGGAGAGAATGAACATTTTAAAAATATGTAAAGGGAGGAGTAGGACAGAGGCATAAAATAGTACGAGAGAGAGAAAAGCAGTTGACTTGGGAGCAAGAGAAGCTAAAATTAAGCTGATGTCTACAAATGATGCTATTCTTTGATATGATAGCTTTTAAAATAATTACCTGAGATAATAAGAGTCGTAGAACAGTTATGAACAAGTTAATTGGCTCCATTTGAATATTTCACAGGCAGGATTTCCACACGGAGGATCTCGTAATGCTGTGTCTCTGGGAATGCCATTCTACAACAATGGTGACCCTTTATCCTGTCACCAAGTAATGCCAGAAAAGAGTTGAGCTGTTACAGTGAAGGTTAACCAAGCCACTGCATTAGTCTTTTAAAAAAATTGTTGGTATCTATTTGCAGAATTGAAGAAGTGACTGGAAAGAGATATAACAAATATAAAATCACTTGGATATTTTCTTATGTCTCCAACTTAGTTTCAGAATGCCAAACTTATTCTGAAATGCTCTGGGGTTTCTGCAAAGTTACTGTTTTTCAAATGCATGGTGGATGAATGCCCTGAATTCCTCAGACCTTTTCACCCACTCTGGCCCATGAGAAAGAGGTACATACCAGATCTCAGCCTCTGGGCAGTGTGCCAAATCGTAGGTCTTAAAGTCATCTAAAAATTACACATGGTCTTGAAAACAAAGTGATTTCACAAGTTTAAACATGTCTATCTTCGTTCCTAATCATTGCTGGATGATTCAGCAGTGTTGGCTGTCACTACTCTACTCTGGCTGATTGAATTCATAAAAGTCTGCTTTGTGAAGGAAGGACGTTTGGGTTACAAATGAGAGATAGACTGAGTCATACTGCAGAGGGACTGTGTACTATGCAGATTTTCCTGTTCACTCATTGCCTTGCTGATCCACAGCATTATTTCAGCTGGGAATTGCAGTATGTGACCAGTTCGCCAATGGAAACCTGCTCCCTGGACTTCCTGCTTACACGTTTTTACTGTGGCCTGACCTCATAACAGGAGAGTCACGCAATGTAGCATGACACACCCAAAGTGAAGGAGAAGCATCCAAAGTAATGCACAGCCTCCATAAGCCTCCAAACTGTTTATGTATACACAAGTTTCAGGAATATCCCAAACAGGAAAAACAATGGACTGAATGGATAAAATCCAAAGGGTTTTTTGAGGATTGATTTTTTTACCTTTCTCTCCAGGACAGAGTAGTATGAAGCTGCCTCTTACTATCTTTTTAACATGGCACGCTGACATTCCAGTGCCTTTAAGGTCTTGTTTGTCCTCCTGGATCCTTTAGGAAGTTGTCTCTTTCAGCTCACCTAAAGTTGATCTCATTAATAAAAGAATGACTTCACAGAAAAGAGTTTCTAAAATTATACTCTCACTCAGAGTTGCAAGAGTTGGCTTTTTCAGCAAGAAGACAAATTTCTTAAGCATTAAGCTTACTTTATCAAGCATTACATCTGACATTCTCTCATAAATTTTGCATATATTTAACTTATTTTAATATTGTGTGGGCTTGGTTTATAATATTTTTACACCATTACTGAACTTGAGTCTTAGTCATATATTAGTTTTAGGAATGTTTAACCCTTCCAAAATATCACTTCACTTAAAATAACATGGGCTAAGTTTTCTTTTGATTTTGCTTACTTTTTTACTCATTTATTATGTACTTTGTTTATGTTAGAGCTAGCCAGGCAGTTGTCATCTTACTCTTATGAGGATGCAAATATATTTTGACAAGGTTGGTATTAGAAACACCTTTTAAATACTTGTGAGTCACAATCAAAGTATAATCAATATCATAATATGGTCAGGTAGACCAGTTTTAGGAGGTTTCAGGAAGTAGCAGAGTGCATTGCTTACAGGGGTCACTGACATTCAACCTGAGACAGAACTGTCACAGATGTCACTTGGTGAAGACATGTAGAGCTATGTGCATGGAGAGATAGGTCTTCAACCAGCTACATTCTCAAGGGGCCCACCTTTACTTTGCTTCATACATAGGCATCAGCCCTAGTATTACTGAACTCAAAATGTTTGCCAATTGGGATGCTCTGTTAAAAAATGAGACATGGTGGCTGCTAGGTAGTTTTATTTACTTGCAGCAAGGGAGGAGGATGGGATTCTTATGCAAAGCTCTGCCTCCCACAAGGGAAGCTTAGCCATTGCTTATATACACTATTTGGTCAGTTACATGTTCTCTTTACTGTTGGCTATACTTTTCTATTTGAGTTCTTTTCAGCTCATCCTGTTTACAGCTGCCTCTGCAAATACAGTGCTACATTTTAACATTACCAAGACTAGCATTTAGTCAGAAAATTGAGTTGTGTGGAAGTCTGATAACCAAGGAATTAAAGAAGTCACATTCATCCAGATGGGCAGAAGGGGCAGAGACATGGAGACATGTGGAAAGGTGCAGAGATGCAGAATGGGTAGTCCCACATCTGCATATGGGGAATAAAAATCAGGAGGGATACCTCAAGAGCAGGGGATCCCAGCCCAACACCAGACCACATAGCCCAGGATTTCAGTGCCAGGAAGATAAGTCCCCATAACTTCTGGCTGTAAAAACAAGTGGGATATTTATGCAGACTCATTCCCCCTGAGCTTCAGCACTAGGGCAGCAGCTGGAAGGGCACTAGTGGCATATGGGGAAAAACTGAAGTGTCTGGCATTAGGGAGAGTTGCCTTTGGGGCAACTTTAAATGTACCAACATTCAGATCATAAGGGTGCCAGAAGGAGAAGAGGAAGAGCAAGAAATTGAAAACTTATTTGAAAAAATGATGAAAGAAAACTTTTTTAATTTGGTGAAGGAAACAGAATTCCAAGTCCAGGAAGCACAGAGAGTCCCAAACAGGATGGATTCCAAGAGGACACATTAAGACACATCGTAATTAAAATGCCAAAGGTTAAAGATAAAGAGAGACTCTTAAAAGCAGCAAAAGAAAAGCAGAGAGTTACCTACAAAGGAATTCCCATAAGACTGTCAGCTGGTTTCTCAAAAGAAATTTTGTAGGCAAGAAGGAACTGGCAAGAAATATTCAATATGATGAAAAGCAAGGACCTATGACCTAGATTACTCTATCCAGCAAAGCTATCATTTAGAATGGAAGGGCAGATAAAATGCTTTTCAGACAAAGTAAAGCTAAAGGAGTTCATCATCACCAACCCATTATTACATAAAATGTTAAAGGGACTTATTTAAGAAAAAGAAGATCAAAACCATGGACATTAAAAAGGCAATAAATTTACAACTATCAACAACTGAATCTAAAAAAACAAACTAAGCAAACAAGCAGAACAGGGACAGAATCATAGATATGGAGATCATTTGGAGGGTTATTAGGTAGGAGGGGGAAAGGGGAAAATGGTGCAGGGATTAAGAAGCATAATTGGTAGGAACAAAATAGACAGGGATGTTAAGAATAGTATAAAAAATGGAGAAGCCAAAGAACTTACACACGTGACCAATGGACATGAACTAAGGGGGCAGGTATTCCTCGAGGGAAGGGAGTTGGTTACTGGTGGAGGGAGGCAAAGGGAGAAAATTAGGACAACTGTAATAGCATAATCAATAGAATATACTTAAAAATAAAAAAAATTAAAAATTGAAATGGCAAAACAACAACAACAACAAACAAACAATGAACAGAAACTTCATTTGATCACAACACAATCTAAGGAGAGTCTGCTGGGAACATTATGGAATCCTTCTTGAAGGGGACTACAGTAGGTTATCAGATAACATTGTTTTGTTCCGTGTCATTTTGTGATGAGGTTGATGAGATGCTAATGAAACTAAACTCTTGTGTATGTCATTTGCTTATAGTAAAATTGGTTTTATTATGCATTATTTTTCTTAAAGTCAAAGAACCTATGGATGGTTTTAAGTGAAGACTTACTGTACATTTAAACTTGGACTTAAAAGAATAAATAGAAGTCTTCTGAATAATGAGAAGGTCTTCTAGCTTAAGGTGAAAACACAGAAGTCAGAGAGACATGGCATGTTTCTGGAATAAGTAATTCAGTGTTACTCGATTACCAAGTGACAGGGAAAGATCTAGAAAAGATAGAGCAGATCTAGACTGAAACAATACTCTAACAGGTATGCAATGTTGGTATTCAATAGAGTTTAGCTTTTACCCTGAATGAAGTGGGCAACAATGAAGAGTTATGACAGGAGAGGAATATGATCAGATCTAAATGGCAAAAAATCACCAGATGTTATACAGAGCATAAATCAGAGTGATAATTATAAGTGTCAATGTTCTAGGCAACTGTTTTTTCTAAGACCTCCATCTTCTTCCTTAAAATAAAGCTTTATAATTAATGAATGAGAATCTGTGTATATCAAAATTGACACACCTGCTCTAATTTGATATATTAAAACATCTGCTTGTGAATCATGACTCTGATAATCTTACAAACATTTTTTAAATTGTAATCTATTTTTCCATAGGCAATTGGTTTAGTAGAATAAACCTCACTTTGATTTTTGGGTGTATCAAGAAAAAAATATGGTCATGCTGCCAAAGGCCAGCCAGATGCATTTGTGGCCACAGAGAAGAGAATACGTGCTTCTTGCTGCAAATATGAGCATCTTGTAGTTTGTACAAAATTCTGTTAGGACCCTAAATTAGCATTCATATTATTAAAAAGAATGCTGTTTTTAGGCAGAAGCACCCAATAGGCAGTAAATAACTACCTTTCTGAAGGCCTTATTCACAGCAGGTTATTTTATCCAGTACATCATGTCCACCTTTCAATAAAAACATACAAGGAATACTAAAAGGCAAAAAATAACAGTTAAAGGCCAAATAGGACCAGCAATTAGTCCTCTTTGCCAACTGCCTGAGTCATCTTATGGCCCTTTAGTGCAACGTTTGGTAGTTTTTAACATACCTATTGGCATAGGTTCAAAGCCTTATTTCTCCTTATTAATATACAGTATATTTAAGGTGAAATAGCATAGCAAAGACAACTCATTTCTTCTGTGGTCATGATAGTTTTACTCAAAAGAAAAAATCTCTCCTTTCTTTTCTGGGCAATTCTATTCTAGGAATATGTGATGAAATAAAATCCCAATGCAAAGCCTGTGTCAAAATGCTAAATCCAGAAGAATTTAGCATAAATAAGACATGGAGTTCGCTGATATGAGATATTGCATTTATTCCATTATTGGCAAGGACAAAACTGGGCTGCTATTGTCACAGGTGAAAAGTGTTTTCCAAGTCTGCTCTGGTGCTTGTTAGATAAGGGGCTGCCTTAGTCTGACTAACCTGAACAAGATTTATACACATCACTGAAATGGACTTGTGTTTACAGTATGTCCTCGCTCACCAGGATTAACAGTGTAAGGGCAGCGTGAGCAACATCAAGCAGGGAAACCCCAAGCAACCTTTCGGGAAGTGCTAGGAGGCTGCTAAAAAGAAATCAGATTTTCTTAAATCTACTCTGAGTTGGGGCAGGTAGAAAGCCCTCTCTGGACCAACAATAGTCCCCAAGATGCTATTACAATTTTTAGTAGGAAACTTATTTCAGCTGCGGGAACTTTTTAGCTTGCCATAGTTAAAGTGTATTAAATAAACCAGAGTTCTTCTGCCATCCTCTTTAGAAATGGTGAGATACTTTGCAAAAAAAAAAAAGAGGAAAAAAAATCACAGAATCAAATGATGGTCCTTAGTGTGGAGTTTAAAAATACACCAATGTGCCACATTTACAATAAAAGAAAGTCTCTATGGGAAGTTGGAATTCATCCTTGCTTAGTGTGTTTTCACTGCACAGGGGTTCTCTCTTGCAGGCTCTCACTTGGGGACAATTCAGCTCTTGCCTATGCTCCCAGGGACTGAGATATTTTCCAGTCCCTTTTATGCTCTCTGCAGAAATTATCTCTACTTCCAAACCATCAAATGTAGTGCGTGGGTGCAGTGGCTGTTTTCCAGTGAGCTGAAAAGCTCTCATGACTTGGCATACAGTCTTTCCCTGGGCCCTTCAGTAATGGCATTTAACTTAATACAATATGCCCCTAACTGAGTTTTAGTGATTTCAAATGAATTTAGTCTCCTTATCAATATCCTCTATTTGGTGGTATGCTTGCTCTTCAGTGTGCTGTGCCAATAAATCCAGAACAAGGGCTGCCTCTTTCCCCCTCAATTGTCTGGCCTCTCTCCTATGAAAGCAAACACCAGGCAGCAGAAAAAGAGGCTCTCAAAGAACTTGTTTGTATCATAAATGTAAATATCAATAAACTCAGAAGGTTGACAAGGGCATGCTCTCAATAGATTTGGCCATGTTGTTGGCTGTTTTACAAGTGAGATGCCATTGGAACACTAGGCAGCCCGAGTAGTTTACTTACAGTCTTAAAAACACATGTCAAAATCTGAATTCAGATACACCATTGACCTGTTCAGAAAAAGAACTCAGTGAATCCCCATCACAGGACGAGGCAGCACAACCTAGGAGCAAAATAGGTGAGTCTTGCTAGGGTATCTATGGATTCTACATGGCCTATAATTGATAAGGTGTGTTTCAGGGTTTTCCAAACTAGAAGACTTTTAGGAAAACTTTCTTGCTCTTTTTTTTTTCCTGTTGTGTTTTTATTTTATTTTTTAGTATGATGATTCCTCTTCTTTTTAAAAAAATCTGTACAGAGATGTTTATCATACTATTATTTGTAACAGTCCTTATCACCTCTGACCTCCTTAACCCCTGGAAATCAGTAATACTTTTCTACTTCTCAGATTCTATTGTTACCAGGATATTATACCCATGGAATCATGGGATTGAGGTTTTTCATTCCGAATAATTCTCTGGAGGTTCATCCAAGGAATGTATCAACCATTTGTTCTTTTTGCTTGCTGACTTACAGTATTTCACGGTATTTGTCTTTCACTACTTGGCTTACTTCACTAAGCATAATACTCTCCAGTTCTATCCATGCTGTCGCTAAAGGTAGGAGTTCCTTCTTTCTTTCTGCTGCATAGTATTCCATTGTATAAATGTACCACAGTTTTTGACCCACTCATCTATTGATGAGCACATAAGCTGTTTCCAGCACTTGGCTGTTGTAAATAGCGCTGCCATGAACATAGGGGTGCATAGGTTTCATTGAATTGGTGTTTCAGGATTCTTCAAGTATAATCCCAGCAATGAATCTCTGGATCAAAAGGTAGTTCCATTTTTAATCTTTTGAGGTAATTCCATACTGTTCTCCACAGTGGCTGCACCAGTCTGCATTCCCACCAACAGTGCAGTAGGGTTCCCGTTTCTCCACATCCTCACCACCACTTGTTGTTTGTTGATTTGTTAAAGATGGCCATTCTGATGGGTGTGAAGTGGTATCTCATTGTGGTTTTAGTTTGCATCTCTCTGATGGCTAGTGATGTTGAGCATTCTTTCATATGCCTATTGGCCCTCTGTAGGTCCTCCTTGGAGAAGTGTTTGTCCAGGTCCTTTGCCTATTTTTTAATTGGATTGTTTGTCTTCCTGGTGTTGAGTCTAAATGTAAGCCGTGACACCATAAAAGTCCTAGAGGAAAACAGGCAATAAAATCTCAGATATCCCATGCAGCAATATTTTCACTGATATATCTCCTAAACCAAGGGAAATAAAGGAAAGAATAAACCAATGAGACTACATCAAACTAAAAACCTTCTGCTTGGCTAAAGAAAAAAACATCATCAACGTGAAAGGGAACCAACCATATGGGAAAACATATTTGCCAATGATACCTCGGACAAGGGTTTAATCTCCAAAATATATAAAGAACTCATAAATTTTTATAATTTTACATACCTTCTGGGTTGCATTTTCAGCTACACTTTATATAAAGGTATGAGACATAGGCTAAGGCATACTTTTCTTCTTCTTAACAAAGCCCTTCCTCTGGTGAAACTATTTTCCCACATACTAAGCCTAACTGACTGAGGGAGGGGAAATACCCAACTCCAGCTCTGTCTAGCTCTTCTTGTGGGGGATGGGAAATACCAAATGCAGCCCCCTCTGGCCACTCTATATCATGTAAGGAGGGGAAAAAAAACTGGAAAATACTGGTGAAAATCACAGCCCAGGGGCACAGTGTAACCAAAAGAGTGAGATACCTAATGATAAGACTAAAATATGCTTTCCTTGCCCACCTTACCATACCTTACTGAAGGCCTAGTCACTGCGGCTCGTTTACCCAGTACATCATGCTCACCTTTCAATAAAAAACCTATAAGGCATACTAAAAGGCATAATAATAATAATAATAATAATAATAATAACAACAATAATAAACAACAAGAACACCACAGTTTGAAACGACTGAGGACCAGAGTCAGATGTGGTAGAAATGTTGGAAGTAGCAAACCAGGAACTTTAAAAATCTGTAAATTAATATGCTATGGTTTTTAACTGAAAAAGCAGATAACATGCAAGAACAGATGGATAATATGAACAGAGAGATAAAAATTCTAAGAAAGTATCAAAAAGAAATGCTAGAAATAAAAAAAAAATCATTGTAACAAAAATGAGAATAACTTTGATGGGCTCATTAGCAGACTGTCCCTGGCTGTGGAAAGAATTTGAGCTTGAAGATATGATGCTAGACATTTCCAGATTGGGGGAAGGGTGGAGTGGTGAGGTAGGAAAATTGAGCTCCCTCATTCCACCACCAAGTTAACTATTGAAGAGCTATCCATAATGAAACAGCTCTGGGAAACCTCTAGAGTCCACTTAAGAAGTTTTAGCAGTACTATGGAACAAAAAAATCATAATAATCACATAATACACTAAAACTGTAATATGGTGACATGTTAAGTACTTAACTCCATAAAAGTGAAGTATAAAAGTTAAAAGACAAAGGCATTAAAAGAGCTATAGCTTCAACAATTTGTTAATGGATACACAATATGAAAAGCTGTAACTGGGTGACATAAAAAAATAATATACATTCTTTGAAGTGGAATGGCTAGGCCAATGACTCTTTTTCTTCTTCTGTAAGCCCTCCTTTATAACACTTAATAAACATACAAGCTTCAACTTATTTCTTTTATTTGGATTCATTCCATATATATATATCTTATACCCTAGAATTTACCTGAGCTTCTCTCTCAAATCATCAACTACCTTCTAGACATCATTACTTCAGTATTCTATTGAAACTTCAAAACTGTATATCAAATTGAATTTATCCTTTTATTTTCCCTTTTTAATTTGCAAACCTGGTGATTCTTCTGTTGTTCTTTTACGTAGGAATAATTTCTTAAATTTTTTTTTTTAAGTTTTCTTTTATTTTCCCCCTTGTCTTGCCCTTCCTTAAACACAAACTTCGGTTGTTTGGTCAAGCACCCCATTTTGTTTCCAAATCTTTCTTCACTTGGTTTCCACTGTATTGTGGTCAGCATGAAAAAATGGAAATGGAAGGTAAGTTATTTCCTAGAGTGTTCCTACCTCACCTTTGTTTTTATCTCAGACCTGAGCTATACAGGAATGGAATAAATCAAGCTGTTGCTTCAAAAGGCAGTAGAAGCTGAAATGTGATGACTTCACATTTGGTAAATTAGATGTCTTTCTGTTACCAGGAGTTTAAAATGAAAATCCATAAAAAACAAATTTCTCACCCATAGACATTACTCAATTAAATGACCAGTACTAAATTAAACTGTCTGCCTTTTCAGTGTATTTTGGCTCTTGTGCCATCTGTGTAGAAAACATTTAATTAACTTTTGGTCATATGTTTAGTGGTCAACACATTATTTCATTGCTATAAAATGTTAGGAAACAAAAAAAATAGCATGATATTAACTGGATAATTCAAATTATAGATATATCAGATACATTTAATGTTCAATGGGAATGTTAAAATTTCAAGGAAACTATTAGTTCTGGCCCCAGTTTAGGGGTTTGTCTATTTTATTCTAGTTTGCTTATTTAGTTCCAAATAACCAAGGTTGTCTTTTTTAAAAATTCAATTAACTTTTGAAAAAATTAACTTAGTTTTTTAGATAAGCAGAGCCTTTTCCCACCATTATGGATTATCTAAGGCTTTGTGGAGAAAGACATCACCAGACTTATCTTGCCTAATTGTATCTGCTTGGGACATCTCCTGCCCCGTATTTGTCATTTTGTACAAGTCTCATCTGTCACAGTTCTTGAACACTTGCCCTTTGCAGAGTTAATTCAAAAAGCATGAAATGTCTAGAAGTAAAACTAAAACATAAATATCTAATACAGAATATAGAGTAGGTTATTCCTGACTAGACCTTTCTGATATACTGATCTCTAGAAGAGAACTTGAAAATAATACATATATTGATCAAACAGGTAAATAAAGAGGTTTAGACAATGTTCAAAAACAGTCTACTCAATTTGTGGCTAAGATAGCATCAGCTATCTAGATTTGAATTTTGAGAAAAGGGAGCAACTATGGTGAAAAAGTGTTTTGTTTTGTTTTGTTTTTATGTAATGGGATCTGGCTTGTGATTCTAAATGGATAATTCTAATTGTAATAAGACCCCCAAAAGGAACAAGCATGTCAGCAATATTTTTAACAACTTCTTGTTTATTACTGGATATCAGAGAAACTAATCAGTTGCCACTAATAATGTACTAAGTATCATGTGTTTCTAGCAATTTTGACAATATAGTAATATAATAAAAAGACAAGGTCTGTTCCATTTTTAAGTTTTTGAGATAACTCCACACTGCTTTTCACAGTGGCTACGCTAGTCTGCATTCCCACCAACAGTGCAAAATGATTTCCCTTTCTCCACACTCTCAACAGCACTAGTTGTTTGTTGATTTTATTGATTATAGCCATTCTGATTGATGTTGGGTGATATCTCATAGTGGTTTAAATTTGCATTTTTCTGATGATTAGTGACATAGAGCACCTTTTCAGATGTCTATTTTCCATCTGTATATCCTCTTTGGAGAAGTGCCTATTCAAGACCTGCCTTATGATCCAGTGATTCCACTTCTGGGAATTTATCTGAAGAAACCCGAAACACTAATTCAAAAGAATAAAAGCACCCCTAGTTTATTGCAGTGTTATTTACCATAGCCAAGATTTGGAAGCAGCCCAGGTGCACATCAGTAGAGGGGTGGATAAAACAACTAGAGTACATTTACACAATGGAATACTACTCAGCCATAGAAAAAGAAAATTTTACCCTTTGGGACAGCATGAATGGACCCAGAGAACATTAGTCTAAGTGAAATAAGCTACTCAGAGAAAGAAAAATACCATATGATTTCTCTCAGGTGTGGAATTTAATGAACAATCTGAATTAACAAGTAAAATAGAGACAGACTCAAATACAGAGCAAAATGATAGTCCTGGGTAAGGATTAGAGGGTGGAAGAATCCAGAAAAAAAAAAAAAAAAGAACTCATGGACATAGAAAACAGTGTTGTGATTGTGGAGGGGAGCGTAAAGGTGAAAGAAGGTAAAAGAGGATAAATAGTAAAGGAAAAATTACAATAAAAATAAATTTAAAAGTAATAAGACGAGGTCTGGAAATTCAGCTGCATGTAGAGAAGTGGAATATTTACCCATCATGAAAATACTAAAGTTCAATCTTTTTTATCTTAAAAAATAAACAAACCCCAAGTTCTCCCATTTGGTGAAATTAATTGTGTAAAGGGGAACATACATGATAAATAGACACACACAAACACATACTGATTTATGTAGTATTATCTTTTTTAGGTTGTCCAGTTTTCAGCTTAAAAACATAGTGCAAGTTATAAAGTATTGATAGTTCTACTGCAACAGTGCAGACAACTACAAAATTGTATATAAGGTGCTAAATAAAAATATTATTCTAAATCAAATCTTATGTTGGCCAGCTATAATGAAAGGACAACACCACCACAATTTTAACATGTCATTTCTTTGGTACACTGGTCATAATAAGCTTGAATTTCTCCTATAAGTGGTAGATTTAGAGTATTATGAAAATATGTGCTTTCTTAAGTGTTTTTAATTATATGGGCTAGTTCTGAGCCACTCTTTTACCAAATTAATGAGTCAAAGTGGAGCTTAACCACATTCTCTACAATCAAAACGTAGAAAATATATATATCGAACATACAGATTTAGAATGTACCTGGGACCATTTGGGAGGGTAATGATGTGTTAGGCAGTGTTCAGTTTAATGGAGAAGTAAGCTCAATTTGGTGGGGAGCCTAAATTATGGTTTGGAAAAATTTAGAGTCTACACTGGACACAGAAGTTTATTTAAATTGAATTTGTAATATTTACGGTGTGTGAAGTTAAGCTAAAATGTACAAATTGCATGGGACTTGATCTTCTGAAAATCTTTTTATTTTTCCTCTATCTTCCTTTCCCCCTATCTTTTAAATCCTGGAAGATATGAAGCATAATAATTTCTAATGGGAACTAATATTTCATGCTTCCAATGGAAGAGCTGCAAAAGAGTAAATAATTGAAAAGTATATGCTAAATTTGAAAAATAATGCAAAAATGTGAATAACATAATACAAATTATCTATAAATGTACTACCCAGATAAAATAAATATAAACATTTATACATACCTGAAAATATACATAAACAAACCCACACTTATACACACAACAGATATTACAACAATCAGATCAAACAATATATTTTACTAAAATTTATATACAGCATATAGTTTTCCTTCTAATATGGTAGGAACTCATCACGTTATAATATTTGTATCTGTTTCATCTGTTTAGTGGAAATACTATAGAATAATGTGCTACTACGTATCTCTTAGCAACTCCATTTCTGAAGCCTGGTGGGATCATTTCCCCACAGCAATGCAACAAACACCACAAAGCAGGGCATAAATTATTGTTCTGTTGCTTTTCAAGACTTAATGAAGCAGTGAACATATTAATAATACAGGTTTACTTAAAAAAAAATCCCATGTCTAGAGTGCTTCCATTACAAATAGTGCTAAATATCGAGGAAATAGTTTTTCCATGATTCAAGAAATCTATTGTTCTATGCAGCAAAGAGGTTGCTTATCATATTGAATGAGTGACAGTCAGACTTTTGACCTTTTTGCTTTTCTTTTTTTACTTTTGTCTCACTTGTTAACATTAAAGTTAAATACCAACCAATATTCATGTGAGAATTACATCCAGAAAAGCACACTACTGCTCACCCTCTGTACCTTCGCCATCACTAAGTATCAATGATTCTAAAATCAATTACTCTGTGACAAATTTGAAGTAGCATGGCATTACTGGGCAATTTTTTGTGCATGCAAAATATTTTCTTTTATTATTGGCCCATAATTCTATTCAGATTTTAATACTTATTTTATTAATTTGTAGGAGCTTTTTTAATATTGAGGATAATAATTATTTCTAAATATGTGGTGAAATACATTTCTATCTGTTTACTCTTTGTTGCTTAAAATTTATGTGTTTTTGATAGAAAGTTTCTCTCTTTTTGAGTCTGTAGAAAGCACTCCACTCCATAAGTAGTTAACTATTTATCTATCTTATGTACTAATTATTATTCCATTCAATTTCTTAATATGGCTAGGACTTATTTTAATGTATTTTCCCTAATATTCCTAATATTCACTTTTCTAATCCCATTTATTGAATAAGCAGTACTTCCTTTACTATTCTGTGATATTCCCCTTTTCATATATGGACTAAGGTCAGTTTTAGGACTGTTTAGTAGGTGTCATTGATGCATCTACTAATTTTGGTACAAATGAAAACATTACCATTACCATAAAATCTGCTATCATGTCTCAGCTTTCTCCTAGTATAGTCATAGTGATTCCTCCTGTTACTTTTTCTAATCGTAATACAAAATGTTCTTATTAGTTTGCATAACTACATATCCACAGGGACTCAGATGAATTATTCTTTGAATATATTGGATTGGCATCTTTGCAATATTCAGATTATTTAACTATGATAATAACGAACTGATGTTTTTTTTTTTTGTCAGGTTTTCCCCCTTCTACCACAACTTCTACCACAATTATTTATTGCGTGCTCACTGTGCGGCAGCCACTAAGAGCAGTAGTGAACAAATAGTACCCTGTTCTCATCAGTCTTGCATTCATCCAGGGGCGCTGAGGTTATAATGTTGTTGTTGTTGTTGTTGTTGTTGTTTAATAAACATGTAATATATTAGGTACTGTAAAGAAAAACAAGGTAAGGGGCTAAAAAGTGATTGTGAGGAAAGAAATTTTAAGTATTATTTCTGATATTTCTGAGTATACATACACACATGTATATATCATATATACTTATAAAACATAAGCATCATTGAAAAAATTTTGACTTTGGTGACATTTGTCCTTTGTTCTTGTAAAATCACTTTATTTTTCTATTGCTTCATTAATGTATTTTTTTATACATTTCCATTACCTTTATCATCTTTATACCCCACCCAGCTGTTTGAGGAACAGAGTCTACAGCCACTAAAAATTAATTATTGGGAGTAGAGAGCTTGTCTTCCTCCTCTCCTCCCTCCTTGAAAGACTTTAAAAATATATCATTTATAAAATTTGCCTGATTTTTAAATCTTTTCCAGAGTCAACCCTTAATGATTATTTTATGTTTATCCTATGCAGCTGGCCTTTTTGCCACTTTTTATTTAACTTAGTTTCACATAAAATTTTCTGAGAGGTAGTGTATTCTGGTGGTTAGAAGTAGAAACTCAAGAGTCAGATTTTTCTTGTTTTAATTCTAGCTCTTCAACCTTGGGGATTACTGAACATCTCAATGTCTAGGTTCCTTACGTGTGGACTGCCCCACTCATCATATAGCTTTATCTGAGAATTACATAGTTTAATAGATTTAAAGTTTGTAGATCACTGTCTGGCACAAGATAACCACTCAAAATATCTTAGCTATTACTATTAATTACTTTCTAAAATTTCCATATTTATTGGAGATTAATATGCATATTTTTATACTTAGAAGACCCTTTATTTGGAAACATTCCTTTTATCATAGACATATAATTTTTATTTGCATGTTTATAATAAATTAATAAATTTGTTAGAAGTTAAATATTGTTATGTATTCTGATTTTGTCTTACCTGCTCTAAATTGAGTAACCTCATTTTAACCTTAGAAATTTACAGTTTAGAAAATAAATAATTTGTTGATTTTTGCAGTGTGTTATTTTGCCTTCCTCTGGCTTTCACCAAGTTTATGTTTGAATTAAAATATCATAAATTTGTAGTTTTAATATTTTAATAATTTTATTTTTAATATTTATAAGTTTATTTGAGCCAAACTGACAAGATAGGCTGGGGAACAAAATCTGAAATCCTCTTAGTTTTGATACTTTTAAAGTAATGGATACATTTTTTTATTTTTTAAATTATGTTTATTTATATTAGTGATTCCAAATCCACCTTAATTATTTAGGATGTTTAGTGTGTTGGAGGGTGGGAGGAGATTTCATTTGGTAACTTTCTCTTATTTGTATTTGGTTATCCTGAGGTCCAAGACTGTGTACTTCATTATTTAAATGTTTTGGCAATTATTGATTTTTTTTGTCTGACTTAGTAGGTATTTAAAGTGTTTTATATATGCAACAAAAGAAGGTATATTCCTTGTTTGGTGGTTCAATCCACCTTTTAAGTAATCCTTTAATTAGATAATCTGAATCACCTATTTTATTGTATTTTTTGTGTGTGCTTACTTGAATCACGAGAGGGTGACAGATATGTATTAATCTCTCCCACAGATATTGAGCTTCTGTCACTTTGTCTTTGAATTTCTAATAAGTTTGTGTTCTACATTTCTAAGTTTTGTACTGGGTCATATAGTCATCACTGTTACATATTCATTCTGGGTTATATTCAATGGTGTATTAGAAAGTGTTCTAACAACCAGATCTCTGGGAATGAGGGGTAGGTGTCTGACTTAAAAGATTTGCCAAATTTTGAGTATTAAATAATACAGCCACGGCCAATTTTAAGCTACCTATATAACATCACCAAATGTAAAGTTGAGAAGCGATGCATATTGACTCTCATGAGTTGACTTCAAAGAATCTTTTCTCAACATAAAATCATTATTGCCTTGATTTTTTTCTATTGATAGAATTCTGTATTTTTTATATTAACATTGTCATTTCAGTTTCTAGTTTGCCTGTTATATCTTTACCCAATATTCTGTTTATACTCCTTAATTATTGTGACATATTTTTAGGACTAGGTAGTGTATAGAAGGCTTTTTATTACTATCAACCAGAGATGTTTTGAGTTTTACTGTTTATATTTTCATGATAATTAGTATGTTTGGTAATTTTTCTATAATTTTAAATATTTCTTACTTTAATAAATATTTTATTTCCTTTATTTTATAAATGGTACTCTTATTTTATTATGATGACTGTGTTTCTTTTTACTTTTTATCTTCTTTAATAATATTATTTTAGTTTTACCTGTTCAATTCAATGCTGATTATTAAATAACATTAAACTATATTTATCAAGATCAGGAATGAGACCATCTCACTATCTAATTCCAGACTAATTAATATTTTAAATTATATGTATAATATCTTATAAAGAGAATGCAGTTAGATTTTTAAACCCAATCTAAGCATTATGTTTTGCCCAGATAATTCAATCCATTCATTTCACATTTATTGATTGTTACTTTTGTCTATTTATTTTGTTGTTTGCATTTCCTGATTGCTTCTGATTTCATTTTATTGTTTTCTTCTTATTGTCTATTTTATTTCTTCTAGTAGTTCAGAAATTCTATTTTCTATTTTTTTATTTTAGTCTAATAATTGTTTTTTTCCTTAATTTACAAACAATTATATTCTCTATTCAATTAAAAGTTAATCAACATCTATTCCTAATACTTGATTAACAAAGTCCAATCTTAACTTCCCATAATGAACAAGAAACTAGGCAAAATATATGAAGTGATTGTTTTCACATATTGGTTAATAAGCAGAGTAAGACTGTGATCCCATAGACAAGATAAACAAATGAGTTTAGCCCAAAGATTCCCCCAGCTTTTTGCTTGAAGCCAATTCTCAAACTTGAGCACAGGGAAGGAGGTCCCCATCAGTGCCCAGAGGTCTGATTGAATTGAGGAGAGAGATTGATATTTGAGAAGATGGAGTAAGCTAGGATTTGAGAAGAAAAGTGCTGGAAAGAAAGGAACTATGCAAAAAAGGAGATTCCCAAAATGGCTGGGATCCCTTTGAGTCTTTGGCTGACACTAATCCACACTTCCATACTGTGAAACTCCATGAAGCCAGGTGAAGCATGACTGGGAAACACACAACTTACATGTAATAAGCAATTGAACTTATAAAGATTTAGTCCCCTCCTCTGAAAATAGCATGTTAGCATGTTTTCATGCCCTTATGTAGAAGCTTTATATATTTATAGCCCTAAATAGGAATTAGCTCAGATGCCCATCAATAGAGGAATGGATAAACAAATTGTGGTATATCTCTGCAATTAATTCTATTCAGAAATAAATAGAAACATATGACTGGTAATTGAAAAAACATGGATGAATTTCAAAAGTATATACTTTGCAAAAGAAGTCATCCATGATAGTACATTCTGTATGATTCCATTACTATGGAACTGTAGGGAAAAATGTCTAATTTCTAATAACAGAAAGTAGGTCAGTGGTTGACTTAGGCTAGATGGGTGAGATCAAAGGGAAAAGAACAGAAGGAACACACTTTGGTGAAAGAACTATTTTTATCTTGATTGTGATAATGGTTACACAGATGTTTACATTTGTCAATTCTCAAAAAATTATACACTTAAAATGGGCTCACTTTACTATGTTTATACCTCAACTAAGATGACTAAGAGAAGTTAATTAGACCCCTCTCTTTTAAACATTCGACAAATCTTATTGAACTTTTCTGTATTTTTTCCACTAAGATATTTGTATGTCTCTCCTCTCTTTTTAACTTTCTTCTTCATCCAGCTCTTATGAAAGTTATTTAGAAATTCTTTCCAAACAGATTGCATATTATGCCTTTTCTTATTTAAAACTAACAGTCATTTAATAACTGTGACATTAAATATTATTTAGAGTGAACTCTAACTTGCATTGATTTATCTGGCTATTATTGTTTCTTGCAATCTGAATCTACATTATTAATTCAGTTTTAAACAGTTTTAGTGCAACCCTTCAGCACCACTATTATTACTTTTAAGTTTAGTAAGTCTGTTTTTAATTTCTAAGCACTTTTGGATTTTTTTTTTATTGTTTTGCATTTTTGTTTCTTTGCTCTTCACGACAGTATGTATTTACTTTCTGTTTGTACTCATTGACTCTAGGATAGTGAATTTAATTTAAAATTGTCTTATTTTCTATATTACATCTGTTTTCTTAGGATATTTTTTTCATCTCAGAACTCAGCCTTATGACTCCATAGTCTAGTGTTTCTTGTGTTTGTTTTATGTTTTCCCCAAAGTACAGTTAGCCTTGCTTGTCTATTTTGTTGTTATTTATAAATAGATCTAAAGTGCTAAAGTGATCACTATTGGCAATTTCAGTGGCTTCCTCAACGAAACTAAATATTTACTTTCTCAGACTGGCAAATATAAAAGTTTCATTAGAAGTTCCTAAGGCATGATATATATGTGGGGAAGGATGCACCTAGATGCTTAACCTTGTGGCTTTAAGAGTTCCTTGTTCAGGAAGCAGAAGCAAGTTGCCAGATGAAATACTGTCCTTGTTCAAGAGCCATTCTCATGGCTTTAGCTTAGGTTACAGGCTGGGTTCCTTGAGAAAAGGATAAATGCTGTTATTTAAAATGAAAAATGTGAGTATTTGCTGAAACAAATATTGTACTTATACAAACTTATCCTCCAGAAATACTAAAACAGGTGTGCGAGGATATATGTTCAGAGAAGCTTATTGCTATATTATTTTAATAACAAACATGTATTTGAATTCACCATAGTTAAATAATAAACATTACACATATTTATATATATCAACTTAGGTATATATCTGGTGGAGAATAATATCCATGATAGATTTTGAGTACAAAAAAAAATTGCAAAGCAGTATCTCAATATGAGATATGAGTCTGAAAAAAATACAAAATAATAATCCTCTACTTTATATTAGATAGGTACTACATAGAAATATAAATATAGATACACATGCTTTAAGTATATATATATACACACGTATAGACACACATATACATATACATACACATACATATATACATATATAAACTTACACACACACACAGACACATATACTCATATTTTGGCTAAATCTATATAGTTCTGAATAATATAAACCAAACTATTTTTTGTGATTACATATCTTAGGTGACAGATTGTGTAAGCGGGGAATTTGTAGCTTTAGTTATATACATGTCTATATTGTTTGATGTATTTTTCTCAAATAGAATGTGTTTTCGTAGTTAAATAAATGATTTAAAAAAGATTTGAGCAGTATTTTAAGACTCTAGCAATAACTTGAGAAAATTAGTACAATTTTACTTTCAATTCCTTCTTAGAGTTAGTTTTTTAGAACTTTAGACAAAGATTAATGTCAATTGATTATATATTACATTATATTTTATCTTTCATAATATTTTTGTCTTCTACATTTTATTTTGTATTTGCTTATGGCAACACAAATTACTTTTTAACATATATTGATTGCAGTACTAATTTTAATGTACAGAATCATAACATTTAAAAAATATTACCCAATATCCTACTTCCTTTTTCTGGCTCTGTAATCTTGATTTATCTTTCCATTGCCTGGAATAGGTCTCTAAGAAGTTTTTAAATATCTTTTTTCAAAAAAGAAAATAGATATTAAATTTATCTTCCCATGTATATTTTTATTCTCACATTAATATAAACTTGAAATGTTATTCACATTTTAATCATAAAGCTTCCCCCAAAGATTCCTGTAGACTTATCTCATGGTCCCATGTTGTTCACTGATGTGAAGGAGAAATCTCAGGCCAGATTTAATTTTGTTTACCTGTAGGTAAACTTTTTTTCCTTCTTGGATGTTTGCAGGTATTTTTAAGTTTTAATTCAAGCTTTATCTGTAATGTTTCTCCTTTTTCATAGTGGCTATTTCTTCTGTTGTATTTTTTTCCTAGTCTCTCAAAAATGTCAGCTTTTCACATTTGTGTCATCTTTTTTTAATGAATTCTTTCATACTTTTTATTTCTTTATTATTCTCGGAGAACTTTTAGAGTTCGCCCTCTACATACTAATTTTATTTGTATTTTGTTTTCCACTGTCCAGACTTTAATTTTACTATTGTGAATTTCAGATTATTTATTATCTTTTCTTATGTCCTATCTCATATTATAACCAATGTGTTTTCTTTACAACTCAGCATGATTTTTATATGACTCTTTGTTCACCTGGTTGACCTGACTCTCCTATTTGTTTGTTTTAGTTTTCTCTATCTTATATATTTAAAAAAAAATTTTATTGTATTTTTTCGTTACCATCCTAGCCCTATTATACTCTCCTCTCTCCACAATCACCACACTGTTATCCATTTCCACTTCCTTTTTGCTCAATCCCTCCACCCACTAACCTCCTTCCCTCTTAACTGTCAACTCTCCTATTTCTGAATAATGTTCAATGCTAAGTAGTATCTAACATTTTGTACTGCCCCTGAATTGAAAGCAATATAAGCACACTCGGTACTTTTCTAGCAGTTGATATTCGTGGCTTACTTTGGCTTTACTTACACTTAGTATTACTAAATATATTAAAAATATCCCTAAGATTCCATTTTCAATTCATTTCTGTAGAGCTTATTTTAAACACATCAACTCTGGACTGAGTTAAGATTATCTCCAGCACTCACTGCACAATCCACTGATACTGAACCAGCTAAGTTCAACCAACCTATAATTACTAGCATGTCTTACCAACAACCATCCTCCTGTCACTGATCCCATCCACCATAAAATTATTGTGGTTATATCTCAAGATGAAATGGATATATATTAGCATCTCCATATTTCTTAATCATTTGTTTTCTGAGGATTTCAGTGTCTGAACTGAAGGAGAAACTTAAAGATGAAAGAAGAGAACATACAATTTGTGTTAAAATAAAATACCCATTGTTTCAGTAAACTTGGGCTACTATAACAAATACCATAGACTGGGTGACTTAGACTCAGACATTGACTTCTCATAGTTTTGGAGACTGGAAGCCCAGGAGTAGGGTGTCAGTATGGTTAGATTCTAGTGAGACACCTCTTCCTGGCTTATATTTGGCTGTCTTTTCACTCTCTCTTCACATGACTGAGAAAGTTCAACTCTGTCATGTCTCTTTCTAAAAGAGCACTAATCCCATTCATGAGGATCCCACTTTCATGAGTTGATTACCTCCCAAAGGCCCCATGTCCTTATACCTCCAGAATGGGGATTAGGGTTTCAACATATGAATTTGGGGAGGGCACAGACATTTAAAAACAGCCATGCAGCAATGTCTTCTCAAGGGAGAAGTGGGAGGCATCTCTGCTTTATAGACAGGCAATGGTGGACAGAGAAATTATTTTTCTTTTTACTTTCAGGTCAACATATGTTTTAGCAACATATGTGTAATTGCTACTTGTGCTTTTCATTCAACTACATTTTGTGTTATTTTCCCAACTTTTGGCAGTAACTTCATTGTAACTTATTCAAGTTTTGTAAAATTTTCATCTTTTTGTGGACTTTTATAGATACTTTATTGGGACTTAGGAAAAAGCTGCATTCAAAACATCTAGTCAGATACTATTCTTTCTCCACATTAATTATCTTGAACAATGCTTCACAGCATATTTTTTGGGGAAAGTGATTTGAAAAGAATGAAATCAATAAAAACCTTTTTTCTTCTATGTCCAAAATGACACAACCAAGTAATTTTCACGAGTTCTGTCTCATAGCAGTGAAAATCTACAAAACAAGGCTTAGAATATATAGGCTTTAAAATATGAAATTATATTGTTAAAGTTTTTTAGCCTTTTTCCCACCCTCTAAGAATGTACTTAAATTAAACTGCATGCTTTTGATATATTGAAAATTAAAGAAAACTCTGTCAATATTTGTGTACTGTCTGGTATATTTTTAAATTAAATATGTGGCTACATTTATAACTAAAAAGGTAAATAAAATATGAGTCTTGAAGAATATTATTTTCAGATTCTTTGCTGCAGAATTCTATTATATTTGAGACTATAATGAATTTGAATACCCTGAGTGAATAATTTACATACCCCAATGAGAAATTATTGAAAGCAGTTAAGATTTAACTACATATGAATTTAAATAACAATTTTTAATAAATGGACTTTGTATTTCATATAAACAACCAGTATTTAAATATGGCAGGCAACACAGGATTTTGGATAACAACTATGAGGGAATAACCATGCTTATCTATGGTATGCGTGGGCACAATATATTAAGCACTTTGGTATCCCACTTCCTGGTTTTATCCCTTTTGGGTTATTCAACATTTTTGAATTTTATTTTTAATGGTAATTTAGTAATAATAATTAATAAATAATAATATGTTGGGTTATAGTGATTAATAAATGAGATAGTGTGAATGCTCTATAAATGGAAATCCTTATGCAAATATACACTAAAATCCAAGCTGTGTATAACAGTTAGGCATGTGATTAGTAAGTATATTGGCAATGTCGCTTTTAACTGCAAAGAACGATCTATATAGAAATAATTGTGCATATATTTATTATGGGCCATTGCAACTGTTGATAGTTCTTAAACTGCTCAAATGGTGCTTAATGTCCAGTTAGTAAACCAAGTAAACTTAGTTTCTGACTTAAATGGACTGTGAATGAAAGTATAAAGAATGGTTTCGCTAACATATTTACATAATTACAGGACTTTAGTTAGATGGGAAATACTTTGGCCTCATTAATAAAGATTGGTTCAGATTACATTATGAAAGAATTCCTGAAACCCTGGTTTAATTTAATTTTTTCTCAAGCACACATTACCATGGTCTGATAAAAGGTATTCTTGCTCTAGAAAGCTTAAAAAAGGCTAAGACACAGATAGACATGAAGAGAATTGGGGTGACTTGGGTAGCTCCCTGCCTGTTAATCCCTCTAATCTTTGAAGCTGTGAGCATTTAACCATCTGTAGGCTAGGTTCTACTGCAAACTGTGGAAACAATACCTGCTGTGTTCAGGGCTAATCGGGTACCCTAGACCAGTCTATCAAAAGCTGAGCTTCAGATCAGGATGGCTGCTAGTTCTGCTCTGATTCAGGGTCCTACATCCAGAATCTAGGTCTACATCATCTTCTTTTGCAGATGGTAACTCCTCTCACCCCACCTCTATTCAAGTAGCTCCTCAACCCCTTCCAGCTGAAACACCTGATGCCCCCAAGCATCTGCCCACATGTCCTTCTAGTACCACAGGCTGCTTGGTCAGGGTCATGTGCAGTTATAAAGGGTGAGATTAAATCAGAAGACCGTTTTGGGGAAAGAGCTATTCTAGCTCACCAAATCTTCTGTGTATGATAAGACATGGAAATATTTCTATATATGAAACTGTACCTATAGCATTCTAAAACAATTACTTACGATGTGACAAATATATTGTTTTGATAGTGCCTAATTCATCTACTTGTTACTGAAATGAGTGATTGGTTTTGTCTAATACTAAAGATTAGTTTAGGTTTTGTGAAGCCTTGGCAACAGGTAGTCTGTATGAAGGCATACATATGTGTGTGTTTGTATTTGTGGTTATGTTTATTGATGTCTATTGATTTATTAATTTTAGTTGTATTATGGAAAGAACACAGAAGGTACAATCAGCCTGCCTTGAAAATAAATATTGGTTTATTGGTAAAACTAACAGTTTTACTTTGCACTCTTAAGGACTCAATTTTCTCAACTTTGGAATGAACATGTTATCTACCCCTAGGGATAGTTTTGAAGATTAAGGGAGACAATGTAAAGCCGCTGATATAGTGTCTACCTCACATACAATATTTAATGTATGCAAATTGTGATCATTTTCATGGCATATTAAAAAAAAATGAGCTCATGGACTCATTTCTTCTGACAAAGAGGGGGATTTCCAGTATTAATCACTGATATCAAATTTAGTTCCTAAAGATACATGGGGAAAAAAAGGTGTGAGGAAATTTGCTAAAGAAACCTATATTCAGCACTATCATCTCTCAAAATATCAGAAAGACAGATGTTCTGTTTTTAACAAAGAATGTGGCATGGGTGGCAGGAGGTGAGAGGCAATGAATTCTAAAGAAAGGCAAAAATGATCTGATTATTTAAGCTGGAGGGTGCTTGGGATATTTTTATGAGTAACAAATACGGTATTTTCTTAGAAAAGAAGTATCTTTTCTGGCCTGTATTTGTGTGATACACCTAGAAGAGTAACCTTTAGCTGTCCAGGAAAAAAAAAAAAAAAAAAAAAACAACTAATAATCTTCTTGAGTTCTCTGGCTAAGATACTTGAAACAAATTTCTACCACTGGACTCAAGAGTTCTTTCACTGTGTACCACTAAAATAAAGGCCACCAGGCCAAGTGTCCCTGCTCTGCTCTTTTTTGATAAAATAAAAACATGTCTGTGGCTTGCGGCCCTGAACTCATCCATCTAGAATTTGTTTCACATCAGCTGCCAGAAAAGTTCTCCTTGACTTGAAATCAGCTGGTGAGGAGATCATGTCCAAACACCCAGGCCAAAAGAAAAGCCGAGACCATAGAGGGGTTTTTTTCATGAAGGGGCCAACAGATAGCTAAAGATGGGGACATTAGGTGTTGTCCCACTGGAGAGGCAGCCAGGACCCTCAACCACTGTTGCACTGTGAGGCTCAAAGCAGTGCTGGCCAGAACTGGAATAGCAAGAACTGCTAGTCTCTGTTTATAAAAGTCTGCCTTTAGAACATGTCCATGCAAAGCATGTTGCAGGGGTAATCCTCAGAGCAACTCAGGGGGTGGAGAGTTTGAGCCCTTATTATTGTATAAACAGAGAGGCTGAGACCCAGTGGAGATAGATGATGTACCTAATGATGTACAGAAAAGCAATGCTAAATGAGTTTAGTCTGAAAATGTGTTCCAGGTTTCCACAGTTAATCACTCTGAGTGGGATCAGTAAATATCTCTTTAAAACTGGGGAAGGTGGCATAAGTGATAAAATTTTTCTCATAGCCAGCAGAGTACATGAGAAAATAAATTAATGCTTATGGAAATGATATTAATATTTATTAACTATTTCTGGAGTCCCTGTTATATTTCTGGAATTTGTCTCAGCAGACAACAACAAACTTTGCTCTCAGAAAGCATACAGTTTAGTCAGAGGAAATAAGACATTTGCAATACAATTTAAAAACTTAGGAAGTGCCTTATTTTAAAAATTGAATGATTTAAAGGCAATGGGACTTCTGAGAAAAGAGAGATGGTTTTGAGTTGCAGCAGCATTGAAGCCTTCATGGTGGGGCCCATATTTTAATTGTACATTGAAGGGTACATGGGGTGAAATGGATTTAGGTCTTCAGCTTAAGAAAAAAAAAAAGAAATCATAAGATCTGATGTCATTGTTTGGGAATTGTCAGCAAAGAGAGCCATTCATTGGGTTATATTTTTAGACAAGAAAGAAAAAGAAATATGAACTGAGAAGAAAGCTCTCAGAGGGTTAGTATAGAATAGAAGGAAAGATATTGAAGAAACTATAGTACAGCAAATATAAGCTGTGCTATAGTTTAATAATATAAATTTATGATATATGTAAAATTATGCATATTAACTTATTATTAGATAATCTCAATTTTGTTGCAAAATATCATCATTCTTGATAAAATTTTTATTATGTTCAAAGAAGTCTTCTCCAGTGTCTAGCTTTACTTGTGTATACCATACATACATGTTTTCTCTTTCCATTTGACATATAAGACTAATATTTCAAAATGTAATTATTAAATAAAATATATTTAAAGCCTAACTTCATAATCAAATATATTATTGTATCCATATACAAATATATACATATGTCTTATTATTGATTTAGCTAAATTTATCACATTTAAATCAATTGCTTTTTACATTGTCAACCCAGGGTATGACAATGGCCAAATTATTTATAGCAAGTTGATTCACACATTTCAGCAAGATTCAGGAAGCAGAAATTACTTTAACTAAATCTGTCCATAATGTACTCAGAAATATTGGAATGACCATTACATACTAATATTCTTTTTTCATAGGAAAGTTAGCTTTTATTTTTCTTCTTTCTCCCAAGTCATTTATTTCACCTATGGTCAGCTACTGGTTATTGAACTAATGAACAAGAAACATATTTAGAGAATAAATCTTAAATAACTCCTATTTATGAGATTTTCTCATGTGACATGTTTATATTTTAAATTCATGATGTAGTTGTATTTATAGAATCAAAAGAAAATGCAGAATAATTCAGTCATTAAATAATTTGGGCTCTAAATTAAAAGTACATGCTCAAAGTGACATTTAAACTTTAAACATCTGATTATTTCATTTCTTCACTTTAATTTTCATGTGTGATTTAAGACAGAATTGAAAAATCATCTATATACTTTTTATCAAAAAACCTGGCTTATTCAGCCCAGGAAGGGATCAAAATAATTTATCTTCTCAATGAAATATATGCAGGTTGGTGCAGTTTTCATTGATGGAACAAGAAAATGTAGTCTTGGTAAATTATGTTCAAGTCCCAATCACTTATGACTTTGGTTGCTGCCAAACTCAATGGATATTTCTCAAGGAACTTACCTATTTTCTATGACAAGGGGTAGTAGTTCTAAAAACACATTATTTGTAAGATATAAGTTGGAATAGTTAAAAACAGTTAATTCAATATTATTGATTAATTTATTAGGATATCATTTTGTTTATTTATGTGTTGTGAAGCTTACATTGTGAGCTAAATAAATTTGCTTTATGTTTCTGGCTAGGTCCTCTGGCCATGAATTATTTCAACTGATCACTCCATTTGTGTCAAGTTCATGTTTTCTTCTGATCCTTACTATCATTTTAGTTGTCCAAATAATGCATAATCCTAGGTCTCCTGTCCACCACTCCTAGGGTCTTTTCACTCAGTTGAGAAACCCATACACTTGGTCTGTTCCTACATTTGTTTTCATGTTATAGATGGATGGATTCATTAATGGTGATTCAAGGCTATGAAAATTATAGACTGCTATAAAAGTTTCTTTGCAAATAGCTGTTTAACACCACAAAGAAGTTAGGTTAAAATTGTTTCAAAGTCTAAAATTAGTTACATTTTAAGCTAACTGCATATGCTTTTATTGTCTCTGATCTAAAATATAATCCCAGGAGGTTGTGAAAAGCATGCAAATTACACAAAGCTAATTTGCTCCAACAGCGACGCCTCCCATGCAGTTGGGAGGTCTATTAGAAATAGTGTGTTCTCTGTTATTTGCATATTAATAGCACCTGCTGAAATACTTTGGGATTTACTTCCACTGCCGGTAGAGGGACAGAACTAAAATATATAAAATTCCTTTTATATCACTATGTTAGACTATAAACCATGCAGGATGGACTAAGAATTCTGAATTAATAGGAGAAACTAGTGTGTTCGTATTGCGTATAGTATGTGAATATATTTTTCTCCATGATAAACTGTAAGTTGTTTAAGAGATTACAAATAGGTGACTATAAGCCTTAGACAAAATTATCTTCTCAAAGAAAACAAACAAGCTCTTCTAATGCAGTGAATAGGAATATATTTCCTTATGCTTTTCTCTGAGAAACTATAAAATTTAACAAAGGAAAGCCAGGCATACTGATTAAAAATACAACATGCATAGATCCAGATTCTCAGAATAATTGAAACAGCAGAATTTTGTTCACTGGTAAGCAATAAGCAACTTGAAGATTTTCTCCAAACCGAACTGCCTCTTTATTTTTTTTTACCATGAATTTCTTCTTGCTTTTTTCCCTCCAATTCAAAATAAAAAGAGGCTTTACACATATGTAAAGTTTACGGTGTTTTGAAAGAAAAGACTGTTGCTCCTTTTTTCTCCAGAGAAGACAGGAAGATGCTTTAGTCCCTAAGTCTCACTTTTAGAACACAGGACTGCCAAAATAAAAATAAAAACTAAAGACGATAGCCCCCAAATCTAATTTAACCAAACATACCCATACTTTTCTAACATTGTGCCTTTCTCCTGTTATTTCATCCATGTGAAATACTCTCCACATCTATTCCACTTATTGCAGCTACATCTATAACTCAATCTTGATCTCAGAATTAGGCTGGGATGGAATAACTGGAAAATTTAGACTAAGTTGAAACACTTGGAAGGTGTTTAGAGAAATGCATGACTAAGAGGAGAGGACATGGGGATTTCCAAAGTTTGACATTGAACCTTGCACAGTGGATTGATTCCCTTATTTTAAATCACATAATAATTAGAATGAATGAATACCTATTATGGGCCAGTACTGTTTTAAGTTAAAGATAATAACTCATTTAATCTTTATTACAACCCTAACGAGTAGGTATTCTTATTATAACTTTCCCTGTTTACAAATGAGAAAAGAGAATAATAGAGAGATTGAGATTATAAAAAGTCATGTAGTTAATAAATGATGCAGCAAGATTTCAAACCTAGGCTTATTAAATTTGGTCATGCTCTTAACTCTTTCCCTGTAGGACAGTTTTGTCATAATAGTGACATCTCCTTGTTAATTTTTGTTGTTGTTTTTGTTATATACAAGTAATCTCGAAATAACATTTCTTATACTATCATGTTTTAGAAACTTATTAGGATTATTTGGTGATTTTCACAGATAATATGAATATCCAAAGAGTATAATTCTTCTTCATATATCTTCAGAACTAAACTCTGTGACTGGTTAGTTGAAATGCAAGTATATTCACTTTAATCCACTCAATTCTGATCAGCACCACCCTAGGGAAGGAAAAAGGGAGACTCAGTGCAGTTCTTGTTGATAGTCTGACACTCCACTTGCTTGAGTGGAGTTGTCTCTCAGAAAAAAAAGTTATCTTCCAAAGTTATCTCTCAGAAAAAAAACAGACCTAACCTAATTAGCAAATGGTCAAAGGTCTCTGCTCTACCAAATCTGTGTACTAAATTTATGTCATAGAATTTTCCTTTCACTAAGAAACTGACTGGTCCTCAGTGTCACAATTTTGTTTTTATCAGTGTTGCTCCTCTGGTTTCCCAGCTCAAAGCAGATGGAAGCAACATGCTAGCTAAGCTGTGGTGGGAGCATCATTGCACTCGTTGGGGTAGATATTAGCTGCTGAATGAGCTCCCACATTTACTGTCTTAACCAACACATGTTTATATTTTACCCAAATGCACTTTAATGTGATATTCTTTGTTGGTGTATAGCATATAACCAGGTCATTAGGGACCTGTGTTCCCTTCCTGTTATGGCCCCATCATCTCCTAAAGTGCTGGTCTTCTGGACTCTCTCCATCCAACTGACATACACAGGAGAAAGTGTGATGGATCTCTAACCAGATAGATTAAGCAGAGATCTAGAAGTGTTGTACATCATACCTGCCCACATTCCATTTTGTAAGATTCAGTTATCTGGCCATCCCTAACTGCAAGGAAACCTGGGCAGTGGGTCCTAAACTTGTTCCCCAAAGAAAAAGAAACATGGCACTGTTATGTTCTCTGCCAATGATACTTCTGCAGAGATGCTCGTAACAACATAAGACATGACTGGTCACACTAAAGAAGGGGCCAGTCAGCTGATTCTATTAAGGGACACATAGGAACTATTTTTTTTTTTAAAGTATATTTTATTGATTATGCTGTTACAGTAGTTCCAATTTTTTCCCCTTTACTCCCCTCCACCCAGTATCTCCCTCCCCCAGCATCCTCCCCCAAGTCCATACCCATGGTTCGTAAAAAATAACTATCCCTCCCTCTCAGATATTAAGACCCTTTGTAATCTTGTAAAGGACAATGGGCGAAGGTCTCAAGCTCCTCTAGCTGCTTCAAGCTGGACATGGTCGTCGTCCTACCTACCCTTGGGTCCAGAAATCCCTAATAAGAGTGGGGGTGTGGAGGGGAGGGTGGCCTTCCCACATGGGGAAGGATCATGCAGACTCCAGGTCAGTTGGCTGTCTCCGGACAACGGCGTGCTTGGTTTAGCAGGCTGGCATCCTTGTTGTGTTCTGGGGGCAACAGATTTGGCAAAAAGGGTTAAAAAGCATCATTCAATCCATAACTACTAGGTGGCAAAAGGCAGGGATTAATTTTTCAATGTTCCACATTAGGAGAAAAAAAAAAAAAAAAAAAAAAAAAAAAGGGCTTCTTTGGAGGAAGGTGTGCTAGGCACATCTCTCCTGTCCAAAACCCTTTTGCCCATTTTATTTAGTTTGGGCTGAGGGAAATAGTTTATGTTTCCCCCCTCTCAGACCTCTGGGCCCTTTCTGTCCAAGCCATTAGGATAGAAAAGAGAATTCAGTTTTAAAGTGAAGCCCACAGACCACCCCATTCTTCACCAACTCAGCCATTTAGTTCAGCCAAACTGTTGAGTCTTCGGAGGCAGCGCTGCAGAGAGGATTAAGTGAGGCTTATGCGTACAGACAATCACTCAGGTAATGCGGTCATAGGCTTATGCCCTTTGAAAACAGAAAACACATGTTAATTTATGTAACATAACCAACAAAAAAGTCTCTAAATCTGTAAGACTGTCTTATTGGGAAGACATACAGTTGCAAGGCACTTGACATTCTACTTGCCTGCAACTTGAATCTCTTTGGTGATATCACAGATATGGTTTAATTTTCAAGTGAAACCATTTTTTAAATGAGAAGAAACTTTTAAGACGGTTAGCTGCCCTACTTTACAGTCTGCCACTGATCATTGTGATTTTCCTTGAATACTGATTTTTCTCCCTAAGATTACTCTCCTTGTCTTTAAAGGGACTACATTAAGTCCATTTTTAATTTATCCTGTTCATTTGCATAAGCATAACAAGAGCAGCAAATGATCACTTATGATCTTTAGTTCTGTTTTGCTGGAACTTACCCAAGGAACATTTAGGGTGGCCCTCAGTCTGCTCTTCAGTGCGCAGAAGCTGGGCCACATACCTGGCATTCATCCTTGCCTGTACACACCTGTCCTTTCCAAGTCTTTCTGGTTTTCCATTGTGCCTTAAGGTCCCTTCTAGCCATCTTTCAGGAAAACAACCTTCGTTCCTTCCCTGGAGAGATTGCTGTGGACCGCACAACCAACCATGGCAGCAGGCCTTTTATTTCGCGGGCTTTTATTACCTTTGAAAGTCATTCCCAGTTCCTTAGGGCTTTTTGGTAACAACATGAGCCCAAGCATGTCTCCTTTAGGCTTGACATTCCAGTCAAAGGCTTGTTCAGAAAAAGGAACCTCTATTAACAACTGGTCTTATTAGGTCCATGCAAAGAAACTTAAGTCATTACTTACTTGTTTAGAATGCCAAACTCTGGAGAGATCAAATAGGGAGAAAAATATACAACGTGAAGGAAAATCTTTGTCCTAATATTCACTGAACTGGCATTTCCATTCTTCATATTTTCATTTTCCCCCACTAAAAAAAATTTTTTTTGTTTGTTTTTCCATTACAGTTGTCTCACTTTTTTTTTTTTTCCCCTCTTGCTTCCCTGTATCCTGCCCCTCCCTTCCCCCACATTCAGTCCCCACTCAGTTGCCCATGTCTGGGGGTCATTTATACATGTTCTTTGATTTTACACTTCCCCTTCTTACCCCCTTTTCTCCCTCCCCCCTCCCCCCTTGTTACTGTTAGTCTACTCCTTGTTTACATACCTCTGGTTCAATTTTGCTCATTTGTTTGTGTTGTTCATTAGTTTCCTGTAATAGGTGACAGCATAACGTATTTTTCTTTCGTTGCCTGGCTTATTTCGCTAAGCATAATTCTCTCTAGTTCCATCCATGTTGTTGCAAATGGTAGAAGTTCCTTCTTTCTTTCTGCTACATAGAACTCCATTGTGTAAATGTACCACAGTTTTTTGATCCACTCATCTACAGATGGGCATTTAGGTTGTTTCCAGCACTTGGCTATTGTAAATAGTGCTGCTATGAACATTGGAGTGGCCCTGGCTGGTTTAGCTCAGTGGATTGAGCGTCGGCCTGCGAGCTAAGTGTCGCTGGTTCGATCTTCCAGTCAGGGCACATCAGAGAAGGAAAACTCTGACTCCAAAAAACCTCCGCTGCCTTGCGGCATACCTCTTCAGGGGAAAGGCTAAGGGAGTAAACCCCGACAGAAAATCCGGAGCCGGAGTCCCTAAGGCGGTTCGATGTTGCAGTCAACACCGGCAACTCCTGCGGCGCACCTGAAGCCAAGCTGTATTGACTCCGTCTTTCCCTTGGACCCTTCAGCTGCGAAGAGAGGGGGGGTCTGCTGCATGGGCAACAGCAGACCCTCCATATCACCCTGCCCAGGCTCTGTAGCTTCAGCGTCATCACAAGATGTCGATTCAACACGGGAGGAGACAGATACCGTGTCACTCCCGAGTCGGACTGCACAGCCATTCTCGGAGGTGCAGATAGACTCTTAAGAAGCTACACCATCGTCTCTCGAGACGGACGGCTGCCGACGAACATTGGAGTGCATAGGTTCTTTTGAATTGGTGTTTCAGGATTTTTCGGATATAATCCCAGTAATGGAATTGCTGGTTCAAAAGGCAGTTCCATTTTTAGTTTTTTGAGGAAATTCCAAACTGTTTTCCATAGTGGCTGCACCAGTCTGCATTCCAACCAGCAATGCACCAGGGTTCCCGTTTCTCCGCATCCTCTCCAGCACAAGTTGTTTGTTGATTTGTTGATTATGGCCATTCTGACTGGTGTGAGGTGGTATCTCATTGTGGTTTTTATTTGCATCTCTCTGATGGCTAGTGATGTTGAGCATATTTTCATATGTCTATGGGCCCTCTGTATGTCTTCTTTGGAGAAGTGTTTGTTCAGGTCCTTTGCCCATTTTTTAATTGGGTTGTCTGTCTTCTTGGTGTTGAGTCGTATGAGTTCTTTATATATTTTGGAGATCAATCCCTTGTCTGAGATGTCATTGGCGAATATATTTTCCCATATGGTTGGTTTCCTTTTCATCTTGCTGATGTTTTCTTTAGCTGAGCAGAAACTTTTTAGTTTGATGTAGTCCCATTTGTTTATTCTTTCCTTTATTTCCCTTGCCTTAGGAGATATATCAGTGAAAATGTTGCTACGTGGGATATCTGAAATTTTCCTGCCTATTTTTTCCTCTAGGACTTTTATGGTGTCACGGCTTACATTTAAGTCTTTGATCCATTTTGAGTTTATTCTGGTGTATGGTGTGAGCTGGTGGTCTAGTTTCATTTTTTTGCATGTCCCTGTCCAGTTCTCCCAACACCATTTGTTGAAGAGGCTCTTTTCACTCCATTTGATGTTCTTTCCCCCTTTGTCAAATATTAGTTGACCATATGAACCTGGGTTTATTTCTGGGCTCTCTATTCTGTTCCATTGATCCATATGTCTGTTTTTATGCCAGTACCAGACTGTTTTGATTACTGTGGCCTTGTAGTATAGTTTGATATCAGGTATTGTGATTCCTCCTACTGTGTTCTTCTTCCTCAAAATTGCTGTGGCTATTTGGGCTCTTTTTTGGTTCCATATAAATTTTTGAAGTATTTGTTCTAGGTCTGTGAAATATGTTGCTGGTATTTTAATAGGGATTGCATTGAATCTATAAATTGCTTTGGGTAGTATGGACATTTTAATGATGTTGATTCTTCCCATCCATGAGCATGGTATATACTTCCATTTATTTGTATCTTCTTTAATTTCTTTCTTCAATGTTATGTAGTTTTCTGAGTACAGGTCTTTTACCTCCTTGGTTAAGTTTATTCCTAGGTATTTTGTTTTTCTTGTTGCTATGGTAAATTGAATTTTTCTTTCAGTTTCTATCTCTGAGTTTTTATTGTTGGTGTATAAAAATGCCTTTGATTTCTTAATATTGACTTTGTATCCTGCTATTTTGCCGAATTCACTTATTAGGTCGAGTAGTTTTTTTGTGGAGTCTATAGGGTTTTCTATGTACACTATCATGTCATCTGCAAATAATGACAGTTTTACTTCCTCTTTTCCAATTTGGATGCCTTTTATTTCTCTTTCTTGTCTGATTGCGGTGGCTAGAACTTCCAAGACTATGTTGAATAGGAGTGGGGAGAGCGGACATTCTTGTCTTGTTCCTGATCTCAGGGGGAATGCTCTGAGTTTTTGCCCATTGAGTATGATGTTGGCTTCAGGTTTCTCATATATGGCCTTTATTATGTTGAGGTATGCTCCCTCTATTCCCATTTTGCTGAGAGTTTTTATCATAAATGGGTGTTGTACTTTATCAAATGCTTTTTCTGCATCTATTGATATTATCATGTGGTTTTTGTCTTTCATTTTGTTTATGTGGTGTATTACGTTTATTGATTTACGAATGTTAAACCATCCTTGCATCCCTGGGATGAATCCTACTTGATCGTGGTGTATGATCTTTCTAATGTGTTGCTGGATCCGGTTTGCCAATATTTTGTTGAGGATTTTAGCATCTATGTTCATCAGCGATATTGGCCTGTAGTTTTCTTTCTTTGTTGTGTCTTGACCTGGTTTTGGAATTAGGGTTATACTGGCTTCATAGAATGAGTTTGGCAGTCTTCCCTCTTCTTGTATCTTTTGGAATAGTCTGAGAAGGATAGGAGTTAGTTCTTTCCTAAATGTTTTGTAGAATTCACTTGTGAAGCCATCCGGTCCAGGGCTTTTGTGTGCTGGGAGTTTTTTGATTACTGCTTCAATTTCACTAGCTGTTATTGGTCTATTCAGACTTTCTGCTTCTTCTTGATTCAGTTTGGGAAGACTATAGGTTTCCAGGAATCTGTCCATTTCCTCTAGGTTGTCAAATTTCTTGCCATACAGTTGTTCATAATAATTTCTTATAATCCTTTGTATTTCTGTGGTATCAGTTGTGATTTCTCCTCTTTCATTTCTGATTTTATTTATTTGGGTCCTCTCTCTTTTTTTCTTGATGAGCCTGCTTAAAGGCTTGTCAATTTTGTTTATTTTTTCAAAGAACCAGCTCCTACTTTTGTTGATCTTTTGAATTGTTAGTTTAGACTCTATGTCATTTAATTCTGCTCTGATCTTGATGATTTCCTTCCTTCTACTTGATCTGGGCTTTGCTTGTTGTTCTTCCTCTAGATCTTGTAGCTGTAGGGTTAAATTTTTTATTAGATATTCTTCTAGCTTTTTTAGGTAGGCCTGTATTGCTATGAACTTTCCTCTTAGGACTGCTTTCGCTGTATCCCATAGGTTTTGGGTTGTTGTGTGTTCATTATCATTAGTTTCCAGAAACTTTTTGATTTCTTCCTTGATGTCATTGTTAACCCATTCATTATTTAATAGCATGTTATTCATTCTCCATGAGTTTGAATGTTTTTGAGTTTTTTCCTTGAGGTTGATTTCCAATTTTAAGCCATTGTGATCTGAGAAGATGCTTGATATAATTTCAATTTTCTTGAATTTGTTAAGGCTTGTTTTGTGTCCTACCATGTGGTCTATCTTTGAAAATGTTCCATGTGCACTTGAGAAGTATGTATATTTTGCTTCTTTGGGGTGAAAACTTCTATATATATCGACTAAGTCCATTTGATCTAGGGTGTTGTTCAGTGCCTCCATATCTTTGGTGTTTCTTTGCTTCGAAGATCTGTCCATTGTTGACAATGGGGTGTTAAAGTCCCCTACTATGAGTGTGTTGTTGTCTATATCTTTCTTGGAATCTTTCAAAAGTTTCCTTACATATTTGGGTGCTCCTAAGTTTGGTGCATATATATTTATAAGGGTTATATCTTCTTGATGGATTTTTCCCTTAAGTATTATGAAATGCCCTTCTTTGTCTCTTTTTATGGACTTTGCTGTGAAATCTGTTTTGTCTGATATAAGTATTGCTACCCCGGCTTTTTTTTCATGTCCATTTGCTTGGAATACATTTTTCCATCCCTTTACTTTCAGTCTGTGTAGATCTTTTGTTCTAAGGTGGGTCTCTTGTAGACAGCATATATGTGGGTCATTCTTTCTAATCCATTCAGCTACCCTATGTCTTTTAATTGGAGCATTTAATCCATTTACATTTAAGGTTATTACCGATAAGTACTTATTCATTGTCATTTTTCCCCTTTGTACTCGTGTTCTTCTCTGTCTCTCTCTGTTTCTTTATCTTCTTAGAGCAGACCTTTTAGCATCTCTTGCATTGCTGGTTTGGTGGAGATGTATTTTTTTAGCCTTCTTTTGTCTTGGAAGCTCCTTATTTCACCCTCCATTTTGAATGAGAGCTTTGCTGGATATAGTATTCTAGGTTGTAGGCCTTTGTTTTTCATTGCTTGGAATACTTTTTGCCATTCCCTTCTGGCTTGTAGTGTTTCTGCTGAGAAATCTGATGATAGCCTTATTGGAGTACCCTTGTATGTTATTAGTTGTTTTTCTCTTGCTGCTTTTAGGATCCTCTCTTTGTCTTTGAATGTTGCCATTTTAATTATGATGTGTCTTGAGGTGGGCCTGTTGGGGTTCATCTTCATTGGGACCCTCTGTGCTTCCTGGACTTGCGTGACTCTTTCTCTCGTCATGTTAGGAAAGTTTTCTGTCATTAGTTTTTCAAAGAGGTTTTCTATCCCTTGCTCTTTTTCTTCTCCTTCTGGAATTCCTATGATACGGATATTATTACGTTTCATGTTGTCCTGCAGCTGTCTTAGAACCTCTTCAGTCTTGTTCAGTCTTTTTTCATTTTGTTGCACTGTCTGGGAGTTTTTGTGTAGGTTGTCCTCCAGCTCGCTGATCCATCTTCTGCTTCCTCTAGCCTGCTTTTAATTCCTTCTACTGTGTTCTTCAATTCAGAGATCGTATTTTTCATTTCCTCCTGGCTCTTATTAATAGCTTCTATGTCCTTTTTCATGCTCACGTAATTTTCTGTGAGTTCCTTGTAGTTTTTCTGGAGTTCTTTGAAGTTTCCACTGAGCTCATTCAGCTTCTCCATAATCCATGTTTTGAATTCCATATCTGATAGTTCGCTCCCCTCTATTTCATTTAGCACTCTTTCTGGGGATTCTACCTTTCCTTTTGATGGGAGGTTGTTTCTCTGTCTCCCCATTTTTTTGACTCCTATTGTTTGTTGGTGCTTCTTGGAATGATCTGCACTTCCTGGATCTGCCTCTGGTGGCGTCAGATCATGTACCAGTCTGGCCCTAGGCAGCCTGTTGGAGACTTCCAGGGATCTACTGTTGTTGTCTGTCTTCTTTGATTGTTAATCTATTCAATCTGTGATTAGCTGTCAGGCTTAAGGACTGTGGGTGTGGCAGCTTAATTCCTGCAGGCAGGGCTTTTGCTTCCCCTCAGGCTGACGCCACTTGGAGGGGAATGGTCTACCCGCAGTACTGGGGATGAGTCAGCACTGGGACCCAGTCAGCCGCTCCTCCAGTTCTCCCCTCAAAGCCACCGTGCCAAATTCTCCCCAAGTGTCTCCAGTCCTCTCTGCCTTCCCTCCGCTTGAGCCCAGGGTAAGTGGTGGCCAAAATATTTTCGTATGTGATCCACTTAAGAGCTCTTTTTCTCCTGCTGTTTCTCTCTGGCTAGCAAGAAAGCCTGTGGCTTTTCGCTTTTCACAGCTGATACTATTTTACTTTCCACTCTGTCGCTGTAGGCTGGGAAGCCCAGCTGGGGGTTTAGACCCTGCCCTTCTCAGGGGGAATCCCCGGCTGCTGAGCTGTTTCTCAGTCCCTTCAGCAGCCACCCGTGTGAGCCCAGCCAGCCCTTCCGCGTCTCCGCACTCCCTACCGGTCACGTTGTGATGTAGCGGCCTTTTCTGTCTCTCCGTGATTATAAGACTTCTTTCCAGCTAGTGTTCCGTTGGTTATTCCAGATGATTTCTCCAAAATTAAGTTGTAAATCCAGACTGGTCCTGGGAGGAGGTTAGTGTAGCTTCCACTTACTCCTCCGCCATCTTGGATCTCCCTCTAGGAACTATTTTAGACTTTGAGGCCCCCATTTAAATTCTGGGTGTCTGCCAAATATTCTTATTGTTGTCATTTAACAACTCTTAAAAAATGTAAAAAACATTTTTTAGCCGAAGGGCTTTATAAAAACTGGTCACTGGCCAGATGTGGCCTGAGGTCAGTTGTGATGAGCCCCCACTCTAAGGAAGATAGGTCGGTTTCTATGTCTAGTTAGCACAATGACAGATGTTTACTGTACTTATAAGAGTACCTTTTCAAAATTGAGAGAGCTTTTGAGAATCACCTAAAACAAATGTCTTTTATTGTAGTAAGGTGACTGGGGCCCAGTAAAGTAGAGTCAACTGAAGAAACAGGTCCATCTTTTTATGAAGATAAATGTTAGCATTATAAGCTGATGATTTGGATAAAGAGATTATTGAAATGAAAGCTTTATGGGTGGAGCAGGTAATTTGCTGCATTCATTGGCAGGATTATTAATAGTATTATAATCATGCATATTATGCTAGCTTCCTTAAATTGTGAATAATTAAAAATTGTACAATTTGTTAACTGTTTGAAGGGAATAAAGGTTATGATTGATACTACAGAAGAAAATTACCAGACAAAAGAAATTACAAGGCTGAAAAGAAAAATTTTGGAAATTTTGGATCTTGTCAACAGCAGAGATTTTGTAAATTTGATATATATGGAATAATATATACAGAGAACATTCAATATATTTGGGTACCTACAAATGAAAGCACACACATTGATAAAAAGATAATGATAAACACAAATAAAATTAAGAAAATTATTTTCAGCACATACACTAAAGGATTAAAATCATATACACATAGATGTTAAGAAATATTAAAGAAAAAAGTAATAGACTATAGAACAAAGTATATGAACAATTTACCATGCTTGCCCTACTGGTGGAGCCTTTGAATGTAAACCTAAGTTAAGCGATGTGTAGTAGCTTCTACCTAGATGTATATAGTAACCTCCTGGAAAGAGGCTTTTACCTTCTATTTCTCTTGCAATATCAGTATAGATATCGATACAGTTACAGAGATACAGATAGATATAGAAATAGATATAGATACAGATATCGGTATTTTTGGTTATGGGACCCAGTCTTCATGGAGGTATGCTTGACTAATCTATGGCTTCTTCAAGGTTAAGTTTGGAGGGAATTTCATAATTTATCTACTGCCATGGTCCTCAGATTCAGGATGCATGAAAATCATCTGGGAAACTTGTTAAAATTGCAGATTCTTGGAACCTATTCTGGGTATAATAAATCAGAATCTCTTGGGATGAACCCCTAGAAGCTCCTGTTAGAACAAGCTCCCCTACCCCCACCCCACCCCTATGCTTTTGGGACAGGTGATTCTCAGACTTCTGTTTGAGAAATTCTGGCCCAAAACATTTACATATGAGGAGATTAATGTCCACAGACATGCTGTGATTTCCCTCAGATAACTCAGCTTGTGAGGTCTGTGACAAGACCAAGTTTAAGGGTTTGCACTACACAGCCAAGCTTTTGAGAATGGTTTCCTTCTCTCAGCTTTGGCTTTTCACTCTCAATGTTGTGTTTTCTTTGTCCTGTGCATAATGCTGCGTCTCTCCTAGCATTAGCCATTTTAACTTGGGGATGGAGAAGTAATCTTTCAGGGGTCTTAGGGTCCCTTGTTTCTGAGGGCAGGTAGGCATGTGTGAACTGGACCAGCCTTACCTGACCATCAGGGAGCGGCTAGTGGGTGAACCTGAATATCCAGGGACTTCTTTACTCAGATAATCATTGTGTCTGGAGAATCAGGCTTTTCCAAGCTGGCACATTTCTATCAGGCAGCCATAGGAAGCTGGTAATTTTTATTTATTGTCTACAGTTCATGGCAGCCAGTATTTTACCACCTGCACTTCTAAAAAAGAAAGGGAAGAAAAGCACACCAATATTCTCCAAATGTTTATATTCAAGGAGTGTGTATTTCAGAGAGGGAGGTCGTGATGTGTGTATTTTTATTGTGTGGGAAAGAATCCTTAGTAGTGGTGCAGCTGGAAAAATAATGGAAGCACAGGGTACTGTCTTTTGTGACAAAGTTTCCTCTGGTAAGTTACAATTATAACGTACAAAATGATACCTTAGACTCCAACTAATCTGTGAATCCTGGGAAATGGCGTTCAATGATTCCTCGTCAGGACAGCAGAACCTGATCTATAAAAATTTGGGCCTCACCAGGAGGCTGTTTGCAAAGAATGATTTGCATTTCAATTGTAAGTCCAACACAACCTTTAAATCTTGAATGCCATACTATCACAATGGAATTTTTCTTTTTTTCCTTCATGAAGGGCTTAGAAAAGAAAAAGGAATATTATCATACATCAATTCCACAACCATATACAATAAAATATAGGTGATTTTCTTTCAATGAGCAATTATATCAAATTTTTACAATTCCAGGGGAAATATTACTCCCTGTGAAGAGGCTGTGCCCACATCATTCCTCAGTTCATAAGCACCACATTTTTTCCTCTTTTTTTTTCTATAAAATTCCACTTAGCAAATGTAGCTTCTCTGTTATTTGATTTCACTTAATGAAGAAAAGATGCAAAACCCATGAATTGAAAACACAACAAAAATAAAACCCACTTATTTATTAGAACTAGTTTTTCTCTAAGGCAAGTCATTGCTGGACTACTGAGTGTTCCCCCTCCCCCAAGCTGCCCCCTTTCACTTGATTCAGTAGTCTTGCTGTGAAGTTCTTTACATCCTCTCCTTTTATAAATTGTGTGAATGAGCCCTTCTCTAAATCAAGGGCTGATTTCTCTCCTGGGTGTGATGACTGTAATAAAAAGAAATAATTCCACTGGGGGTTCCATACCCCACTGCACCCAAGGATGTGATACAGTATCAGAAACAGGGGTCCCCAGGCAGCAGGTCAGTGGGCCAGGGAGGAGCAGGTTAGAAACTTCCCCTCTGTGGCACATGCATGATATTAGAAGTTCGCTTTAACGTTAGACTTTGTACAACATTTCTCTACCATTGTCAAAAATTTAAATTGTCTGTAATTCTATAAATTCATCTCTCAGTACTTCTTTCTAGGTGGTCAATGACTGAAAGATCACCATATTTTCCAATGGTGGGTTCTTAGTGTTCATCTGGTTTGCCCAAATTCTCAGGCAACTACTCAGCTGAGTATTCACTCTTCTGGAGACATTTTTCAGAACTGCATTTTCTGTGGCTTCTCTTGAATTTTTGAATTCATTCTTACTCTTTAGTGTACTTCTTCTTGCCCATTTCTAAGTGCTGATATGGGCCCAGAGCCAGTCTTTGGATCCGTTGGCTCCTGACTCTATGTCTACTACCTGGGCTTTCTCACTCAGTCTCCTAGCTTTATGTACCCTCTATGCTCTGATGGATCCCAGACATGGATCTTCAGTCTAGTCTCTGCAGCTCTCCAATAAAATCATCCCTGTAACTCCTACAACCCTCTCTACTCTCAACTCTCCCACACATAAGTTTCTTTCCTTTTTTCCCATAACAGTAATTGGCTCCATCACTTACCCAGTAACCCAGGGTCAGGGAGATGGGGAGTGGGTGGGTCCTAAAACCTCTCCTTGATTTCCTCTATCACATCCCACATCAAATTCAACAGTAGATTCTATTCCTTTTGAATATCACCTATGTCTTTAAAGTCAGCTACTTTTTCACTCTCTCTTCTGCTTCTAACTATTCCTCAAATACACTAAACTCAACCCTGCTGTAGGACCTTAGCCCACTTCCAGGAATGCTCTTCCTCTGAGTGGCCATATTGTTTTCAGAAGCTCTATCTAAATTCATCCTCCTCAGAGAGAGTTTATAAAAACACTGTTGCAAAAATAGTAGCAGGGTGTCCCCTGATACTCTTACCCTGGTTTATTCTTTTTTATTCCATGTGTCACAACCATAAATTATTTTATATATTTATATAATTGTTTATTGTCTATTCCCATTAGCTTGCAATACAGGCAAAAACTGGTGTGTGCCTTCTTTTTTAACCAAAATGCTAGCACAGTATATAGTTCCTGACACATAATAGGGGTAAAAGAAATACTTATTCAATGTTAAATGAACGTTAATATGATTCTAGTTTCTCTCTGACATTGCTCATCTCATAATTGCTTTGAAATAGTCCGTATATTTTTCCAATTGTTCATTAGCATTTTGTATTACATCTTGTTTTATCTCAGCATATCAGGATGGCTCTCTAACCAAATGGGCTACCCAGCCAGAGCTGTATTACATATTAATTTAAGAAATTCTTTTTTTTATATTTGCCTTAAATCTTCATAACAATTAATAGTACTTATTTAGATTTAAGTCCAAATGTTATTTACTCCTTTTATTCTCCATCATGTGTTCTCTATTTTTAAATTCCTTATTCCTTTTTTTTTTTAACTTTTTAATTAGAGTAGTTGACTCAGTATTTGTTTTTGAAGACTGTCATAATTAAAAAAATAATAAAACATAATTATTGTATTATGGATACTATGTAATATATATTATTTGAAACAAGTTCCAACTGAACTGGGTTACAACCCCTGTATAAATGCTGATGTCCTCAGGGACAACAGAATTGCAAGGTTGTTGATCTGTGCCCTGGTCCTCCATCCTTTCCAGTCCTGGCTACATTGTTTAGTTTTTCTATCTCCTTCCTTGTTCTCCCACTCTCTGACTTCCCTCATACTTCTCATTTGCTACTGTTAAATTACTGGAGCTGGAAAAGTATAAAACCAAGTTTATTAAGCTTATGTCCTGAGTTAAAGTTAATCTATTATTGAGGGCCTGTGCTCAGATTTATGTGACAGAACTTTGCTTAATTATTCCTTGGTCTCTGGGTTGTCTTTTGATATCTGAGTGACAATGCATAAGTAGGGCATCTTTGTGTCTGTATTTACTTAATTTTTAGGAGCCTAAACATGTGTTTCTGGGACCCTGAGGAGAAACTTGCCCACCAGTCCTTTCTCCCAGATTGTGGGTCTCAGAGGATCTTAACTGAGCCTTGCCCATGACAAAAGACAGCAGCTTTCTTTGAGAAAAACCAGCTTTTATTTTACTTTTTTTCATGTAATAATCGGGGGCACATAATGTTAGGAAGAGACTCCAATTAACATTTTTCTGAAAGATGGACATTAAAATCTCCTTTCCATATCCTCTCACAAAAACAATGCCACCCACCACCCACAATATCGAAGGACCTGTAATAGGACCCACTTCTTCAGCTGCAGCCTGCGGGAGCAGGCATTTCCACACCCACTGAGACTACAGTGCCCTGATCCTCGGATATCACACAGCTTCCACTTGAGCCCCAACTCAGCAAAGCCCTTGGGGCACCAATCTTGTCCCTCCTCTGATAAATTCCACTTATTATACTGTGCTGTGTACACTCTCAGAGCTAGATAAATGAAGAGTAATAATAACTGTTATTTTTATACCAAGTGTTATCAAATCAGAAATCTGACACCTAGTAATTTAATATATATGTTTTTTCCACATACCTTTATTGCTGTTTGGCTAGACAGAAAATATGAGGAGATTGGGAACCAACTGCAAGTATTTCTACAGTCTTAATGGCAAATGCTTTTTCTTTTCTTTCTTACCTTGCTCCACTTACTTTATCCAGTATTGTTCAGAGTTTGTATTCCCTCTCTTTTTCTCCTTCCAATGGCCCATCATGCAGGAAACCTTTCCTGATTCATGACTCATTTCTACATCATTCCACAATTCCTCAATGGTTACTCTGCTTTGCAGACTATTCATGTCACCTCTTTAAGGTCATTTATTGTTGAACTGGCTCAGATGATAGAACCCAACTGACTTGGGGTTGAATCAACCTACCCCTAAAATCAGTTTGACTTTAAGCAGATTGCTTAAGCTTTCTCAGCCCAGTTTCCTTATCTTCAAAGTAATAATAATAATACCTACCTCATTATAAGCATATTGGGAGGATTAAATTGTATTATGAAGATGTTCTTGTTTTTAAATAAACATATTCTCCATTACTTTCCTTTTGACTTTGCATTGGTATTAAAATGTTTTTGGATGTGAATATTGTCCTGCCCCAGTTAAGTTGTGAAACTTATCAGGACTGACTGTATCATGGTTTTAAAACTGTAAAACAGGTGTGTAAGAAGGATTTCCTAGTGTAAGGCATGTGGCAGGCCCAGAGGCAGGGGAGGAATGAGGAAGGGAAAAAGTAAAGGAAGAAAAAAGAAAACAAGATAAAACACAATCACTTGTACTCCAATAGCTTTCCATGTTTTGGGGGTAATGAATTATGTAAAAAGTCAAATGAGAGCACAAAATATTTAAATAATAATCCCAAATCACAAGAGATGCAGTGGCAAAAAAAAAAAAAGAAAGAAAGAAGGAAAGAAAAAGAAACAAAGAAAGAAAGAACACGTTGCTGCCTAATAATATGCTGGAAAAAGTAGTTGTAATCAGAGGGTAGAAGACAAGCAGAACCCTTCATATAAAGGGATCAGAGCAGGTTTTAGCATGTAGCAAGGTCACTGGTGTATCTGAGACAATGAGCAGATTTGACAGATGATGGGAAGAGGAGTCAGCCATTCATGATGAGATGATTTATGAGTGGCATAGAATCTAAGCAAATGTAAGTTGAGGCAAGAGTCCACTGTGGTTTCAGGAACCAGTTCTGATGTTTTGTACTATGCTATACTCTCCCTTTAATAATTTCTTTAGAATTTTCAGCTTATGCACTCTAGCATTTCTTTTCTTCACCTGTCACTAGGTCCAAAGTTGTGGCCTCATACAAAGGAATTTCAATTAACATTGCCCAATAAGTTCTGATACTTCACTTGTCTGAAGAGCCAAATCAGATCCACTGTGCATCAGTCTGATGAATTGCTCAACAACTGACTAGAGTGAATTAAAAACTGTCAATTATTTCTTACATATGAATTGTCTTACCAAATTATATGTCGTGCCCCACAAATGTGTAGTTCCCAGGCCTAAAATTCAGGAGTTACAAACAAAGGAATGCATCAAATCTGGGGCTATTATTGTCAGTTCTTTCATCAGAAGTGAGTTTTCGATTTCAGCAGCCAGCTAAACTGCTTTGTAGCTACTTTATTTTTGGAGATGTGCAGTCAGGGTCTGTGCTTTGATTAGCTGGGATCATAAATAAAGCACATGGATAAATATGTTTATTTGGACATGTAATTTAGTTTCTATATCACTGTATTGTTTTTTTAATGACACACATGCTAATTTCTAGCCATCAGCCCTAGGCACCAGTAAAGTCAGATTAAAAGCATTAGTAATGTAGTTAATTCTATTTATAATATGCCTACACCAGAGATGAGAACATTGAAATAAGGAAAATCTATAAACTGAATTAAAGTATTTTTTGGAATTCCTTGTGAGAACCTTTGAAGGAAAGACATAAGGTTTTATATAAACCCTCTCAGGGAGCTTTTTTAGTCAAATTTTGGGAAGTAATATTTGTAATCCGAATTACAATTTTCCTTGGTCACTTTAGTCTTCATATATTAGACTTCAGGTTGATTCAGATAGCTTTGTATTAAGGGATGGGTGTCTTCTATTGATGCTCTGCTAGTTACAATATTGCCTTCTATAACCTTGCCTAATAATCACTATCAGCTAATCAATTTTTCCTTTTATTCAAATTTTATTATCTACTTCCTTTTGACCTCTAGTTCTGAGGACAGCCCATGATTTTTTTTTCCTGAAATCCTCAGCATATTACCCGCAGCATAATAGGAAAAAACCCTACACTAAACCCAATCAATAGCTCCCACAGGTGGACATCTAGTTCAACCCCTTCTTTAGTATGTTCTTCTTTATACATGAAGATGTCAATATCGACCCCTAGTCAAACCCGCATTTGGTGTGAGTTCTGGACTTTGTCCAGTAGTAGTGGTGTATTTAGGCCAAGTAATCTTTATTCTTTCCCTGTGTAAGCTGTTGAGGTTGACTGTCCCACTGGGCAGACAGGTAAGATGTGGACATTGAATGACATAAAACTACCTGCTTGAAACTGAAACTAACTGTTATTTCACTTACTTTTTCATGATCACAAAGCTATTAAAGTAAATTATGCATTTTAACTTTATCTTCTTTTCTTGTACTTTTTGGTAATTAGCTAATATCAACAATGAAAGCTCTTATAAGAAGAGTATACTACTTCATTTATTTTTCATTAGTTTAATTTTTGTAATAAAATTATAAAAGTAAACATGGATTCATAAACCATGTTTGTTATTAAAAAATTCCAAATATACACAACTGTATAATGTAAAATCTCCTTGCTATCTTCTCAGTCCATTTCTCTATTCCAGAGGTCTAAATGCATACACAAATACAGACACCTGTATGTAAGTCTATATGTAAATTATATATATTCAGGGCTATTTTATTATAAAAATTAATACAATGCATATAGTTTGATGAATGTATTATTTATTATTTCCTAAAAATGTTTCACTTTAGAATCTAAAGAGCTACCATATTTTAATAGTTGCATAATGTTTCACAGTATGTATTAATCACAATTTATTCAACCATACCATTATGACAGATATTTAAATTCTTTCTGATTTTCACTTTTACAAATAATGCTACTATAAAATACTGTGTATTAGTTGTCTACTTCTGCACAATACGTTATGCTAAAAGTTATTGGCTTCAAACAACAAACCGTTATTACCTCAGAGTTTCTTCTGTTGGTCAGGAATATAGAAGCATCTTAATTGGTTGATTCTGGCTTGCTGTCCCTCATTAGACTGTAGTCAAGATGGTGGCAGTTATCTGAGGTCTAGACTGGGACTGGAGGAGATAAGGTGACTCATTTACATGGTTGCCAGGTTGATGCTGCCTGTTATTTGTATACGTCAGTTCTCCCCATCATGGGCTTTTCCATAGGTTACATGAGCCTCCTCATAACATGGCAGCTGACTTCCTCAGAATAAGAAACACAAGATAACAAGAGCCAGACAGAAGCTATCCTTTCCCTGACCTAGAAAGGGAAGTTACCTGGTATCACTACCACCCCAGATTTTGTACTACATTATTAAGGTATAATTGTTTCACAAGGAAACTACGTATGTTTGATGAGTTTGGACATATGCATACACCCATGACATTATCACCACAAAAAAGATAATAAAAATATATTTCACCTCCGAAAGTTTACTTGTGTTTCCCTCCTTTTTTATGGTAAGAATGTTTCACATGAGATCCCCCCTCTTAAACAAAAATTTAAGTTCATGATACTGTGTTGTTAGTTATATGCAGTATGTTGTACTGCATATCTCTAGAATTTATTCATCTTGTAAAACTAAAAATTTATATCCATTGAACACCTTCTCCTTTTCCCCTCTCCTCAGCTCATGGCATTATTATTCTATTCTCTGCATCCATGAGTTTCACAATTTCACTATTTTAGATACCTCATGTAAGTGGACTCATACAGTATTTGTCTTTTTGATACTGGTTTATTTCACTTAATATAATGTCTTCCAGATTCATCCACATTCATCCACATTAGTAGGATATCCTTATTTTTAAAGGGTGAAGTATTTCAGCCTTTAATAATATTTCATTGCATATGAAATATATATACTACATTTACTTAACCTATTTTCTGTTGGTGAACATTTGGATAGTTCTCATATCTTGGCTGTTGTGAAAAACACTGCAGTGAATATGGGAGTACCGATATCTCTGTGAGATTCTGAATGTAATTCTTTTGGATATATATACAAAAATGGAATTGCTGAATTATATAGGAGCTCTATTTGTAATATCTTGAGGAACCTCCACACTGTTTTCCATAGCTGCTGCATAATTTTACATTCCTACCAACAGTGTACAATAGTTTCCTTTTTTCTACATCCTCATGAACACTTTTTACCTTTTTTTTTTTTTGAGTATTTATTTATTTATTTATTTATTTTTTATTTTATTTTGGTTTTTCAATTACAGTTGTCCCCTTTTCCCCTAATTTCTCTCCCCCACCCAACCCACCCCCTCTCCCGCAATCATATCCCTCCCCGTTGTCCATGTCCATGAGTCTTTTATATGGGTTCTTTGACTAATCCCTTCCCTTACTTATCCCCCTTCTCTCCCCCTCCCCTCCCCCCTATTGACTGCTATTCTGCTCTTTGTTCTATTTAGTTCCTTTGTTTGTGTTGTTCTTTAGTTTCTTGTATTAGGTGATATCATATGGTATTTTTCTTTCTTTGCCTGGCTTATTTCACTAAGCATAATTCTCTCTAGTTCCATCCATGTTGTTGCAAATGGCAGGAGTTCCTGCTTTCTTTCTGCTGCATAGTATTCCATTGTGTAAATGTACCACAGTTTTTTGATCCACTCATCTACAGATGGGCACTTAGGTTGTTTCCAGCACTTAGCTATTGTAAACAGTGCTGCAATGAACATAGAGGTGCATAAGTTCTTTTGAACTGGTGTTTCAAGATTCTTCGGGTATAATCCTAGTAGTGGAGTCGCTGGTTCAAAAGGCAGTTCCATTTTTAGTTTTTTGAGGAAATTCCATACTGTTCTCCATAGTGGCTGCACCAGTCTGCATTCCCACCAACAGTGCAGTAGGGTTCCCGTTTCTCCACATCCTCGCCAGCACTTGTTGTTTGTTGATTTGTTGATGATGGCCATTCTGACTGGTGTAAAATGGTATCTCATTGTGGTTTTTATTTGCATCTCCCTGATGGCTAATGATGTTGAGCATTTTTTCATGTGTCTATGGACCTTCTGTATGTCCTCTTCGGAGAAGTGTTTGTTCAGGTCCCTTGCCCATTTTTTAATTGGGTTGTTTGTTTTCTTGATGTTGAGTCATATAAGCTCTTTATATATTTTGGAAATCAGTCCCCTGTCTGTGATGTCATTGGCAAATATGTTTCCCCATATGGTTGGTTTCCTTTTCATCTTGCTGATGTTTTCTTTTGCTGAGCAGAAACTCTTCAGTTTGATGTAATCCCATTTATTTATTTTTTCCTTTATTTCTCTTGCTTTAGGAGATGTATCCGTGAAGAGATTGTTACGTGAGATATCTGATATTTTCTTGCCTATGTTTTCCTCTAGGACTTTTATGGTGTCACGGCTTACATTTAAGTCTTTGATCCATCTTGAGTTTATTCTTGTGTGTGGTATAAGTTGGTGGTCTAGTTTCATTTTTTTGCAGGTCCCTATCCAGTTCTCCCAGCACCATTTGTTAAAGAGGCTCTTCTCACTCCATTTTATGTTCCTTCCTCCTTTATCAAAGATTAGTTGACCATAGAGGCCTGGGTTTATTTCTGGACTCTCTATTCTGTTCCACTGATCTATATGTCTGTTCTTATGCCAGTACCATACTGTTTTGATTACAGTGGCTTTGTAGTATTGTTTGATATCTGGTGTTGTGATTCCTCCTGCTGTGTTCTTCTGTCTCAAGATTGCTTTTTTATTCGGGGTCTTTTTTGGTTCCATATGAATTTATGGAGTATTTGTTCTAGGTCTGTGAAATATGTCATTGGTATTTTAATAGGGATTGCATTGAATCTGTAAATTGCTTTGGGTAGTATGGCCATTTTGATGATGTTGATTCTTCCCATCCAAGAACATGGTATTTGCTTCCATTTATTTACCTCTTTTTTTTTTTTTTTGATAGCCATTCTAACAGATGTGAAGTGATAGTTCACTGTAGTTTCAATTTGCATTTTTCTGATGATTAATGAATTGAGTACCTTTTTTTATATGTCTGCTGGACATTTGTATGTCTTCCTTGGAGAAATATCTATTCAAGTCATCTAAGAAATTAAAGAGTGGGCAAAGGACCTGAACAAACACTTCCTATGAAAGAATGCTCAACATCACTAGGTGTCAGACAGATGCAAATAAAAACCACAGTGAGATACCACCTCACACCAGTCAGAATGGCCACCATCAAGAAATCAACAAACAACAAGTGCTGGTGAGGATGCGGAGAAAAGGGAACCCTAATGCACTGTTGGTGGGAATGCAGACTGGTGCAGCCACTATGGAGAACAGTTTGGAATTTCCTCAAAAAACTAAAAATGGAACTGCCTTTTGAACCAGCAATTCCATTGCTAAGATTATATCAGAAAAATCCTGAAACAACAATTCAAAAGATCCTATGCACCCCTATGTTTATAACAGCACTATTTACCATAGCCAATTGCTGGAAACAGCTTAGGTGCCCAGCAGTAGATGAGTGGATCAAAAAACTGTGGTACATTTACACAATGGAGTTCTATGTAGAAGAAAGAAAGAAGGAACTTCTACCATGGATGGAACTAGAGAGAATTATGCTTAGTGAAATAAGCCAGGCAATGAAAGAAAAATACCATATGATATCACCTAATACAGGAAACTAATGAACAACACAAACAAACAAGCAAAATAGAACCAGAGGCATGTAAACAAGGAATAGACTAAAAATGACAAGGGGGGTAGTGGGGCGGGAGAGAAGGGGGTAAGAAGGGGAAGGGTCTAGTCAAAGAACTTGTATAAATGACCCACGGACATGGACAACTGGGTGGGGACTGACTGTGGGAGAAGGGGTGGGGAGGGTGCAAGGAAGCAAAAGGGAAAAAAGTGGGACAACTCTAATAGAAAAACAAACAAACAAAAATGTTTAGTGGGGAAAAAAATGAAAGAAAAATAAATTACTAACTGAGCCAGCAACTCACCCCCCCCCCCCCAAAAAAAACCCTCACATATAGGAAAGTGAACAGAGAAAATATAAAGAATGGAAATGCAATTTTAGTGAATATTAGAAGGACAAGGATTTTCCTTCACATTGTATATTTTTCCCCTTATCTGATCCCTCCAGAATTTGGCATTCTAAAGAAGTAAGTAATGACATAAGGTTGTTTGCATAAAACTAATAATACCAGTTGTTAATAGAGGTTTTGTTGACCAAGACTTTGACTGGAATGTCATGCCTAAAGGAGACATGCTTGGGCTCTGGTTGTTACCAAAAAGCTCTGAGAAACTAGGATTGACTTTCGAAGGTAATAAAAGCTCACAAGAAAAAAAACCTGGTGCCTTGGTTGGTTGTGCGGTCCATGACAATCTTTCCAGGGAAGAAACAAAGGTTGCTTTCTTGAAAGATGGCTAGAAGGGACCTTAAGGAACAATGGAAAACCTGAAGGACTTGGAAAAGAGAGGTGTTTACAGGAAAGGCTGAATGTCAGATATGTGGCTCAGCTCCTGTGCCCTGAAGGGCAGACTGAAGGTCACCCTAAAGGTTCCTTGTGTAAGTTCCAGCAAAGCAGACTTAAAGATCATATGTGATCATTTGCTGATCTTGTTGTGTTTATGCAAATGAACAGGATAAATTAAAAATGGACTGAATGCACTCCCTTTAATGACAAATCGCGATTCAATGAAAATCACAATGCTTAGTGGTAGACTATGAAGTAGTGCAGCTGTCTTTAAAGTTTATTTTCATTCAAATTTGTTTTGATTTGAAAGTTAAACTAGGTCTGTGGCATCATCAAAGATGCTTAATTTACAGGCAAGTATGTCAAATGCCTTGCAACTGGATGTCTTTCCAATAAGACAGTTCTCACAGATTTAGAGACTGGTTTGTGGTTTATCTTTCTATTTATTTGTGATTTCTTCAATTTTTTTCATCAATATTTTTGTATTTTCCAGTGCACAAGTCTTTCACCTCCTTGGTTAGCTTTATTCCAAAATATTTATTCTTTTTTGATGCCACTCTGAAAAAGACTGTTTTCTTAATTTCACTTCTGATTGCTCGTTATTAGTGAATAAAAATGCAACTGGTTTTGTAAGTTGATTTTGTATCTTGCAACTTTACTGAATTTGTGTATTAAATCTAACAGGTTTTTAGTGAAATCTTTGTTGTTTTCTATATATAAGATGTGTAATCTGCAAACAGATGATTTTACTTCTTTCTTTTCTGTTTTTTTATTTCTTTTTTTCTGCCTAATCACTCTGGCTAGAATTGTGGTACCATGTTGATAAACATGGTGAGAGTAGGCATCCTTGTTTGATTTTAGAGGAAAAGCTTTAGGCTTTTCAACATTGAATGTGAAGTTAGCTGTGGGCTTGTCATGGCTCCAGGGAGAGGGTGACACTGGTATAGTGTAATTGCTCTTCTTACCGATTTTAATGCAGCTGGTCTCAGTTTTGTGCTCTTCTAGGGTATTGCAACTTTATAACTACATTCCAGAAACCTCATAAAGGTATTTGGGTCCATATATGGTTGTTAAATTAGTATTTTTCTGGAGGGACAACTGCTGAAAATTTCTATTCTGCAATTTTCCTGATATCACTCCTCCCAATACCATGTAGTTTTGGTTTGAAGCAAGTTACAAAGTCTGGCCATCATTCAAGGGGAGAGGAATTAGACTTCATTTTTGAAGGAAGAAGTGTCAAAGAATTTGCAAAAATGTTTTGAAACTAACACAGATATAATAAACAAGTATACAAATGAATAACTGAATGACATTATTTATTTCTGGATATAGTAGTAGAAGTGGAGTTGCTAAATAAGTGCATATACATATTTCAGCAGTAGAAAGATGTTGCCACAGTAAAAAGATAGTTAGCACTCATATATCCACAAAGACCTTAAATACTGCTTGTTTACTCACAAACTCATAAACACTTAATGTTAGCTGATTTGTTTTATATATTTTTACCCTTCTGATAGAATAAAACAATATGTATTTTTAAAATGTGTATTTTACCTGGCTACTAATTAGTTTAATGTCTTATATTTATTGACCATCCACATTCTTGGTGAATTTCTTGTTACTATCTTTTGTTTAGGTTAGTTTTGTTTTAATATAGTTTCTTGGTCTTGAATATGTGTTTAAGAGGTCATTATTTACTATGGGTAAAAAACATCTATTGTCTGTTATGAATGTTAACAATATTTCTTCCTAGTGTTTTTTTTCTTTTTTCAACTTTTAAAATATTATTTTATTCTATATAGAAGTTTCATATATTTTTAAGTATGCCAAATTTTTATAGAAGCTTTATTTTAGCAATCCAAAATTGTTTTGAAAATTATCCAAAGATTTCTGTCTTGTATTTTATAGTATGAGTTTTATGTGAACTTTTTTGTATATGGCATGAGATAAGAAACTAAGTTTAGTTTTTATTCATATTTTTTAGACTGATGGTTTTAAAACCATTATAACCACAAATACTTTGTTTAAACAAAGATGCAAAATGTACTCTCTCCTCAAATCAGGCTACATCTCTTTGAGTTGGAGTTTGATCTCGTTTTCCTGACCTCTCACCCTTGGAAGCTTGTAAGGGAAGAAAAGAAGGGTGAAGGAATCGTATTGAACACATGGGTTCCATGAAACATAGTTTGAAAACCACTGTTTTCTGAATGACCTAAAATTTGAAAACTAGTGTGACATGTTATTTAAAAGCACTTGTTCGTCCAGAGACTGGAAAACATTTAAAAGTGAAGTAACTAGTATTTTGTTAGTTGCTCATGTAATATTGATATTAATATACTGACATGGTCTTACATACATGAAGAAATTTATACACTTTCATGTTTTGAGTTAATGCTTAAAAAATTAAAATCTGGACAGTATAAAGCAACTCCTTATATTGTAAAAATAAGGAACATAAATTACAAAGCAATGAAACATTTTTTTCTAATAATACTATTCACTTCAGGAAAATAGGCAATGCATTTTATCTGTTGAGAAACAATCCTTACATTATAGATATTTACCTGCCCAGTGTATGAATGAATCATGAGCCCAGGCAACAAGCATATAGATTCAGATGCCACACTATTCTCACTGTGCATATATCACTTATATCACAAAATATATATATATATATATATATATATATATATATATATATATATATATATATATATATTGCAGGCACATTTGGACACATACAGAGTAAATCACCAAGCTTTCCATCCTGTGATTTCTTCTCTTTAGCCTGTGATGGATCTCATTATTAATTAAAGAATCATTTAGCTTGCATAATTGTGTCCTGCCATACATAATTCCAACCTTTCAGTGTCTCTTCAAGTTGGCCTATTAGGCTAAATGCACTCCTTTGTTTTGGCGACATCATCAATCACAGCCTGTAGATGGACAGACTCAACAGTGAGGTAAATAATATCTTAAGAAGCACTATCTTTGTTCCCAGTCCTGGAAGTTACCAACAGGTAACTTTGTAAATTTCACTGATTCTTTAAAATAAAGATACCTACATTCCCACACTACGCAGTTGAGGATCTCAAGCTTCCAACAGAAAGGAAATGGTCATTTGTTGTTAAGTATCCACTGTGATATATAAATGTTTCTGGCCTTTGGAACAAATTGATAGCAAGACACAAGGATGTCCAAAACATAAATATGCTTTACTCACATATACTTGTTCACAACTAAAGCTTTTATCTTTTTTTTTTTTATTAAACTTTAAAATAAATCCAGATTAGCAAATTGTGGTTCTCAATGTACAATAAATCCAGACATTAAAATTCCTGGGGCAGTCAAATCATTGTAATAAACGTGTGTGTGTGTGTGTGTGTGTGTGTGTGTGTGTGTGTAAACAGATCTGTCTGGAAAAAGTCCAGCCATTGTTAATATAGTGAGGATGGTTTGCATGACATCAATGTAACCTGGCAGCCAAGGAGAGTGGACTAGAATAGGCATGTATAAACTATGACAACTTCACTGTACTAGTCAGTGGGGGTGGTAGACACTGTTGGGTGTGAGCATGTATACTGTGTGGCCCTCACATTCAAAATGACTGAGTGAGTAGAGCAATGAGTCTGCATCAAATTTTGCATTAATACTTGAACATTCCTCCATGGAAAGAAACTATTTGGATGATTCAGAAGGCCACAGCTATGGACAACTGGTGACAGGCAACTTCATCATGACAATACACCCACTCATGCATCATATCTCATGCAGAGTTTTTTGGTGAAACATCAAATCACCCAGGTGACTCAGTCCCACTGCAGCCCAGATTTCGCACCCTGAAACTTCTGGCTTTTCCCAAAGCTAAAATCACCTTTCAAAGGGAAGAGATTTCAACTGTCAATGAGATTGAGGAAAATATGATGGGGCAGCTGATGGCGATTGGGGGAACTGTATGAGGTCCCAAAATTTGTACTTCAAAGGGGATTGAGAAGTCATTATCCTATGTACAGTGTTTCTTGTATCTTGTATCTTCAGTAAATGACTCTATTTTTTATAGTACATAACTGGATACTTTCTGAACAGAACTCAATGTATATTATTTTGAAAGAGTAATCGAGGCATCATGTTAAATGGCCATGTTCAAGGGACCATTTAGAAACTATCTCTACTGGCTTGACAGCATCAAGGGATGCCATGATGGAGCTGATTAGTGAGTCCACTAGACCAACTGGCTAAAAGAATAGTGATGGGGGAAAAGCATAGTATTAGGAATAAATGGTTTTGCCCTCTGGCATTAGCCTTAAAAGAATGTTAGACATACTCTCTCAAATACCCATACTTCCCCTTTACTGAAGCACATAGCTTTATGTAATGTTCTATTGATGCAGAATATAGTTTATGACTCCTTGGCATCTTTGAGTTTGCTATACACCAGATAAATTATATCTTCTTCAAAATGCAACATGAGGTTTGTTTGTTTACATGTTCTGAGATTTGTGAACAAGTACGTGCTACACCACGTTCCTCTTAAGAAGGGTACATGTTCTTTATTTTTTAATGTTGTTCAGTACTGACTAGGTTCTCACTGCAGTGTTAGACTGTTCAGGGGATTGGAATTGGTAACTTTTTCTGAATCATTTGTATAGTCATAACATTTACTAGGAAATATTTTAGAGTTCTATAGCCAATATCTCATAAAAAACTTGAAAAGATACTCTTTATTAAAATTAAGTGAAAATGATAAGCCAATTTTATCATTGTTCAAAATTCACAAGGTACAAAATGGCATTGAGCAAAAAGTAAGTTTTCATCCTCTTTTGGTTCTTCAGCTATCCACTATAGAGGACATGGATTTTGCCACTTTCTTGATCATTCTGGATAGATTCTTACATAAATGTTCTATACATTTATATGTGTGTGTATATAGATTTTCATACAAATGTTTGCGTGATATAAAGACTTTTCTGAAACTTTTATCACAATGTCTTTTGGAGCCTTGCCACATCTGTGCCTGTAGAAACACCAATTTCTGAATGAATATAGAATATTCCATTGTAAGACATATTGTAAGCTATTTTCAAAAAATTACATTATCAGATAAACATTTTAATAGATAGTTTGGGGGGTTCTAAAAAAGGATAAAATAACATCTACATCTAGAACACCAGATCATATCTATTCTCCCATGATAATAACAGAATAAGGACTTTATTATCTGTATTTTGTTTTGTGAATAGGACACTTCTCTTCTCTTCACGTATCCAAATATTTTTCTGAATACATTCACATAGTTCAAATATAAACAAAATAAAAAGAAAAGTTTATCTCTGGGACAAATGAATATCCACATGCAAACGAATAACTTTGACCTTTACATCACACCAAAAGTGGATCATAGACCTAAATAGAAGTAAGACTATACAACTCTTAGAGAAAAATATAAGAGTAAATTTGATGATGTTCAGTTAAGCAATAATTTCTTAGAAATGAAATCGAGTGCACAAGTAATAAGATAGATTAACAAGTGAAACTTCCTCAAAATTACAAACTTTTTGCTTCAAAGGAAACTATAAAAAAAGTGAAAATATACCTATATACTGAAAGAAATATTTATAAATAATCTACCTGTAGGGGACTTGTATACAGAATATATAAAGGACTCTTGCAAGTCAAAAATGAAAAGACAACCCACATTATATAATCAGCCAAAAATTTAAATAGCTATTTCTCCAAAGATGATATATGAAAGGTCAATAAACATATGAAGAGATGCTCAACATCATTAGTTATTAGGGAAATAGCAAATCAAAACAACAATGAGTACCACTTCATATGCACAAGAATAGTTATAATAAAAATGAAGGACAACAACAAGTTTTGAGAAGGATGGGGACATGTTGAACCCTTATCCACTGCTTGTGGGAGTATAAAATTGGAGAACAGTTGTGGGATTCCTCAAAATGTTAAAGTTACAATATAACCCAGGTAGTCTATCTGATTTCTTCCTGTGTATTCTTAGAAAATTTTAATATTCATTAACTCCTAAGTTTTTAGCCCTTTCTTAAAGGATCTCAGATTTTAAAATTACCATTGAATTTCCATCAAGCCCTATAAATTCTCTACACCTGTCTAGGCATATATCCAAGAAAAAGAAATACATATGTACACACACACACACACACAAAAAAAAAATGTATACAAATATTTATAGTAGTATTATTTGAGATTGTCAGTAGTGGAAATAACTCAAATGACCACCATATAATGATTGGATAAATAAATGTGGTATATCCATACATAGGACATAATTTGACAAAATAAATAAAGGAAGTAGTGATGTACACCACAATATAAATGAACCTCAAAAACATTATGCTATGAATAAAGCTAGCCAAAAAACACCACTTTTTTTTTAAATTTTAAAAACAATTTTTAAAATGTTCAGAATAGGCAAATCTATAGAGACAGAAAGTAGATTAGTGGTTGCCTAGGAAAAAAGGTGCAATAGGGGAGTGACTGGTAACTGGGTTGGGGAGTAAATACATATCTATCAACAACTGAATCTAAAAAACAAACTAAGGAAACAAGAAAAACAGAGACAGAATCATGGATACAGAGAGGGTTTCGATGATTGCCAGATGGGAAGTAAGTGTGGGGGAATGGGTGAAGAGGTGAGAGGATTAAGAAGTACAAATAGGTAGTTACAGAATAGCCATGGGGATGTAAAATACAGTATAGGAAATGGAGTAGCCAAAGAACATATATGCATGACCCATGGACATGAACCAATGGTGGGAGAGAATTGCCAGAGGGAGTAGTGGTGCTGGGTGGAACAGGGCAAAGGGGGAAAAATCAGGCATAATCAGTAAAATATAATTTAAAAAGAATTAAAAATGCAAATAAAAAATATAACGAATGTTTCTTTTTATCACAATTATCTAACATTTAACTTGAAAAACTAATTACTGTAATCAAGTAAGAAAAATAACTGAACAGAACTGGAAAGGAGGAGGTAAACTGTTTAAATTTGCAGATTACATAATTATACATAAAAAAATTTTAAAAATCAAGTGAAAATAGACTCAAAACAAAGAGAATTTAGTTGATAGAATGACACAATGTTAATATTCAGAGCGTACACATTTCATATGTAAAAAAGACAATTCACTAGAAAATATAAAATTAACTTCACATCTACAATATCAACAAACATGATAAAAACATAAAAATTAACTTTAAAAGATATGTAGGATACCCCTGTTAAGCTTACAGGAGATTTCTGCAGAAATAAAGAAATTTAGTCAACTTGAAGGATACAAAATTAATATACAAAAATCAGTCGTATTTCTATATAGTAACAATGAACTATTAGAGATAGGAAATAAAACGATCCTATTAATTATAGCATTAAACAGTATAAAATACTTAGAAATAAATTAACTGAGGAGTTGAAAGATCTGTACACTTAAACTTATAAAATATTGATGAAAGAAACTGAAGACACAAATAAATGGAAAGCTATCCTGTGTTCATAGATTTAAAGAATTAATACTGTTAAACAGGCCAGTGAAGTTCAGCATAGAAGATATAGTCAATAATATTGCTATAACTATGTATGGTACAAGGTGGGTACTTGAATTATCAGGGGTATCACTCTGTGAATTATATAATTATCTAACTACTATGCAGTACACCTGAAACTAATATAAAATAATATTGAATGTAAACTGTAATTAATAAATAAAATTAAAAAATCTTAGAAGTGTTCATACTCTGAACAAGTAATCCCACTTCTGGGAATTTACTCTGAAATAAATTAAGACCTTACTAGTCTTGTTCATTTACAAGTGCTTACTAGTCCAGTTAATTTATAGTAGTATAACTGAAAGCAATCTAAATATTCAAAATTGAAGGAATAGTTGCTAATTTATGAAATATGCGTATTTATGGGATTAAATTCTGTGCAGGCACAAAATATTGTGTTCCTGGGTAGTTTTGAATCACATGGGGAGTATGTTCTTTTATATTTTTCCATTATTTTCTGATGTAGCATAAATAATATTAATATTATAATATTAAACAACATTCCAGTTATTTTAGTATGACTGTAGTAGATTACTAATAAGAGAATTGTTAAAAAGGCACGTTATCTTCAGGTGATCTTATAAAGCTCTTATTCAGGTGGGACTGAATTAAGAAGAGTATTGAGCCAATGGGTTTTTCCTAAGTAAAGCAACTATTATTAAACTACTTATTTTATATTTAGGCATTAATTTTTTTGTGTACCTCATTGTATTTCAAATAAATATGCCTCCAAAAATATTACTTGCTTTACTAAGGATAAATAATAATGTATTGTTACTTTCTCATAATACTGAATACAAAAATAAATAAATAAATAAATAAATAAATAAATAAATAAATAAATAAATAAATAAATAAAATGTCCAGATTACCTACAGCTATCTACGGATTCAATGCAATCCCTATCAAGATTCAAAAAAAAGCAAGCAAGAAAGAAGGAACAATCCCAAATTTTGTATGGAACCACAAATGACACTAAATAGTTGAAGTAAACCCGAGAAATGAGAACAAAGTTAGAGGCATCACACTTTCTGATTTTAAACTATACTATAAAGCTATAGTACTCAAAATAAATCCATGTATAGGTATTCAACCTATATTTGAAAAGGGAACCAAGAATACCCAATGGGGAAATGAGTCTTTTAAATAAATAGTGCTGGGAAAACTACAATCACATGCAAAAGAATGAAACTAGATCTCTATCTTACACCATTAACAAAAATTAACTTGAAATGAATTAAAGGCTTAAAAGCAAGGCCTGAAGCCATAAAACTCTATTTGTGAAAGCATAGATGGACATTGAGGACATTAAGCTAAGTGAAATAAGTCAGAGAGAGAACAGCAAATACCATGTGATATCACTTATATGTGGAAAATTTTTTAAAAAATCCAAATTCATACAGAGAGTAGATTGTTGGTGCCAGTCTACTGGAGGAATGCGTGAAGGTGGTCAAGGGCTACAAACTTCCAGTTATAAGATGAATAAGTTTTAGTGATGTAATGTGTAGCATAGTGACTGTAGTTAACAATACTGTATTATTATATACTTGAAAGTTGCTAAGATAGTATATCTTAAAGTTCTTAACATAAACACAAAAGTTGTAACTATGTGAAGCAATGGATGAGATAACTAACTGTATCATGGTAATAATTTCACAAATATATATGTATACCAATGATCACATATATACATTGTACACCTTAAACTTACCCATGTCAATTACATTTAAATAAAGCTCAATTATATCTCAACTAATAAAAGTGAAAGTGATTTCAATTAACGTGCAATCTTGGTTTACAGTTATTCTCTCTGAGCATGTTGAAGATATATTGCTGTTGAGAAGTTAACTGTAGTTCATCAAACCATTGAAGGCCTCATTTTTCTTTTGTACTTAATATGTTTACATTTCTGTCTTCTCTAGTTTTGTGTGTCTAAGTACTTATTTTCCTTGTTAGAATGCATTTAGCTTCATAAATATGAGAACTGGTATTTAAAAAACAAGTTATGAAAAATTTTCAAGCACTGTGCTTTTGAACATTACCTCAGCTCCTTTCTCTTTCTCCTTTTTGAAATTTAATTAGGCATTATTAGAACTTTTTGTTTCTATATGCTAGTTTAACATTTTTAAATATTTTAAGTATGTTGCTTCTCCTTGCTTCTCTTAGACTTAGGAAATTTTCTTTATGTCTAATGAAGTTTTACAACTATTCATTGAATTATATGTTATCTCTAGAAGTTTTATGTTCTGTTTCTTGTGCAAATATGCTTTCACATTTTTATAATCTTTACCTTTTTGATAATTTCAGTCCCTTATTTGCTTTTTTAGAATTTATTACAAATATTTATTTTATGTTTGATATCTGCTTTATTTATTTTCTAAATCTTTATCAGATTATATTGTCCAGAAGTTTTCATGATTCTTCCCATGGTGTCTTGTTCTCTTGTGCATTTTGTACATACTTCATGAAACTTTATTTGCAGGGAACTACTGAAGGCCTGTATTAAAGGTGAGTTACACTGGGAAAAAACATTCTGTATTTGCCACCAGCCTGGGATTCTTACCAATTCCTTTTTTTTTTTTTTTTTTTAAATATTCTATTCTTTTATTTTTAGAGAGAGGGGAAGGGAGAAAGAAATAGAGGGAGAGAAACATCAATGTGTGGTTGCCTCTCCCACACCACCAACTGGGGATCTGGCCCACAATCTAGGCATGTGCCCTGACTGGGAATCAAACTGGCAACAACACTTTGGTTCACAGGGAGGCAGTCAATCCACTGAGCCACACAAGCCAGGGCTACCAAATTCTTCATATGTGTGCATATGTATGTGTGTTTGATACCTCAAGTAGTATGAATTTTAACAAACAAAACCATGCCATAACTGGCTTGTGGCTACAAATTTTAATGGAAGACAGCACTCTTCCATTCTATGCTGAGTTTCTAGAAATGTAGCTTTTCTTTTTTGCCTTCCTTTATCAGGAACTGTGGGCTGGGGGTGGGTTAGTGACTGGGATATGTTTAGTTGTGTTTTGTACATACACTGAGCATGTGGCCCTTTGAGGGATTAGTTGGGTATGCAGGAGTGTCTCATATTAGATTTTACTTAGGGCGACCCCAAGACTTTGTCAGTCCTATGCTCAGAGATCAAGAAAATCAAAGCCAAAGTTTCTAGGAACAACAAGTGTCCTCAAGACAAAGACAGATTCAGGGATACTTAAGTTTTGCTCCTCTTTTGTTCTGAATATTATTTACTAAGTCGTTATTTATAAATGATTTTAAAAATGAATAGAGGTATAGAACACTTCAGCTGTTTTCAGCAGAAGGGTCACTCACAGTAACTACTGCTCAAGAAATATTTGTTGAATGGATGAATGAATGAGTTTTTAAGTCCTCCATGTACTATTGGTGGTTTATCAAAACTTTCATAGAGAATAGTAAACAAGAGGTCCTTTCCCAGGGGCATTTTTCTGCATCAATAACTCTTTTATAAAGCAACTCAGAATAAGATTTATGAAGGAATAAGAAACCATCTCCCCAACTCACTTTTGCTAAACAAGAAGAAAAAAGAAAGAAGGAAACAAGAGGAAGAGAAAATGGCAAAAAATGTATAGGGTGATAAGAGAAGAGCTTGGAGGTGGAACAGTGAAATGCAGGCATCTGGGGTTGGTGTTTCCTCATTCATGAGTTCAGTACATTTTACATGTCTCTTTCATATCAGGGACAATTGCCAATTCTTCTATAGATGTTTCTGTATATTTACTGCCATAAATGAATATATTGACTCTTGAGGATTTCCCAGCCTCACACCCTGATCTCATCCAGCATGTCACTACTCTAATGGGTTAAAAGAGGTATCTAGCAGTTCAGCAAAAAAAAAAAAAAAAAGTTAAATTGGAGATTCTTTGCACAGTAGAGGGAAACCCTTCCTCTCAGTCCTCCAGGATCCATTTCAGGGACCTGCCACTCATTGCTGGGCTCCTTGGTCTCTACTGTTCTTTTGCATTAGATCTCTTCAGAGAAATCTGTTTATCCCTGTACCATATGGCCTGGGTGGTCTGAGTCAGTGAAATTATTCCATTTCTCAGAGCCACATTAACAGAAAGGTGGCTGCGGATAGCCTGGTTCTTCCATAAGTCATAATGCTTTTAGAAGCACTTTATTGTCTCCCAAGATGAAATATGTGACATCCTGTAATGGGTCTTAACTATCAGGACCTGTGACTTCTCTCAAGGTGAGCCATCTCCTCACTCCTTTCCTCTCTTCAGGCCACGTCTCAGCTGCTCCCAAGGACTGTGGAGCACTAATGTATCCAGCACATGCTCCTAAGGATCAGAACTTGACTAGTTTTTCATCCATGCATGTTTCCTGCAACAAAGAAACATCTTACAAGAGCACCCTTGGGCAGAAATGGCAAGATTTCTTGGGACAAGAAATAGCTTGTTAATGGCTGCCATTAACAGGCAGAGCACAAGAGGTGAGTTGATGGACTATGGCCTCCTTGCTTAATGGGAGCTGGTGACCGACACTCTGTCCACATGAGAAAAGGGAGTGTTAAGTGGATGTCTAGAATATGGGCTGCTTCACACATTGGGTGTTACGAAAGGCCAATGCACCTCAGTCATGTTGCTGCTTAGAAAACTTTCTTCCTTGTGCATTCCCACGCCTACATGGGTTTTGCTAGTGGGCATTGCCCCGGTTTACAAAAGCAAGTTTTCTTGGGCCACCAATGTGGGCTTTCTCTGCAGTGAACCACTGAACTGGACTTCCTCATGACATCACACTTCAATCAAAAACTTTCTGCACAAAATGTCACTTTCAAAGTTGCAGTTTGGGAGGAAAAACATGTCTTTATAAAAAATTCACGGCTACAATGATCTGATAATGCAGTGTTCTGATACCAGCAGATGTTTTGTCTAACATGTTCCCTGAAGCCGTACTCTGTGCCTTCGTATCTTTCACTTCCAGTTGCTATCTGCTGACTGTGGGATGTCATGTACGTACCCTATAGCTATGCGCGGCACTTTGCATCTAACACCACTGCGCGTAATGAGCTTCACAAGATGCTTGTCGCAATAACTCCGTACTTCCCCAACCATATGGAACACAACACTCTAAAGCCCATAGACACTTTTTTTTTTATTACAGTTCAGATCCTTAAAACATAATCTGTGTGATGTCTAGTGAATGTACGTGAAGAGCTGCTGAAAACAAAGTTAACACTTGTTCACATCATCTGTTACAAATGTCCAATTTGGGACAATAAATTTCCTCAGAACCTGTTCTTTTGCTGACTCGTTGCTTTATCTTTTTTCCTCTTTCCTCGTGTCGTTTTTCTTTTCTTTTTTTTTATGAACTATGCATATGTATTAAATGGAATTTGTTGTCCCTAGATACCAATTTGCATAAAGTACAAGCCATCATTGGTTGGAGAGAAGCAAATTACTTCTTCGGCAAGATCACACTTTTCTTTTTTTTTTTAATTTTAACAAACCACAGGCAGAGGCTGTTAACTGCACTTAGCCAGATATGCAAAGTATCACTTTTCTCAAAAGCAGTTTGATCAATGAGGGGGAAAAAGAAAAAGTGAGAGGTGATATTATTCAATTAGGGCCCATATAAAGCTGACCTGAAACAGAAATGCCATACCTGTTCAGCCACCTGTCCACCTGTCGGTAAGCTGAGCCTCTGCATGTCCCCTTCAGTTCAGGTCAGGCATTAACTCTTCTGGGAGAAAAAAATTGAGAGACTTAGCAAAGGAGTGAGAGGAACTCAGCAGCTTTTAAAAATAAAACTAATCTCTCAGTTTTATTTTCTGCTTCTCAGAAAAATCACCATTTTTAATTTTTTTTTCAAGTTACTCTTGCGATTCTTTTCTTTGCAGCTAAATAATCAAGCAGCTTTCTGTCAACCCTCTGCTTATAATTGCTGACTCAAAATGTCTTGTAAACTGCAACCCCCACACCTCTTGTCCATCACTAAAGGCAGAGTTTTTCCAACAGATGTACAAAGAAGTGTGGGCCATTTTGGATGGAGCCCCAGCATTCAGGTCCACACAAGTCCATGCCTTTCTCCTTCCTCCTGCTTTTGTCGTGTACACCTGTGACTAGCTGGCAATTGCCTGGGTGATATTACAGAGACTTGCAAATTCCAGCTTGTCCCTCTGCTAAGCCTGTGCTAGTTTTTGCTAAATAAAGAAACAAACAGCTCTCTCAGCCAAGAATCTCAGACGGTGCATGGGGGTGGGGTGGGGTGGGGGGTGGAAGTTGTGAACCTTAGAAACAGCTGGGAATAAATAACACTCTCCAACTTTTGACAAAACTTGCCCCAGAAACTTCAGGAGTCTGTGGTCTGACTTAGATGCACATTTTAGTTAATTTTTTGATATGTGTTATAGGATAATTGAATTTTTAAGAATACTCTAACTAGATTACATGCACATTATTTACAGATACTAACTATATGAGTTAAGCATTGTAATCCCTAAAGGTAAACAAGGGAGTAGTTAGAAAATTCTGCTTGCCCCATTCTGGGAAAAAGCACTCCATCAATATTTATTGAGGAACATCAAAGAGATTTGACTGTTTGTATTATATAATTTACCCCCATTGATTTGTCTGTCAGGAGGCCAAGCAGAGATACAGAGAGAGACAAATGAGTGAAAACCCAACTAAATTTGCAATGAAAGGGGCTTACATCATCATCCACATTATCTCTGAGGAAGACCCAGTAATTAAAATTCATCATTCAGAAGTCAGAGCCTCTGAAAGTCTGAGTGTATATGTTCTCTCGTTACTGGGTTCCTAGTGCCAAGAAAGCTGGTATTTACACGGTGCTCAATACCTATTAATTAAATGAATTAATAAATGACTGAATTGTGAGTTAATGGATACATAAAGGAAGTAGGGTGCACAAAAAGAGCTATTTATCTGTTAACACTACAGGAAAAGAGTAATGAAACTCCTGTGATATAAAACTTATCCCTCTAAATTTCCATAAAGAAGCATTCTTTGGGCACATAGATTGTTCTAGAACATACACTAAGCACTTTTGATTGTGAGATTAATACAATCAAGTCTAGGAGGTAACATGTGGTTGTAGAAATGGTATAGATTTTGGGATAGAAACAAACAAAACACAACACTCACTAGCTCATTAAACTTGGGTAAATGACTTACCCTCCCTGAGTTTTAGTTTCCTTTTCTGTGAAATAGAGGGCAATACCCATAGCATGGGAATGTTTTGATGATTAAATGAGATTAATCCATATTGAAGTTCCTGATATAGTAAATTCTCTCTGAGTGTCGGTTTCCTTTTTATTTCCCTGCCCCTAAGAACTTAATAACTTAATTCTGCTCTTTCAGATGAACACACTACATACATCCTCAATAGAAGAAACTCTTGGAAGATTGAGAGAGGTGAACAGAACTACTTTTGAAAGGAAAAAAACATAAAAGTAGGAGCCTTTTTGTTTCCTTGTCCTGTCCCTGGCCTGTGCCCAGGATGTTTTACCTTCTCATAGAACTTTCCTTTCTTCTACTCAATTACCCAAATTCTATTCAATTATCCAATTTCTAAGCCCTCAGTGTTTAGAAAACAGGGTTTCAGAGCTCACAAGTGGACTTTTGCATTGTTTGTTTAACTTCAAATATAAATATTTTTGTTTTCCTGTGATCTACAACTTGCCTTTTACTGAATAACAAATAACCCCCAAAGTTAGTATTTTGAAACAGTTCATTGTTTCTCATAGTTAATGAGTTAGCTGGATGACTGCCCTCCTGGCTTAGCCTGGATCCACTCATGTAGGTGCATTTAGCTGGGGGTTTGAATGGGTTGAAAGTTCTAAGAAGGACTCATTCACATGTTAGTGCTGACCATTATCTGGAACATCTTGGTTCTCCTCCATGAATTTTGTAAAGCCTCCAGTAGGAAAGACTGGCTTCCTTCTGTGGAAGTCTCAAGTCAATGTCTCAATAGGGTAAACATGGAAGCTATATGGTCTTTTAAAGACAAAGCTCCAGAACTTGCACAAAGTCACTTCTGCCACATTTTATTGGATAAGATAAGTTCCAAGGCCAACCCAGATTCAAGAAGTAGAGAAACAGATTCTTCCTCTGAGCGGAGGGGGGCATTCCAATGTCACATTTCAAAGAATTGTGCATACTGGAATTGGAAGCATTTATATCCCATCAATCTCAGGTGGCTGCCCCTTGATATTGAGGATTTGTGTCCAAATATCTCTGCATGGGACTTTTTCTTTGGTCCTCATTTTTTTTTTTTTTTTTTTTAAATATTTTATTTCTTTATTTTTATTTATTTTTTTTTTATTTTGGTTTTTCAATTACAGTTATCCCCTTTTACCCCAATTTCTCTCCCCCACCCAGCCCACCCCCTTTCCCGCAATCATATCCCTCCCCGTTGTCTATGTCCATGAGTCTTTTATACAGGCTCTTTAATTAAACCCTTCCCTTACTTATCCCCCTTCTCTCCCTCTCCCCTCCCCCCTATTGACTTCTATTCTGCTCTTTGTTCTATTTAGTTCCTTTGTTTGTGTTGTTCTTTAGTTTCCTGTATTAGGTGATATCATATGGTATTTTTCTTTCTTTGCCTGGCTTATTTCACTAAGCATAATTCTCTCTAGTTCCATCCATGTTGTTGCAAATGGTAGGAGTTCCTTCTTTCTTTCTGCTACATAGTATTCCATTGTGTAAATGTACCACAGTTTTTTGATCCACTCATCTACAGATGGGCACTTAGGTTGTTTCCAGCACTTAGCTATTGTAAACAGTGCTGCTATGAACATAGGAGTGCATAAGTTCTTTTGAATTGGTGTTTCAAGATTCTTCGGGTATAATCCTAGTAGTGGAGTCGCTGGTTCAAAAGGCAGTTCCATTTTTAATCTTTTGAGGTAATTCCATACTGTTCTCCATAGTGGCTGCACCAGTCTGCATTCCCACCAACAGTGCAGTAGGGTTCCCGTTTCTCCACATCCTCGCCAGCACTTGTTGCTTGTTGATTTGTTGATGATGGCCATTCTGACTGGTGTAAGGTGGTATCTCATTGTGGTTTTTATTTGCATCTCCCTGATGGCTAATGATGTTGAGCATTTTTTCATGTGTCTATGGACCTTCTGTATGTCCTCTTCGGAGAAGTGTTTGTTCAGGTCCCTTGCCCATTTTTTAATTGGGTTGTTTGTTTTCTTGATGTTGAGTCGTATCAGCTCTTTATATATTTTGGAAATCAGTCCCCTGTCTGTGATGTCATTGGCAAATATGTTTTCCCATATGGTTGGTTTCCTTTTCATTTTGCTGATGTTTTCTTTTGCTGAGCAGAAACTCTTCAGTTTGATGTAATCCCATTTATTTATTTTTTCCTTTATTTCTCTTGCTTTAGGAGATGTATCCGTGAAGAGATTGTTACGTGAGATATCTGATATTTTCTTGCCTATGTTTTCCTCTAGGACTTTTATGGTGTCACGGCTTACATTTAAGTCTTTGATCCATCTTGAGTTTATTCTCGTGTGTGGTGTAAGTTGGTGGTCTAGTTTCATTTTTTTGCAGGTCCCTATCCAGTTCTCCCAGCACCATTTGTTAAAGAGGCTCTTCTCACTCCATTTTATGTTCCTTCCTCCTTTATCAAAGATTAGTTGACCATAGAGGCCTGGGTTTATTTCTGGACTCTCTATTCTGTTCCACTGATCTATATGTCTGTTCTTATGCCAGTACCATACTGTTTTGATTACAGTGGCTTTGTAGTATTGTTTGATATCTGGTGTTGTGATTCCTCCTGCTGTGTTCTTCTGTCTCAAGATTGCTTTTGCTATTCGGGGTCTTTTTTGGTTCCATATGAATTTATGGAGTATTTGTTCTAGGTCTGTGAAATATGTCATTGGTATTTTAATAGGGATTACATTGAATTTGTAAATTGCTTTGGGTAGTATGGCCATTTTGATGATGTTGATTCTTCCCATCCAAGAACATGGTATTTGCTTCCATTTATTTGTTTCTTCCTTAATTTCTTTCTTCAATGTTATATAATTTTCAGAGTACAGGTCTTTAATCTCTTTGGTTAAGTTTACTCCTAGGTACTTTATTTTTCTTGTTGCTATAGTAAATGGTATTTTCTTTTTTGTCTCTGTCTCTGCTATTTTATTGTTGGTGTACAGAAATGCCTTGGATTTCTGTATATTTATTTTGTACCCTGCGATTTTGCCAAATTCACTTATTATATTGAGTAGTCTTTTAGTGGAGTTTATAGGATTTTCTAGGTATACTATCATATCATCTGCATATAATGAAAGTTTCACTTCCTCTTTCCCAATTTGGATTCCTTTTATTTCTTTTTCTTGTCTGATTGCTGTGGCTAGGACTTCCAACACTATGTTGAAAAGGAGTGGAGAGAGTGGACAACCTTGTCTCGTTCCTGAGTTCAGGGGGAATGCTTTCAGTTTTTGTCCATTGAGTATGATGTTGGCTTCAGGCTTCTCATATATAGCCTTAATTATGTTAAGATATGCTCCCTTTATTCCCATTTTGCTGAGTGTTTTCATCATAAATGGGTGTTGAACTTTATCAAATGCTTTTTCTGCATCTATTGATATGATCATGTGATTTTTGTCTTTCATTCTGTTTAGGTGATGTATTATATTTATTGATTTGCGAATATTAAACCATCCTTGCATCCCTGGAATGAAGCCCACTTGATCATGATGTATGATCTTTTTGATGTGTTGCTGGATCCTGTTTGCCAATATTTTATTGAGGATTTTAGCATCGATGTTCATCAGTGATATTGGCCTGTAGTTTTCTTTCTTTGTTGTGTCTTGACCTGGTTTGGGGATTAGGATAATACTGGCTTCATAGAAAGAGTTTGGGATTTTCCCTTCTTCTTGGATTTTTTGGAACAGTTTGAGGAGGATAGGAGTTAGTTCTTCCCTGAATGTTTTGTAGAATTCGCCTGTGAAGCCATCCGGTCCAGGGCTTTTGTGTGCCGGGAGATTTTGGATTACTGTTTCAATTTCCTTCTTTGTTATTGGTCTGTTGAGACTTTCCACTTCTTCTTGATTCAGTTTTGGAAGGTTGTATGTTTCTAGAAATTTGTCCATTTCTTCTAGATTGTCAAATTTCTTGTCATACAGTTGTCTGAAGTAATTTCTAACTATCATTTGTATTTCTGAGGTATCAGTCGTGATTTCTCCTCTTTCATTTCTGATTTTGTTTATTTGTGTCTTCTCTCTTTTTTTCTTGATTAGACTGGCTAGAGGCTTGTCGATTTTGTTGATTTTTTCGAAGAACCAGCTCCTAGTTTCATTGATCTTTTGGATTGTTTGTTTAGTCTCTATGTCATTTAGTTCTGCTCTGATCTTGATGATTTCATTCCTTCTTCTTGCCCTAGGCTTTGTTTGTTGTTGTTGTTCTAGTTCTTGTAGCATTGTGGTTAGGTTTTTTATTTGAGATTCTTCTAGCCTTTTCAGATATGCCTGTATTGCTATAAACTTCCCTCTCAGGACTGCTTTTGCTGTGTCCCACAGGTTTTGGGTTGTTGTGTGCTCATTATCATTAGTTTCTAGAAATTTCTTGATTGCTTCTTTGATGTCATTGTTAACCCATTCATTATTTAATAGCATGTTATTCAATCTCCATGAGTTTGGGTGTCTTTGATTTTTTCCTCTGAGGTTGATTTCTAGTTTCAAGGCATTGTGATCTGAAAAGATGCTTGATATGATTTCAATTTTCTTGAATTTGTTGAGGCTTGTTTTGTGACCTATCATGTGGTCTATCTTTGAAAATGTCCCATGTGCACTTGAAAAGAATGTATATTTTGCTTCTTTGGGGTGAAAAGTTCTATATATATCAGTTAGATCCATGTGGTTTAGTGTGTTGTTCAATGCCTGTATATCCTTGGTGTTTCTTTGCTTTGATGATCTGTCTATTGTTGATAATGGAGTGTTGAAGTCCCCTACTATGAGTGTGTTGTTGTTGATATCCTTTTTGTGGTCTTCTAGTATTTGCTTTATGTATTTGGGTGCTCCTATGTTGGGTGCATATATGTTTATCAAAGTCATATCTTCTTGATGGATTGTTCCTTTAAGTATTATGAAATGTCCTTCTTTGTCTCTTTTTATTGTCCTTGCTTTGAAATCCATTTTGTCTGATATGAGAACTGCTACTCCGGCTTTTTTTTCCGGTCCGTTTGCTTGGAATATTTTTTTATATCCCTTTATTTTCAGTCTGTGTAAATCTTTTGTTTTGAGGTGTGTTTCTTGTAGACAGCAAATATGCGGGTCCTGTTTTCTGATCCATTCCGTTACCCTATGTCTTTTAATTGGAGCATTTAATCCATTTACATTTAAGGTTATTATTGACGTGTATTTATTCATTTCCCTTTGTACCTCTGTTCCTCTCCTCTCTTGTTTTTTCCTTCTTTTTTCTTAGAACAGTCCCTTTAGCATCTCTTGCAATGCTGGTTTGGTGGAGATGTATTCTTTCAGTCTTCCTTTGTCTGAGAAACTCCTTATTTCTCCTTCTATTTTGAATGAGAGCCTTGCTGGGTAGAGTATTCTTGGTTGTAGGCCTTTGTTTTTCATTGCTTGAAATATTTTTGACCATTCCCTTCTGGCTTGTAATGTTTCTGTTGAGAAATCAGTTGATAGCCTTATCGGAGCTCCCTTATATGTTATTTGCTGCTTTTCTCTTGCTGCTTTTAGGATTCTCTCTTTGTCTTGGAATGTTGCCATTTTAACTATGATGTGCCTTGGAGTGGGTTTTTGGGGGTTCCTCTTGATTGGAACTCTCAGTGCTTCTTGGACTTGCATAGCTTTTCCTCTCATCAGGTTCGGAAAATTTTCTGTCACTATTTCTCCTATCAGATTTTCAATTCCATGTTCCTTTTCTTCTTCCTCTCGTATTCCGATGATCCTTAAATTATTTTTCCTAATGCTATCCTGTAATTCCCTTACATCTTGTTCATATTTTTTCAATCGTTTTTCATTTTGCTGTATTGTCTGGGAGTTTTTCTCTACATTATCTTCTAACTCACTAATCTGATCTTCTGCTTCGTTTAGTCTGCTTTTGACTGATTCTACTGTGTTTTTCAGTTCAGAGATTGTATTCTTAAGTTCTTCCTGGTTCTTGTTAACGATTTCTATGTCTTTTTTTATGCTGGTGTAGTTCTCTGCAAGTTCCCTGTAATTTTCTTGGAGCTGCTGGTAACTTCCTTGAAGGTTGTCATAGTTGATTTTAAGGATGTTGAGTATATTGAGCTTCTTTACCACCATTGTTTTGAATTCCATGTCTGACATTTGGGCTATGTCTATTTCGTCTATCTCTCTTTCTGAGGATTCCTCTTTTCTTTTCATTGAGGGGTTATTTTTGCGTCTTACCATGTTGGATTCTTTTTGTTATTATTTATTTATTTATTTATTTATTTATTTATTTATTTATTGGGGGGGTAGTCTGCTTTGACTTCCCTCCTTTGTGGTGTAATATTCTTTATCGAAGGTCTGGGAGTTTCAGTGGTGCAGTCTCTTTGATATCCTGAGCCTGATGGTCTTGAGTTACCCTTTATGTCGTTTGTTTATGCTGTTCGGTTATATTTCAGATGTTCTTTGATAGGATCTTCCTTCTGGCTACTTGGTTGAGAGTCACTCTATCTGCTTTGTCTTGAGTTCTTTTGTGGATATGCTGTTAAAGACATAAACACACAGCCCAGGCAGGAGACCCACACCCTCAGAAAGTATCCCCCACTCTATCCTGCTATCGTTAGCCAACTAGCCCGTATTAATATAAATGTAAAGAGATTTGAGCTTTTATACTATAAGAAGAATAGATACGAGTTGTTTTTGGGGAGGAAAAATATAATTTTTGATAGAGGGGTTGATAGATTAATAATAGTTGAGACTGTGCAAGCCAGTTAGTAATATTTACATTGTATGTTAAGAAAAATAGAAGAAAAGGATAGAAAAATACTTAGTATAGTAAGAAAGTGGGATTGTATTGTATTTGGGTTTATATAGTAATTATATTGTATTATTTAAAGTAATAGGGGGGCTAAGCTAGACACACAAACGAATAAACCACTATTAAAGAGAAAGGATGAGAAGGAGAGGTTATATGCAACACGTTAGAGATAAAGTTTGTTATTATTGGAAGAGGTGGAGGAAAAACACCCCCCCAAAAAATCCCCAAGAAAATAGAAGAAAGAAAAGAAGAAAGAGAGAAAGAGAAGAAAATAAAAAATTTACCACAACCCCCCCAAAAAAAAACCCCAAAGGTAAGCAAGAAAGGAACAAAGAAAGATAGAAAAGAAAGAATACAGAAGAAAGAAAGAAAAAAGAGAGAGAGAAAAAAAAATTGAACCAAAAAAAAAAAAAAATATATATATATATATACCCCCCAAAACCCCCCCAAAAAAACCCCCAAAGGTAACCAAGAAAGGAACAAAGAAAGATAGAAAAGAAAGAATACAGAAGAAAGAAAGAAAAAAGAGAGAGAAAAAAAAAATTGAACCAAAAAAAAAAAAAATATATATATATATATATATATATATATATACACCCCAAAACCCCCCCAAAAAAAACCCCAGGAAAAGAATAAAGAAAGAAGGAAAGAAAAGAAATTATTAAGAAGAAAGAAAGAACAAGGGAGAAAAAATTTGGAAAGAAAAAAAAAAAAAACGATGTTTTTACTCCGTTTTAGCCTTGGTGTGTTGCCTTCTTTTTCTGGGTCCGCAGCTGGTCTAGTGTGGGAGGTCAGAGGTTCTTGTTCTTTTGCCGGACTGGTGTGCGCACCCGGTTGCCGGCACTGCGCGCTACCTTGCTGCCCGCTGTAGCCAGTTGAGGTGCCCTTGCGCGCAAGCCCCTGCGCGCTCGGACGGCCCGAGAGTTTGCCCCGCGGTTGGAGCCCACTGCTGCCGGGCCGCGGTGGTTCCCCGTTCGTGCCAAGGTGTCTCTGTCCGCGCGGGCGGCCCGAGCGCTTTCCTCGGGATTGGCTCCCGCCTTCGCTGGGCCGCGGCGGTTCCCCGTTCGCGCCGAGGTGTCCCTGCCCGTGCGGGTGGCCCGAGCGCTTTCCCCGGGATTGGCTCCCGCCTTCGCTGGGCCGCGGCGGTTCCCCGTTTGCGCCGAGGTGACCCTGCCCGCACAGGCGGCCCGAGAGCTCCCACTGACCCCAGGCTGAGGTGTTTTCGCGCTCGCGCGCTGCCCCGTGCCCTCAGTCCCGCTGAGCCGAGCTCCGGGAGTTGGTCTCTCGCCTCTTAGGGCAGGGCCAGGGACACTTGCGCTCAGTGGAATCGAGCGTCCGTGGGTCGCCGCCTCTCGCTGTTCCCGTGCTGCAGCCGCCCCGTTCCCTCACCCGTCTGGGTGGGCACAAACAGAGCCTGCGCTAGTGGTCTGCTTTCCGGCCTAGGGCCCTGCGCCCACGGGAGCTGTCTAGGGGTGTCTGTGCACAGTCCTCTGCGTGTTCAGTGGGCCCTCCCTGTGCCCGTTGGGGCACTGATCTTATGTCCGTTGGGGAGTGTCCGAGGGACGCCTGGACTCACGGCCCCGCGCGCCTGGGCCAGTGAATGAGAGCACTTCCCTATGTGCGCCCCCGCGACCCAAGGGTAGGGTTGAGGAGTGGATTAGCCCGCCCCTGCGCCTGGGCTCCTCCAGAACGGCCTACCACACCCAAACTTTCCTCCCCTCTCCACCGTCCACTAGAGAAAAATATAAAGGAGAATTATGTTCTCACTTGCCCGGCAGCACGCTGTCTCCTGTCCTTCAGCGCCAATGCCACTTGGTCGAGTCCCATCTCTGCCAGCGGGCAGAGATCCGCTCTCCGCCTGACTCCTCTCTGGGGTAGCCTGTGGTCGCCAAAAATCCTTTGTGTGCTTCCCGCCACAGCTCGGGCAGCCGCCCCAGTCAGGAATCCCGTTTCGTCCCCTTTTTCTCCGCTATCCTCACTAAACAGGTTGTTCCCAGATGGATTTTCTCTAATCCAGCAGTGCCTTGGCTCAACTCCCGCCAATGTCCAGCTGCTCACTGAGATGTTCTGTCTGCAATTAGACCAAACTGCAGACGGGTCTCCGGAGCCTAAAACCGCAACCTCTCCTCACTCCTCCGCCATCTTACCTCTCCTCTGGTCCTCATTTTGAATGCCTGTTCTTATAAACTGAGAAGTTTCCAAAGACCTCTACAACACAGAGTTCCTATTTCCTGGTTTTACATATTTAGAGTCATTAATATGCACTTCTAAACAGAGAATACAATCTTGTTTCATAATTTCTTCCTTATAATATGATTTCTACAAAGTGTAGAAAATTATTTTAATGCTGATACAATATATGCTACAGTTCTATATAGCTACATTAAAAAAACGCTAACTTTATATCACAGGAAGTAGGAAAAGAAGAGTAAATTAAACCCAAAGCTAGCAAAGGAAGAAAATAATAAATATTAGAGCTGAAATAAATCAAGTAGAAAATAGAAAAAAGTAGGAAAAATCAATGAAAGTTAGAATTGGTTTTTCAAAAAAAATAAATAAAATCAATAAACTGCTACACTAAGAAAAAAGAGAAGACTCAAGTAAATAAAATCTTTAATGAAAAAGGAAACATTAAAACAGATATCTCAGAAATAAAAAGAATCATAACTATTTTGAAAAATTATTTGAACAAATAAGATAACTAAGAAGAAATAGTTAAATTCCGAAGACTGAATCAAGAAGAAATAGAATGCCTAACAGGCCAATCATAAATAAGGATGTTGAAGTAATAAACAAAACCTCCTCCAAAAGAAAAATCTAAAGCCAGATGGCTTCGTGGCTAGATTCTAACAAACATACAAAAGAGATCTAAAGATTAGAATGTTTAATAGTAGTATAATACTATACACTCAGGCAAATTATTGTCCTACTACCTAACAACTGTGAGAGTTTGGGCACATCATTTTAACAATTTTGAGAGGGTGGATTTCTGTTCTTGAATTGGCAAGAGAAAAAAATGAGGTATCTGTATGGTATACTCTTAATTCAAAAGTACAAATGCTACAAGGGCTACAATCAATAAACCATATGCCCCCATATGAACAATCAACTATCAGCCATTTTCCTCCAAGTAGATTTTTAAATGGTGGAGAATTTTTAAAAAATTCCTTTTATTGTGCCCAACCAATACTGGAAGTGAGAGAATTTATAAGAAGAAAGAATGGGAAACATAAAAAAGTAGCAAATACCATACCACCCCCCACCCCCCCACTACCACACACACATACAACCCATCATTAAGCATACAGTTTGGCTTAGTGTGGAGATGGGAAGAGACAGATATAGATCCTTTGAAGAAATAGGAAAGACACAAGATTACTTGAAGTCATAGAAGACAAGAGACAAAGGAAACTTTAAGAGAAAGGGAGTAATCAACAGGGCTGCATGTGGCAGAGAGATTGCATAGGGTATGGACTATAAAAAGGCCCCTTGAAATTGGAAGCCATATTTGAGAATACTCTGAGTAAAGTGCAATGGGTAGAACATAGCTTTAGGTGGTGAGAATGGGGATACTGGTCAAGAGTACACCACTTATCTGGGGTGTCTGGCAGAAAAAAAGGAGGAAAAGGGAGTTAAAACAGTAGCTTTGAAGGAAAATTCTTATTTTTTTAGTATATTTTATTGATTATGCTATAACATTTGTCCTAATTTTTTTTTCCTTTGTCCCCCTCTGCCTGGTACTCTCTGTCCCTCCAGGATTCCCCCACTTAGTTCATGTCAATGGGTCGTGCATATAAGTTTTTTGGCTTCTCCATTTCCTTTACTATTCTTAACTTTCCCCTGTCTATTTTGTACCTACCAATTAGGCTTTCTAATCCTTATACCTTTTTTCCATTCTCCCCCTTTCCCCTCCCCACTGGTAACCCTCCATATGTTCTCCATATCTAGGATTCTGCTCTTGTGATATAAATTCCTAAGCTTATCTTTGGAGAGAAAGGAAGTCTAAAGATTCAAAAAGGTTGTAGGGAGATGTAAAAATTATTTATTGAGCACCTACTGTGTGCTTGACACTGTTTTCAGCACTGAAAACACAGCAGTAAAAAAATCAGACAAATATCTTTGCCTCTTGTGATTTACATTCCAGTGGTAAGTGACAGGAAATAAAATAAGCAAAATATATAATTTGTTAATAATGATATGCACTATGGAGGAGAAATTTTCTCAACTAATATTCAGTTGTTCAAGGATGAGAAATACCTCTCTCTCCAAGAAAAACAGGAAAAATATCAGAAACTGGAGAAATACCTTTAAATAGAAAGGGGGTTAGGACAACTGAGTAATTTTGTACAGGGAAACTGGCCTTTTATCTCTGCTTTTGTTCAATACTTCACGTAGCATATGTTTGTCAACAATTTGCTGAGCTCCTACTGCCCTCGCTATATTTATGCAAGAATTAACATATATTGGAGGACTAACTATTGATATATAACCTTGGTCCCTTCATTATGGATGGTGATAAAATTCACAGTAACATTGTATTGTCTCATTAGCTGTCATACGCCGCCTTCACCTACCTATCAAGTATCACATTTTACTTCATTATGTGCCCACAGTCATCTTTCGTGACAACAAGCATATCCTGAATTGTCACAACAAGCCCTAATTTCAAGCAGCAAATCATGTTCCAGTTGCATTTTAGAACAAGTTTATGTATATAATATGGTTTCAGCAAGTGAACTGATTTCATGCCTATCCCCACCCATATTTGTATATGGTGTGTTTCTTTTTACTATTGTTTTCAGAGTAACATCCAGTTTTTCACATCAGGTGGGGACTCTGCATTTGTAGCCTCAAACACCAAGGTTCACAGTGTTTGAACAGCTTGCCTAAAATCACCCATGATATGAAGGTCATGCTCATGGATTTTATAAGTTGGTTCTGTAGAGTAGTTAGCAATGTCAGAAACAATAAGGCAACCCTAGAAATGGTCTGTGAAATGCTCTAGGAAAAGATTCATTCAGCCTGAACTACATTCTGCCTCAAGTCACTCTCTGTCACTGTTCTTGGTAATTCTGTTTATCCAAGACTGTAGTGTCATTTTCAAGGTGTTATCAGAGATATACAAATTCTCTGCATTAATCTCATGTCTAGTTGATTCCCCATTTAGATCCATGAACTGAAATAGTGAGCTGATGAAACTGTTTCCACATCTGAATTCTTGTAGGTGATGTGTGAGCATTCTAAGTCCCATCTTCACTGTCATCCTCTAACTCTGCCCCATGTTATGGAGACCAGAGATCCAAGAACTTAAGCCTTTTGCTTCCAGCTCTTTCTTAGCACAGATCCTAGGCCCTAATGAAACTCCCTCTAACTACCTGCTGCTTTCTTAAAACAGTCTTTCCCCATTCCCCCTTGGCCTGAAATATTGCAAACTACACTTTTGGGAATTCCCAGTTGGAAAGTCTTCCTCACTTATATAACTAGTGAAACTACCAATGCAATTCAGACAGTGACCAATTTTATCTCCTCTTTTATCCTTCCTTCAGATTTTTTCAGTTGGACTGATTTAATCCCCAAACCACCTTCTCAAATCTATATTCACAGACTCCTTCGTAGGAACTAAAGGCCATTAAATCCTATAGGTTTCTGCTAAATTTCTTCATTCCTCTTTGCCAACAGGAGGAAGCTATGTGTTTCTGCTGGGTTTGCTAGTAATGGGACTTTTCCCCCTTTTCCTTAACACAGTTCTATAATTGATGTATGGTTATTCTACATTTATATTTAACACATTTTAAAAGGTACAAGATGCGTTTTAAAGATACTTCTTGTTCCCCTGTGATTATTCAGTACGGAGGAGCCATGTAAGGATTGTAAGAGGAACTCACAGGAAGGAGGGGTATGCTATTGACAGACACTCCCCAGAGCAGAAGCCATGGAAGGGGAAGTTGATAGACTTGGAAACTCTTGCACCACCTGCTGGTATTTTAGGAAAGCAGTGGTAAGCCAGAGGTGAACTGACGCATTCCCTGTGGCATTTGGGAACAACCGCACTCTTCGGGTATCATTTTATCATCAGAGTCTGGAGGGTTGCCAGGTGCAGAGGCTGTGCTGAAACTTATGGAAAACTTAGTTTTGCATTTCACACCTCTGAAAAACTGGATGATTTTAAAAAGAATCCTTTCTCTCCGCGCCCCCCTCCCCCCAATCCACTCCAACCATCCCTCAGCTTTGGGATAGCTTCAGGTTTTTGGATGCCTCTTTTTTCACTCAACTCCCACATTGACTTCTTGGCAGGTTCCTAAGTGGGCGCTTTCTCTCCAGCTCTTGGAGCAAATTCCCAAAGAATAATGTCTACTTTGTTGTTGGGTGAAAGTGCCCACGAGGCATTCACTATATGTAAAGAGACTTATATACCAGGGTGGTTTCTGTGGCCTGCAAATCATGGAAGAGGAAGCTCTGGGGAGAGGAAAGAAAGACTGCAAGCTAGAAGAAGGGCTTTTCTCTGAGCATCCAGGATGCCCTGAGTCTCATCCCTCAGCTGTAGTTAATGAACACTCAGCAGTCATTGCACTGATAAGGAAGCTACTGGAAGCTACTTAGCACATAATTGCCACTCAATATCACAATTCAGTAACTGGGAGATTTAAAGGATCCAGGTGATTCCTGCAGCCATACTTCTCAACACTTAGACTACATAAACAACAGCTAGGGAACTGGTAGAGTTGTTAGATACCCGGACCTTGTTGCAGAGATCCAGATTTAATATGTCTGGGTATGCCTCTAGAGTCTACAAACCTAATCAGTCTTCCCAGTGGTTCTGATGTTCAGAACCTTTATAGTTGTTTTGTTCACTTATCAATATATCATGTCTCTGCATGTTGACAAATTCATATCCTCATCATTTGAATGGTTATTTCATTACATATTTCATTACATTGGGACCCTCTGTGCTTCCTGGACTTGCATGATTCTTTCTCTCCTCATGTTAGGAAAGTTTTCTGCCATTAGTTTTTCAAAGAGGTTTTCTATTCCTTGCTCTTCTTCTTCTCCTTCTGGAATTCCTATGATACGGATATTATTACGTTTCATGTTGTCCTGCAGCTGTCTTAGAACCTCTTCAGTCTTGTTCAGTCTTTTTTCATTTTGTTGCACTGTCTGGGAGTTTTTGTCTAAGTTGTTCTCCAGCTCATTGATCTGATCTTCTGCTTCCTCTAGCCTGCTTTTAATTCCTTCTACTGTGTTCTTCAATTCAGAGATCGTATTCTTCACTTCCTCTTGGCTCTTATTGATAGCTTTCATGCCCTTTTTCATGCTGGTGTAATTCTCAGTAAGTTCCTTGTAGTTTTTCTGGAGTTCCTGTAGTTTTTCTGGAGTTCTTTGTAGTTTCCGCTCAGCTCATTGAGCTTCTCCATAATCCATGTTTTGAATTTCATATCTGATAGTTTGCTCCCGTCTATTTCATTTAGCACTCTTTCTGGGAATTTTACATTTCCTTTCAATGGGGGGTTGTTTCTCTGTCTCCCCATTTTTGTGACTCCTATTGTTTGTTGGTGCTTCTTAGAATGATCTGCACTTCCTGGGTCTGCCCCTGGTGGCGTCAGATCCTGTACCAGTCTGGGCCTAGGCAGCCTGTCGGAAACTCCCAGGGATCTACTGCCTTTGTCTGTCTCCTTTAGTTGTTAATCTATTCAATCTGTGATCAGCCGTCAGGCTTAAGGACCTTGGGTGTGGCAGCTTAATTCCTGTAGGCGGGGCTTTTGCTTCCCCTCAGGCTGACGCCACTTGGCCGGGAATGGTCTGCCTGCAGTGTGGGGATGAGTCAGCACTGGGACCCGGCCGGCCGCTTCCCCAGTTCTCCCCTCAAAGCCACCACACCAAACTCTCCCCAAGCATCTCCAGTCCTCTCTGCCTTCCCTCTGCTTGAGCCCAGGGGAAGTGGGGGTAAAAAACTTCCGTATGTGATCCGTTTAAGAGCTCTTTTTCTCCAGCTGTTTCTCTCCGGCTAGCAAGAAACCCTGTGGCTTTTCGCTTTTCTCAGCTGGATACTATTTTACTTTCCACTCTGTTGCTGTAGGCTGGGAAGCTCAGCTGGGGGTTTAGACCCTGCCCTTCTCAGGGGGAGTCCCCGGTTGCTGAGCTGTTTCTCAGCCCCTTCAGCTGCCACCCGTGTGAGCCCAGCCAGCCCTTCTGCGTCTCTGCACTCCCTACCGGTCATGTTGTGATGTAGCGGCCTCTTCTGTCTCTCCGTGGTTATAAGACTTCTCTCCAGCTAGTGTTCAGTTGGTTATTCCTGGTGATTTCTCCAAAATTAAGTTGTAAATCCAGACTAGTTCTGGGAGGAGGTTAGTGTAGCTTCCACTTACTCCTCTGCCATCTTGTTTCTCTCACCCATATATTTCTTAAAACGAGTTGTTCATGATATTTTAACTGGTTTGTTTTTTGTTATACAGATATTTGTTTTTGTAAAGTAAAATGTATACTTTTTAAAAAAAGAATTTCTATCTTCAATTTCATATGTAGAAAGACCTACTTTAAAGTTATATAATCACTTACATTTTCTTCCAAGATTTTTTATAGTTTATTTTTATATTTAGATCTTCGATCCATCTGAAAATTTTCTTGATATGGAAGACTAACTTTATTTTTTATATTGTCAGTCTAATGTTTTAAAAGCTATCAGTCTACTATGTTTTTTTTTTTTTCTTTCTTTCTTTCTTTCCTTTTTTTATCAAAGAAGTGTTCTGAACACCTATCCAAGTTATATGCATAGGCATGGTCTGGGAGAAACAAGACAAAATATCTCCTCAGAGGGTGCTCTCCTATATTAGCTTACTGAAAAACTTTCTCTTGCAGTTGATTTGAGACTTGCTGAGCTGTATGACTTCCAGAGCAAGCCACCAACCTTCCCTTCCCACTATCTGCAGGTCAATAGGTTTCTAAAGCTGTTGTACTTCAGATAAATCAAGCAAAGAAGATAAGAAATGCAGTATGGTTTAATGTCAATATGTCATTGTATATTCCAGTTGCCTTCCATTCTCTCCCTTCCTTTTCTTCACTTCCCAACTGCAACAAGAGAATGAAATAAGCACAATATGAGGGCAGATGAGTATTCTGACCCTGGATTTATCACTGTGTGACCACTCACCTCTCAATCCTTTGTAAAATGGGTAGATGCGTGCCTTAGTCTGCTCAGGCTGCCATAACAAGATACCATAGACTGGATGGCCTAAACAACAGAAATTTCTCTTCTCACAGTTCTGAAGGCTGGAAGTTCAAGATCAAAGCACCAGCAGAGCCGGTTTCTGCTGAGGCCTCTTTTCCTGACTTGCAGACAGCCACCTCCTCTCTCTGTCCTCACATGGCATTTTCTCTGTGTGTGTACATGGAGAGAGATTTCTGTTGTCTTTTCTTCTACATATGGGAACACCAGTGCTATTGGATTAGAATCCAGTCTGGTGAAATCAAACTAGCTGAAGTCTGGATGGAGTAGGATGTCTCCCAGGCACATTAGGCACATTACCTTCAGAAAGAACTTCAAGGTAGATTACAGGAGTCATTGGAATTGGGGACCCAAGGAGGAAAGAAAATAGCAACAGCATTTTCTTTTCTGAAAAATCAACATTACTGTAGAAAATGGAAGCCTGTGTGGGCCAAGAGGGCAGGTCATTTTAACGAGGCCTCTCATGTCTGCAGAAAAGGAAGAAGGTGAGTTTATGCAGACAAGCATCGGCCTCTTCAAAGACATGTAGTGGCATTGGTGTTCTAAGAGCACATCACCCCAAACACCAAACTGATGAGAAACCAGGCAAACACAGCAGGAGCAAGAGGAGGGCACAGGTGCTGTGGGGTGCCACTAATGAGGGGCACACAAACCACAGCTAACAGAGTAAACCTTGCCCTTTCACGGTGACAGCCCTTCCTCTCCTTCTGCCCCCTTTGCCCTTTTCCCTGGAAAGCAGGTTGCTAAATACCTGGTTGTAAGCCCCACAAGTGGAGCTACCTGAACTGGTTTAACCCACTGCCAGTGTTGTACCAATCATTCAGCAATTCCCACGGCCGCTTTTGTGAGAAGCCTCTCTCTTAAGCCGCTGGTTTAAGAATTTAGAGTAATCATGTAAAAATGATACCCCTGTGCTCCATGATCCGCCGAATCTCACTAATGCCGGATCCCAGAAGAGGGCTTATTAATGGGGAGACACAGTGCCTGTCTCCTGGCTCATGTTTCACACGGAGCTCTCTTATGGATTCAGCTGTAAACCTCACTGCTGATAAAGGGAGTGTAATGAACCTCCCTGCTCCGTAAGGATGAAATCTAGGACTGATGGAGTCGTTACCTGCTGTACCTCCTGGTGCTGAGACAGGCATGGCAGGTGTGCTTCAGAATGGCCGTGGGAAATCAAGGTGCAAGGCCACTTCCCCTTGCATCTCAGGCTTTTCTCTGCCATGGCAAAAGAGGCTGCCTTTGAAGATCAGTACTGGGGACTAGAGAGGTGCTGTATTTCTTAAATAGTTTCATAGCAATTGATTTGTCAGTTCTGTACCCCTGATGGAATAAAGGACTTTTCATTTCTGTGTAATCTCCATAAAAATAAATAAGGCTTTGGAATCTCTAGAGCCCACAAAGTAGATTGTTCTAGAATATTCTTGGGCTTAGGACATCTCCCACTTTGTTCTGACAGTAAACAACTTGGCCACTGTTCTTTCTAATAGAAGTTGATGAGGGGCACTGAGTGTAGCACCACAGTCGTCTGGCTGGGCCCGACCATTCGCAGGCCTTCCCCATCCAAAGTCAGCAAGAGAGGTGACGGCTGCTGTCTTGGATGAGAAACCCTTTCTAGAACCCAAATCTGAGACTGGTTGGCACACAGTACTAAGGAATTTCACTCTTCAAACAGCTCGACTCTGTACCAAGCTTTATCCTTTCCCAGACTCACGCAGTACCTCATCTGTGCCTACACAGTCAAGCAGGGGCTAAGAGAGCTTTGTCCGAGAGATGAGGAGACCGAGGCACACGGACATGAGGCCACTTGCAAAAGCCACACAGAAGTTTAGCTGTGGAACAAGGGCTAGAATTCGAGATTACTGGGCTTCCTCAAAGGCTAGTTTCAAACATGCCATTTTGCTCAAACTAAAGGGTTATCTCATAAAAGTACATATTAAATACTAAAAGAAAAAAAAAAAAAAGGCTCTCTGAAGAGATTAATGATTTCAACCAGATAGTTCCCAAGCAAGACATTTTTCTATGATTTTTTCTAATAGTACACAGTGACAGGTGAAACATAAACCTTTTGTCCCAAGTGCCCAAGCAGACACCCCTGGGCTGAAGTGTCATTTATGCCTTTTTACAGGATGTATGGCTCAGGCCTTGGTTACTTTAGTGGGCAGCCAGGGGTTTACTTTTGAAGATGACACCTCCAGGTAGGTAATTGGCCATCCTGGAAGAATGTCCTGGTGTCACTCAAAGCATGTTTCAGTTAACGGTGCAATAACATCCTTGGAAAGAGTGCCCTTCTGTGTGGTGTGAGGAACACAAATGCTGGAGAACTGACCTCTCAATTCTGAAAGAACAGCCAGGACCCCAGCTTTTCAGAGTCAACCCCCATCAGCACGACCTCTCTGGAAAAACTTACATGCATGTATACATACAGACACATATACATAGATACACGCAGGTAACATTAACTGGTATTTTGTCATAAAAGAAGCACACTTTCACAAGACCCCTCAGACAACCATTCTCTGCCTCATCTGAACAGATACTGCCATTTAAAATTTACTCTTTACATACCCAACCTTAAAAAAAAAAAACACCTCCTTTCACTCACTGCTTATTGTATAAAAGATTGGTATTATTTTCCTTCCTTCAGTGAACTTTCTTGCACTTTATCCTCAGTAGATTGTACGTCTTTGTGTTTCTCTGCCAAGATATCACTATTGAGCAAATCACAGGTCTTAATGCTACCCAGTTCATGCAGTGATAACTTTTTATTCAGAATTGCTGGAGGTCATCTCAATGGGAGGAATGGGTAGGAATGAGAATTTACCCCCAACTTGAATTAAAATGACTTCCAAGCACTTCCTAGAGCAGGAACAAAGATGAAAGGAGCCCCAAATTATGAGAGTATTTGAAATAACAAGGCAAGGGTGTCCTTTGAAATGTACTCAACCACATTTGTTTGCCTTTAAGTCAGATCACCCTAACCAAGGACATTGGGTGGCAGGAACAAATGGTTAGACGATGGAAGGAACCTGGCCGATTGGCTTTTCTTCCTTTCTCTTTCTTTTCCTTATCTTTTTATATTATTAGTATTTTTTTAACTTTGGCTAGAATGCCCAGTAGGAGTGCAGACTGGAAGATCGGCTGTCTTTTGAACTGGAGACATCACAGGAAACTGGGGAGGCTCCAAATTGCTAACCTGAGGCCGGAGCAAAAACTTTTTTTTCTGTAGAACTGCTTTTTTATTCCCCTCCCCTTCATCGAATGGCATCCCAAGTCCTGCCGGATTGCAACTGTCTTTGTTCCTGCAGCCAAGCCTTATAGCTGGCTCACACTCTGCCACGCTCATAACCTCACACTAGAAAGGAGATTACAAAGAGGGGCAAACACCCTAGAGGGTTCCCCTTTATCAGAACCTTCCCTGTCAGTTGGGCTCCTCATTTCCAGAGCTTTCGTCTGATTATTAGTGTACTGACGGAATAAAAATAACCTCATATTCCTACATGAATCATAAATAAAACCCTTTTATTTCATCAAAGAGGTTGGCAGGTTTATAGTCCTTTGCAATGCAGGCACGTTGTGAATGACATACCTTTAATTTTGCTGACAAGCTCATCGGGGTCCGAATGAAAAAAGAGTGAAAAGTGGGTGATTTTGAAAACGGTTTTGCGGGAGCTTTTGGGCAAGGATAAATATTTCACCTTGCCACTGTAATCAGGGAACCAAATGATCTTGGTAATGAACTCTACAATTACAGCCCACTTCTGACTCTTCAAGACTGCCTAAACAACAATAATACCACAGTAATTATTGCTGACATTACACATGGAGGGAACCTGACTGGGAAAAAGGAAGGGGGAAGGAAAAGGAAAAAAGTGGTATGGTGAGAAAAGAAGGCCACTGAAAGTTAACATCACTGGATCATCAAAGAAAATAGTGTGACAATATTTGCAAATCAATAAATGTAATACAACACATAAGCAAGATGAAAGAAAAATTCACATGACCATATCAATAGATGCTGAAAAAGCATTTGTTAAAGTCCAGCACACATTTCTGATAAAAACACTCAGCAGAGTGGAAATAGAGGGAGCATACCTCAATATAATAAAGGCCATATGCAAGACACCTACAGCCAACATCATACTCAACAGGAAAAAACTAAAAGCTTTCCCCCTAAGATCATGAACAAGACAAGGATGTACACTTTCACCACTTTTATTCAACATAGTAACACAGTATTCCAATTTCTAGCCACAGCGATCAGACAAGAAAAAGAAATAAAAGGCATCCAAATTGGAAAAGAGGAAGTAAAACTGTTATTATTTGCAGGTGACATGATAGTGTACATAGAAAACTGTATAGTTTCCACCAAAAAAACTACTTGATCTAATAAGTGAATTTGGGAAATAATGAGATACAAAGTTGATATTCAGAAATTGAAGGTATTTTTGTACACCAACAATGAAATAACGGAAACAGAAACTAGAGAAAAATCCCATTTACTATAGCAACAAGAAAAATAAAGTAACTAGGGATAAACTTAACCAAGGAGGTAAAAGACCTGTACTCAGAAAACTACAGAATGCTGAAGAAAAAAATTAAGGAAGATACAAATAAATAGAAGCAAATACTGTGTTCATGGATTGGAAGAATTAACATAATTGACATGTCCATACTACCCAAAGCAATCTGTAGATTTAATGCAATCCCTATTAAAATACCAATGATATATTTCACAGATCTAGAACAAATATTTCAAAATTTTAAATGAAACCAAAAAAGACCCCAAATAGGCTCAGGCTTCTTGATAAAGAAGAACAAAATAGAAAGGATCACAATACCTGATATCAAACTATACTACAAGGCAACTGTAATCAAAACAGTCTGCTACTGACATAAGAACAGACATATAGATCAACAGAACAGGATAGAGAGCCCAGAAATAAACCCATGTCTCTATGGTCAATTAATATTCAACAAAGGGGGCAGGAGCATAAAATGGAGTAAAAATAGCCTCTTTGGTAAATGGTGTTGGGAGATCTGGACAGGGACATGCAAGGAAATGAAACTAGACCACCAACTTACACCATACACCAGAGTAAACACAAGATGGATAAAAGACTTAAATATAAGTTGTGATACCACAAAAGCCCTAGAGGAAAACATAGGCAGTAAAAGTTCAGGTATCCCATGCAGCAATACTTTCACTGATATATCTCTAGGGGAAGGGAGATAAACGGGAAAAAATAAACAAATTGGACTACATCAAATTATTATAAAAAGCTTCTGCTCAGTTAAAGAAAACATCATCAAAATAAAAAGGGATCCAACAGAATGGGAAAACATACTTGCCAACGATACCTTGGGCAAGGGTATTCTTTACAATAACCAAGTACTAGAAACAGCCTAAGTGCCAATCAGCAAATAAGCAGATTAAAAAACTGTGGTACATTTACACAATGGGATACTGTGAAGCAAAAAGAAAGAAGGAACTCCTACCTTTTGTGACAGCATGTGTAGAACTTGAGAGTACTAAGCTAAGAGAAATAAGCCAGGTAGCCAGAGACAAATACTATATTATCTCACCTATAAGAGGAACCTAATGAACAAAACAACAAATGAGCAAAATAGAACCAGAAGCATGGATATAAGGAACACACTGACAATAACCAGAGGGGAGGTGGGAGGAGTATAAGGGTAGAAAGAAGGGGAGGGGACCAGTCAAGGAACACGTATGAATGGGCCATGGACATGGACAACAAGGTGGGTGGGGATTGACTGTGGGAGTTGGGGAGGACTGGGCAAAGGAGAGCAAAGTGGGAAAAACTGGGACAACTGTAATAGAACAGCAATAAAATATTTATTAAAAAATAAAAAGAAAGAAAATAATGTGGAGCTGGGCAATGGAAAAGGTATTTCCTCACACACACTCTTGTCTATTCCCTTGCTATCCAAACCATCTTGATGATTCCATAAATACTCCATATTTTCATTGATCTAGACTTGAGCTCTACGAATTAGAGAACCAAGAAATGAAAGGCTCTGTAGTTTTTATACCAGCTCATTGGCCTTAGATTTCTGTTAAGCATGACATGCAATATTGTGAAGTCCTTCTAAAGGGCACGAAGCATGCACAGCAATGCTCAGAGCTGACTTCCATACCAGTGAGACTGCTTCCTATTTAGAGTAAGGAAGGATCAAAAGAGAGAAAAAAACACTAGATGCTGGGTTTCTAAATTATAGATCTTAATTTTTCCAGAGCCTCAACGAAGCTTTGGAGACCAATGTTTTGAGTAGGAAAAAGCAAAGGAAAAAGTAGAAAATTTCAAAAAGTTAATTACTGGAAACATGCCTCACTTTATGATGAGACCCTTTTGATGAGTCAGTCCAACAAACAGCCTGAGAACTTAACACTAAGCAATGAGCTTTTATATGACTGGCTTTGGGGTTTGCAACTTTAGCACAGAATTTTTTTTATTGCCAAATCTAGATTTTCTTCCATTGTTTTAGAAATTTTTAGCAAGAGTAATAGCAGCTACCAGTAATCTGCAGGCTCCTTTCTATAAAATACAGGTCAAACTTTGCAAGGCATGAGACTTTCTTTTTAAAAAAAATAATTTATTTATTGTTTTTTTCTATTACAGTTGTCCCACTTTTTCCCCCATTTCTCCCCCCACCTTGCCAACCCCTTCTCCCACAGTCTGTCCCCACCTCATTATCGTATTGTCCATGTCCATGGGTCATTTATACTAGTTCCTTGACTAAACACTTCCCCTTCTTCTTCCCCTTCTCCATGAGCCTTTATTTTTTATTTTTTTTTTTAAGGCTACTAAGCAAGACAGAAGAGTTAATACAAACCAAGAGAGAAAGTATATTTTTCTCTCTTCAACTGAACTACAATCTTCCTGAGGACAACAGCCATGTTTTATTCTAATTGCATACCTTCCACTGAGCCTAAAGTTGTGCAATTCTCCAATTTTCTAGATAACAGAAGAATCAGGAAAAGGGTTACTCAAGGAGCCACTGGAGACCAAGGGGCTCTGTTTTACAAACTTCTGAGACTCAACCTTATGCATCCAATCAATCCACGAGTCTTCAGATCATCCCAAGTGAGGCAGCTTTTCTTTAAAATGTTTTTAAAATTTATTTTTAGAAAAAGGTGGAGGGGAGAAGAAAGGGAGAGAAATATTGATGAGAGAGAGAAACATCAATTGATTGTCTCTCATATGTTCCCCAACCAGGGATTGAACCTGAAATCTAGGTATGTGCCCTGGCCAGAATCAAACCTATGACGTTTAGGTTTATGGGATGATGCTCCAACCAACTCAGCCACACCAGCCAGAGCTGTTTTCTATTTTTTTGATTATAGCCATCCTAATGTGAGTAAAGTGGTATCTTATCGCAATTTTCATTTGTATTTCCCTAATAATTAGTGATGTTGAAAAATTTTAAAGTATATTTTGTTGATCATGCTGTTACAGTTGTCCCATTTTTTTTCCCTTGCTCCCTTCTTCCCAGCACCCTCCTTCCCTCCAACAGTCCCACTACCCTTAGTTCATGTCAATGGGTCATACATGTAAGTTCGTTGGCTTCTCCCTTTCCTGTACTATTCTTAACATCCCCCTGTCTATTTTGTACCTACCAATTATACTTCTTTTTTTAAGTATATTTTATTGATTATACTGTTACAATAGTTCCAATTTTTTCCCCTTTGCTCCCCTCCACCCAGCACCACCCCTCCCCCAGCAATCCGCCCCCAAGTCCATGCCCATGGGTCATACACACAAGCTCTCCCGCTTCACCCTTTCATATATTTTTCTTCTTTTTTGTAAACAAAAAAATGATTAATTAATTACTTGAACAATAAAAAATAACAATCCCTCCCTCTCAGACTTAAGACCCTTTATAATCTTATAAAGGACAATGGGTGAAGGTCTCGAGCTCCTCTAGCTACTTTGGGCTGGACATGGTTGTCGTCCTACCTACCCTTGGGTCCAAAAATCCCTAATAAGAGTGGGGGTGTGGAGGGGACGGTGGCCTTCCCACATGGGGAAGTATCGTGCAGACTCCAGGTCAGTTGGCTGTCTCTGGTCAACGGCATGCTTGGTTTAACAGGCTGGCATCCTTGCTGTATTCTGGGGGCAACAGATTTGGCAACAGGGTTAAAAGACATCATTCAATCCATAAACACTAGATAACAAAAGGCAGGGATTAATTTTTCAATGTCCCACATTAGGGAAAAGAAGGTCTTCTTTGGAGGAAGGTGTGCCAGGCACATCTCACCTGTCCAAAACCCTTTTGCCCATTATACTTAGTTTGGGCTGAGGGAAATATTTTAGGTTTCCCCCCTCTCAGACCTCTGGGCCCTTTCTGTCCAAGCCGTTAGGGTAAAAAAGAGAAACCAGTTTTGTAAAGTGAAGCCCACAGACCACCCCATACTTTACCAACCCAGCCACTTAGTTCAGCGAAACCGTTGAGTCTCAGGAGGCAGCGCTGCAGACAGGATTAAGTGAGGCCTATACATACAGACAATCACTCAGGTAATGAGATCATAGGCTTATGCCCTTTGAAAACAGAAAACACATGTTAATTTCTGTAACATAACCCACAAACAAATTTCTGAATCTGTAAGACTGTCTGATTGGAAAGACATCCAGTTGCAAGGCATTTGACATTCTTCTTGCCTGTAAATTAAACATCTCTGATGATACCACAGACATAGTTTAACTTTCAAATGAAAACATTTAAAATGAAAAGAAACTTTAAAGACGGTTAGCTGCACTACTTTATAGTCTACCACTGAGCATTGTGGTTTTCCTTGAATAACGATTTTTGTCCCTAAGATTACCCTCCTTGTCATTAAAGGGACTGCATTAAGTCCATTTTAAATTTATCCTGTTCATTTGCATAAACACAACAAGAGCAGCAAATGATCACATATGATCTTTAAGTCTGCTTTGCTGGAACTTACGCAAGGAACATTTAGGGTGATCTTCAGTCTGCCCTTCAGGGCACAGAAGCTGAGCCACATACCTGGCATTCAGCCTTGCCTGTAAACACCTGTTTTTTCCAAGTCCTTCTGGTTTTCCATTGTGCCTTAAGGTCTCTTCTAGCCATCTTTCAGGAAAACAACCTTCATTTCTTCCCTGGAAAGATTGCTGTGGAACTCACAACCAACCAAGGTACCAGGCCTTTTATCTTGTGGGCTTTTATTACCTTCGAAAGTCATTCCCAGTTCCTCAGGGCTTTTTGGTGTCAACCAGAGCCCAAGCATGTCTCGTTTAGGCATGACATTCTAGTCAACGTCTTGGTCAAAAAAAAACCTCTATTAACAACTGGTCTTATTAGTTTTATGCAAAGAAACTTACGTCATTACTTCTTTAGAATGTCAAACTCTGGAGGGATCAGATAGGGAGAAAAATACACAGTGTGAAGGAAAATCCTTGTCCTTCTAATATTCACTGAACTGGCATTTCCATTCTTCATATTTTCATTTTTTCTCACTAAAAATTTTTTTGTTTGTTTTTCCATTACAGTTGTCTCACTGTTTTCCCCCTCTTGCTTCTCAGCAACCTGTCCCTCCCTTCTCCCACATTCAGTCCCCACTCAGTTGTCCATGTCTGTGGGTCATTTATACATTTTTTTTTACTAGACCCTTCCCCTTCTCACCCCCTTCTCTCCCTCCCCCCTTCCCCCTTGTTACTGTTAGTTTATTCCTTGTTTACATACCTCTGGTTCAATTTTTCTCATTTGTTTGTGTTGTTCATTAGTTTCCTATAATAGGTGACAACATAAGGTATTTTTCTTTCATTGCCTGGCTTATTTCGCTAAGCATAATTCTCTCTAGTTCCATCCATGTTATTGCAAATGGTAGAAGTTCCTTCTTTCTTTCTGCTACATAGTCTATTCAGCTACCCTATGTCTTTTGATTGGAGCATTTAATCCATTTACATTTAAGGTTATTACCAATAAGTACTTATTCATTGTCATTTCCCCCCTTTGTACTCGTGTTCCTCTCTGTCTCTCTCTGTTTCTTCATCTTCTTAAAGCAGACCCTTTAGCATCTCTTGCAATGCTGGTTTGGTGGAGATGTATTCTTTTAGCCTTCTTTTGTCTTGGAAACTCCTTATTTCACCTTCCATTTTGAATGAGAGCCTTGCTGGGTAAAGTATTCTTGGTTGTAGGCCTTTGTTTTTCATTGCTTGGGATATTTTTGACCATTTCCTTCTGGTTTGTAGTGTTTCTGCTGAGAAATCTGATGATAGCCTTATTGGAGCTCCCTCATATGTTATTAGTTTTTTCTCTCTTGCTGCTTTTAGAATTCTCTCTTTGTCTTTCAATGTTGCCATTTTAATTATGGTGTGTCTTGACCAGTTATACTTCTTAATTCCTGCACCATTTCCCCATTTCTCTCCTTTTTGCCTTCCAGCAGATAACCCTCAAAATGATCTCCGTATGTATGATTCTGTTTCTATTCTGGTTGTTTGCTTATTTTGTTTTTGTTTTTTAGATTCTGTTGTTGATAGTTCTGAGTTTGTTGTCATTTTAATGTTTACAGTTTTGATCTTTTTATTTTTCTTCAATAAGACCCTTTACCATTTCATATAATAATGTCTTGGTATAGTGAATTCCTTTAGCTTGACCTTATCTGGGAAGCACTTTATCTGCCCTTCCATTCTAAGTGATAACTTTGCTGGATAGAGTAATCTTGGTTGTAGGTCCTTGCTTTTCATCACATTGAATACTGCTTCCCAGTCCCTTCTTCCTGCAAAGTGTCTTTTGAGAAATCAGCTGATAGTCTTGTAGGGACCCTTTTGTAAGTAACTCTCTTCTTTTCTTTTGCTGCTTTTAAGATTCTCTATTTATCTTGAAACTTTGGCATTTTAATTATGATGTGTCTTGATGAGGTCCTCTTTGGGTATAACTTGTTTGTTACTCTCTGTGCTTTCAGGGCTTGTATGTCTATTTCTTTTGCCAAATTAGGAAAGTTTTTCTTCATTATGTTTTTTAGAAAAGTTTTCAATTTCTTGCTCTTCCTCTTCTCGTTCTGGGACCCTTATTACTCGGATGTTGTCCCAGAGGTTCCTAAGCCTCCCCTCATTTTTTCAGTTCTTATTTCTTCATTCTGTATTGACTGACTGTTTTTTTCTTCCGTATGTCCCAAGTCATTGATTTGAACACTACTTCCTTCCCTTCACCATTGGTTTGATGTGGATTTTCCTTCATTTCAGTTAGCATAGCTTTCACTTCTTCCCTTATGCATTTGTTGTACTTAATCTTGTCTGTCCAGCCTGGGAGCATCATTATCACCAGTGTTTTGAACTTTGCATTTATTAAATTGGCTATCACCTCATCACTTAGTTCTCCAACTAAAACTTTGATCCGTCCCCTCCTTTGGGCCATACTTCTCCACCTTCTCAACTTGACAGTCTCCTGTATTTGTCTATGTCTTAAGTAAGTAGAGCTGTCATACCTGTTACATTGTAAGGGGCAGAGCCTTAGATATTCATCAGTGGGTGTGACCCATTTCACCATGTTGTGGTTCTGTATGTGGGGGAGGGGTCTGAGAGGGAGTAATGCCACTTGCTCAGCACTTGCCCCCTTTCCAGTCACTTCTCCTGATTCCCATATGGGACTGGCAACACTCTAGCTGTTGCCCTGGTTGTGGTTCCCAGAGTGGGTGGGTTTTCAGGCCATGGAGGCCTGCTAACCAAGCAGACTCTGATGAGAAACCAGCAGTTTCTTCCACCGCCCCAACCCCCACTGGTTTTCACAGCCAGAAGCAATGAGGTTTTATTTTCCATGGTTCTGGAGCTGTGAGCTGAGCAGTCTTATCTGGGGTTGGGATAGCTCCCCAGGTGTCTCTCCTGACTTTTATCCCTTTTTGCTGGCTGGCCACAGCCACTGCCTTGCTGCCCCTGCTGCCACTGCTGCCACCACCACTGCTGCCACACTGTGTCCTTTCTGCCCCACCTCTGCTGCTTCTACTTGTGTAGGTGAGTATTGCTTTTTTATGTCTTTGTTTGTTGGATGTCCATGCAGTTCAATTTTCTGGTAGTTCTGACTACTTTTAGTTTTGAGTTGGCTGAATTTCTTCTTATTGTTGTGAAAGTGGTGAAGCGTGTCTACCTACACCTCCATCTTAGCTGGAAGTCTCTGATGTTGAGAATTTTTTATGTGCTTATTGGCTATTTCTTTATCTTTGGAGAAGCATCTGTTTGAGTCATTTGCTCACTTTATGAATTGGGTTGTTTGTTTTTTGTTGTTGACTTTTAGGGATTCTCAATATATTCTGAATATTAATCTTTATCAAAAATATCATTTGCAAGTACTTCCTTCTAATCTGTCTGTTTACTTTTTATGCTGTTGATATTTTGATGATCAACAATTTAAAATTTTCATAAAACCTAATTTGTCTATTTTTCTTTGATTGCCTGTGCCTTTGGTGTCATGTTTAAGAAATCGTTTCCATAGCCCATTTCATGAAGCCTCTGCCCTGTGTTTTCTTCCAATAATTTTATAGTTTTTGCTCTTACATTTTGGTTTTTGATCCATTTTGAGTTAATTTTTGTATTCAGTGTTAGATAAAGGTGCAAATTTATTCTTCTGCATGTGAATATCCAGTTTTCCCAGCACTGGAAATTGTTGAAAACTGTCCTTTACTCATGAAATAGTCTTGGCACCCTTGGATCCCAATTAAAAAAAAGAACTTATATATACTTTTGATTCTTAAAATTATCTTTTATTAGGGATGAGCTACTATTTCAATTTTACAAATGAGGGCACAGTGACTCAAAGAGGTTACATATCGTCCAAAAATGATAGGAGGATATCACAATCAGCATCCCAATTCTTAAGAAGAGTGGTTATCTTGAAGAAAAATGGTGGTTGAGAAGACTATTCCACACATCTGAGTTTTAACAATGGAATGTGCAGTAAAGAGAAATTAATGTACTTCTAGGCAAAGGGTTGCATGGTAGCCCATAGGAGGAAAAGAAACGTGTAAGTAATGATGACAATATACTGCTTTTATTTCTCAAGTAACACAAAGATAATTGTAAAATGGAATAGAAAACCTGGGCTGTGATAAATTTTCAGGATCTGTTACAACCGCCATGGGCTCATGCACAAGACCTCAGTCTGTGTGTGAAAGCATCAGGTGGGCTCAAGGAGGGTATGCCCAACCTCAGACTGTCATAAATTACATTAAGAATAGAGAAGAGAATACATTTGAACATCAAGACTTTCAGCAACAAGCATTAAACCAACAAACATTTAACTAGGGCCTTTTTTTTTTTAGCATATTAATGGCCATGATATGAAAAATAAAAAATTCAAAAATATTATCTAACCTCACATACTAAGCTACAAATATGTCGTTACCAAAAAAAAAAAATGCCATGCAGAGTAAGTGAACAATGAAGAACTGGGGATGGAACCTAAAATAAGGACCCAGGGGCTAACATAAAGCAGGTCTTCCTTCAACATCCATACCTATTTGGCAAATATCTGAGCAGTTTACTATTCACCAGACACTATACTAGATGCTTCCTGTCTGCAATAGATACTAGCCCTTATAAGATCACTGTGAGGAAGATGTTTTTGTCAGAATCCAAGCAGGAAAAAGAAAATCATCTAAATATTTATGTCAGAGTGAACTTAAGACAGAGAATGTAAGATAATTAATTTATACAGGTAATGCAAGAGATGAGAAGCCAAACAGGGGGTGGTGAGGTACCCTCATATTGACAAGAGAAGGAAAAATGTAGAATTACTGGAGCCCAGAGAGAACTAGAACCACAGAGGAGACACAAGGCAGAAAGACTGCAGGAGAAATATCCTGACAACCCTCTTTTCCCCCCTCTCCATTCTCCCACCAGTGCCTCCCATTGGCCAGAAAACAGAGACACACAGTTGCAGGCACAGCACCTGCAATGGAAAACAGAGGGAAAAAAAAGGCAGAAAACGGACCTGAGGACAGACAGACAAAATGCACCCACAGAAGATGTTATGATGCCCATTATACAAATGTAGATACTGAGATTCAGAAGAGCTGAGGTTTACCCAAGGTCACACAATTAGTAACTGCATGATAAGTATTTCAATACTGTCTTAAGTATTTGGCAGGCACTGTTCTAGATACTTCATAATTATCACTACCCCTTACAACACCTCTGTGGGAAGTCCCAGTAGCCCATGGGTTTCTGTGATGCTATTTGTGCCTTGTGTGCTAGACTGGGCAACAAGAGGCCAGGTCCTCAGTGGCCTGGGATGCTCCTGGCTTGCAGAATCAGACTGAATCCATTGTATGTTCCAAACCTGCCCAGAAATAAGACATTTAATCTCTAAAATAAGCAGGCCACTTTATAGTATGGTTCATTTAATGGCACCCTAATGGTGTTTTTCCAAAAGTCCTAGAATAAGACTTCCTCAACTCTCTTCTCCTCCCTTGATTTTTGCTCTTGAACCCTCAGCTTTGACTTTAGACTCTGGTTTGGTTCACTGAGTCTGGCCTGGCCTGTATTACACTCTGATGCCTGAAGAACATGGAGTAAGGCCCCCAGTAGATTTAATCAATTAATGGATCTGTGCTGGTTCAAATTGGTTAACTGCCTGTCTCCTGATATTGATATTAACTGTCCTCTGTGAGTTAGGCACTTTAATCTTAATCTTATCTTGTCTCTGGCTTCAGCCCCCATCTGTCCCCCTTCCACCCATGTTAAACATGTCAGAGTCCAGGTTCTATTTCTGACTCTTGATATAATGAACAGTTCCCAAATCATGAGACCCTGACAAATGCCATCTGTCACACTAGATCCTCCAAGCTTGTCCAAAATCAGTCACTTCTCTCCCAAGAACCTTACCCTCTCCCTTGAATTAATTTTGCACCTGGGAGTAACTTTTGGTTGAAGGGTTGCTGATGAGGATAGTCTCCTCATTGCCTAATGCAGAGTCTCTTCTTTGAAAACTTACATACTCTTCCTGAAAATATTGCTCCTGTGCATATAATGAATTTATTAAAAAACATGTCTCTATCTGAGAACAACAGAAAGAAAAAGGAATGGAAGGGGAAAGCAAAAAGCAGACAAAACCATAGAGAAAGACCAAATCAACTCTATTGAATTCTTTCTAGATTGCCCTCTTTACAGGATTTTTACAAGATTCCTCTACCACTCTTTTAATTTTCATTACTTTCTATTTTCCTTGAAAAAGCATAGAAGCAGGTTCTAATTTTACCAGAGGCTTTTCATCAAATCAGACTTTTTATTCTCCCTAGGCTATCCTTGTTGCAAAAAAATCTCTCTTTTCAAAGCTTGCACAATATTAGCTAACTCCAGTGGGGTACAGCTTCTTGAACCCACACAGTAAAGATGCAAACATTATTCTTTAACCTGGCAACAGTCATCTTTCACCACAGAGACTGACATTTTCAGTAGCCATAATCTTCACAGAACCTTTAAGGTTTATGAAAAATTTCCTTAATCACTGTCTGTGCAGACATGACTTTTTGAACCTAAAGCAAGTCATATCTCCCTTCAGTATTTTGAGGAACCTCAGATGCTTGTCGTTCCTACTTCTAACCTGGTAGAATTAAGATACACACACACACACACACACACACACACACACACACACACACACCTGTCTCAAGCAGGAATTGCCACTTCTCTCTGACACAATGACCACATAACAGGTTACTGCCTCTCACTGGGTGGGTCCCCTTTGGGGTAGCATAATTGTATTAGAGCAAAATGGCAGAAGGTTTTTGTGGAGAACCAACTCCCAAAAGAGCCATTCCATTCAAATTCATAAACTGGAAGCTGCGTGCCAGAACCCTAAGCCCAAACCTAACGACAAGGAGGAAAAGGATACAGGCACAAATTGAAGGTTCTTTTTGTTCATTAACAGTTGTGGTTTCTAAGATCTTCCCTCTCCAGCCATGGACAAATCTGCTCTTTTATACCTCCTTAGTAATGAAAACAGATGTGTATTACTGCAGACTAAATGCAGTCAGACATTTAGAACCTGTTGTGGACTTGAACCATATTGTTATTCTCTTTTAAAACTGAGGTTACAGAGCAACCTTCAAAGAAAATCAGGAATATATATATATATATATATATATATATATATATATATATATATGTGTGTGTGTGTGTGTATATATGTATATATATACACATATAATGAATTTGCACTATGTTAACTGTTGCTGGGTTCTAAGGAGGTCCTAGGCACAGTCCTTTTATCAAAGAGTTTGCAGTGTTATATCATAATGAAGGCCTTGAGGACCTACCATCTGAGAAAGCTGAGCTCCAGTCTGGATGGAATGCTAACTAGCTGTGTGGCTTTAAGTCCTTTAGGAATTTATCTTCTCTGGACCTTGATTTTATCATTTGAAAATGGGATACTGACTCATGATATTTTTGAAAAATTTTACTACAGTAATATAAAGAAGGTATTTCTCAAAATTATTGACACATGCTACACTCCTGATAAATACCCGGGAATATTTAACACATAAGTGTGAAGAGACAGTTTTTTCTGACTAATCAGATCTAATAAGGTGAGGACCAAATTAGGGGTATGGTGTACAAGGTCTTTGAAATTTCAGATTAGAAGTAAGATGTGATTTGCTGGTACAATCAAAAGAGATTTCAAGAGACTGAGGTGGAACCTTGTCTAAAGGAGGGACATGGAAAGGGAAATAAATGTACAGTAATCCTGGAAAGGCTGGTGGCCTGAGCAAAAATGAAAATGTGGAAATTCCAGGTGAATACAGACAACACTGAGAAAATGTCTTGGCTTGGGTCAGGTATCAAGAAGAGGACCAGTGTGCATGAGCTGGAAAGCTGGTGGGGTGAACTAATGTGTTTTTTTTTTTTTTTTTTTTTTTAGGCAGGAGAGAAACTTTAAGATGCTGGTATTGAGGTGCCTTATTAGTTGATAAAAAGAAAATTATAGGATGACAAATCAGAGGGTATAGATCATAAGAGCTCAGAGATGAGCAGGTGGGTAGATACCATTGGAAGGGTCAGAGTGACATGATATGAATCCTGGGGAGGAGACAAGAAAAGAAGAGTGTGTTTCTGGGCATGTGACATTCAAAGAATGAGTAAACCTCAGGCTATGGGTAGAGTGGGAGGGGAAAGAAAGGCTTCACAGTTGCTTCTAACCCTCAGCTTTTGCATATCAGGGAAATGGCAGCCACCTTGACACAGATAGGGAAGTCAAGAAAAAGAGCTGACTTTGTAAAAGAAAAGCAGATAGAAAAATAGGTGGTTCATTGCCCACAATTCACTTCCAGGTGTCCCTTAAGGGCCTGGAATGAAGTGAGAACATAGTTTCAGTGAATTCCAACTGGGTTATATAACATATTTTGAATATGAAACAAAATGTAGCATCTTTCCTACTCACGGCAAGGAGGGCTTTCTGCCAAGCAGTGCTGGAACAGCACATCTATTTTGTTAGGCTGAGTCACTGTGCCTTCAGAAATGGTTCTAATCTCAGCTCTGTATGATGGCTGTGGAAAAGTTTATTTCCAGTTTTTTTTCTGAGTCTCAGGGTTTTTTTCCCCTCTAAAAGGAATATAATGACATCAACTTGTCCTCCACTGCCACTGCCACACATTTTGAGAGAAGTTTGCATATTTACTGAGAACAAGTTCAAGACTCTTCTTCCTGTTGCCCTTGCTTGACGCTTCCAGAAGGCACTGCTGATGCCTCTGCAGCAGGAGTACTACTGAACAGGGTCTGTCCCTGTCTCTGTCTCCCCCAGGAGACTGTGAGCTCTTGAAGGTCGGAACTATACTCATTAATGAATTAATGAGTTAAATGGGTATTTCATTTGTCTGCAGGATAAGGAACTTCTTGGTTAAAAACCTGGCTTCTCTTTCATGAACTTAGCCCTGTTCAGAGAGAAACATGAGGCCACTGGAAGTGGTTGCCTCCTGATACCTTCCTGTTTCTTAGTTGCAAATATGGTAGCTTTTCAGTAAATGAAAGGATGTAACACTTCTAAATTTCCCTAAGTTTACAAGGTCAAAAAATTAAGCCTGAGCTAGAGGAGCACCCAGTTAAGAAATGATGCATCAAAAGCACAAGTCAACATGCTTAAAATGTCCAGGCATTTACTGCATTACATATCTTCTTCCAGTAACATTTGCATCTGCATGACATGGACATATGGGTATTTGGGGAAAACCCAAATCTATCTTTGCCAAGTAGTTGCTTAGGTTTGTTGAAATAGAGTGACATGTGGACTGGTGCAGAGTGGGAATGAGTAGGAAGAAGAGAAATGAAGGGGTCTAAAAAACATTTCTTGGTCATACATTTTGAAAACCACTTACAAGACTGAGGGGTGGCATTTTTATACACCGTGACATGTCTTGCTTTAGTTTTAGGCTAGGGCTGTTCTTCAATAGTGAATTGGTATCAACTTTCATTACTTGGTTTTGCCTTTTTTTAGGCAAGTGCTTCGGATAAACTAGGAATTTTTCAATGTAGGGGGAAAATTAATAATAAAACAGTTTTTTTTTTGGCCAATTGATAATGATTAAGAGTGACTTAATTTTGCAAGGGTAAGAAAACAAAAATAAACTCAATTTTTGTGAGTTGAAGCCTGAAGAGGATAATGATTACATCATTAAAAAGCCAAAACATTTCAAAATGTCCAAGGTTTGCAGGTAAAAGTAGCTTATAAAACACGAGCTTATGACCTCTTATTAGTTCTGACTTATGTTTTAACCACAAATATAAATATGTTAGTTACAGAATTTACAATGAGACTTACAGAAATTGCCAACAACAATAAAATTCTGTGGTGTCATTTTAATACTTATATATTGGCACTATTACCAAATTCAAGCGTGGTTCTTGTTTACCTATTCCATATCAGCATAAAGCCTTCACCACTAGCAAACTTATATATAAAATTTCATTCTTAGTTAACTGTGGTCATTGGAAAAGGGATCTCAAGAATGATGGAAACCTATAAATAAGTACCAACCCAAGGTTTATCCTTCCTCCACCCGACTCCTAACCTTGATAATAAAGCGTGTTAATACGGAACATATTGGCAAATTGGAACTGTTATGATGTGTCAAAACTTTTATTTCCTTATCTAGTATACCATTGTGTGTCATAGTTAATTACATATAAGCTACACACTTTCTTGCTTTTTATGATGTAAGTCCATCAGTACACCATAACATATAATACATAACCAAATTCAGAGCAGGATATCCCCAAAATGTATTAAATGACTGCATTTCATTTACAATATAGGGTCCCAGCCTACATGGCAATTATCTAAACTGTTTACTTCTTGTTCTTCTTTTGGGCCATTCTTTCTCTACTCTTCAACCAATGAATAGATGGCGGTGTATCTATGGTTAATGTTTCTCATTTATCTTAAAGGGATGGAAACATGATATTCATTCTTTTGTTCCTCTCACCTCCATTGTATTCTCGGCATTTGTGCTTTCTTGGCACAAGGAGGCTTCTTATTTTACCTGCATTTTAAAAATAGAATTTCTTTTTTTTTTTTTTTTTTGAGGATAGTACTGTTTTTTTAAATTATTATTTTAGTTTATCTTCTTTTTCTCTCCTTCCACGTGTTTGTACTTTTCTTTTTTTTTTTTTTTTTTAATGACTACTTCTATGCTCCAGGCTCTCAGAGAAGCTTTCAGAGTTCCCTGTGACCTGAGGACTCTCTCACTTGTTCCTTTGTGTTCATCTTTACCTTAAGCCTCCCTGTCACCTGTATTTCCCTCCTCACCTTACTTAATCGTTTCTTACTTTGGCTCATTTCCCACGTCTTCTATATTTTTATACTTTATCTCGTTTGTCTCCTTGTTTGCTCCTGCCTCTGCACCTGTCACCTTCTGTGCTTCCCATGGTTTATTTCATTCCAAATACATACACTGTCTCTCTTTTTATATTTTCCTCTCTGCACTTCTCTCACTGTTTCCCCCTCTGTACTACTCCCTTCACCCATCTCGGATACATTACTCCTCTGCTTACATAGTCAGGCCCACAGAAAGCCTCTCACCCCTTCCAGCACAGAGGAAGACCAGCAGGGGACTCCCATCTTTACTCACTTGTCTCTGTCAAGAGCTCAGGACCTACTGTCAGGTGTGAAGTCCTCAGCATCTACCACCTCTCAGGCCAGGTCTACCTTACTGCCGCACTTTTGTACAAAGACAATGCAGAATAGGAACAAGTTGTTTTGAATTTCAACCTAGAAGTTTTACTAAAAGGACCTTAGTGTAGGGCTTTCCTATCTCTGACATAGTTCCATGGTTTTCCAGCTGCCTCTGGAGGAGTCTTCAGAGGGAAAATTCTTCCCTTTAATCCTACACTGTCTGAAATATATACACACATATACAATACAGGTATATATATATATGTACCTATATATATACACCCATAAATACATATATACAGTGTGGAACTTCATTCTCCATTCATACATGTGTGTATATATGCACATACACACACATAAATAAACACATCTAAAGTATATATACACACACATATAATACACCCATAATGCACATATGTTTTTATACAAAATACACACATATATAATATATATATGCATTCGTCATCGGCAGCCGTCCATCTCGAGAGACGATGGTGTAGCTTCTTAAGAGTCTATCTGCACCGCCGAGAATGGCTGTGCAGTCCGACTCAGGAGTGACACGGTATCTGTCTCCTCCCGTGTTGAATCGACATCTTGCGATGACGCTGGAGTGTCCTCTCCAATGAAGCTGAAGCTACAGAGCCTGGGCAGGGTGATATGGAGGGTTTGCTGTTGCCCATGCAGCATACCCCACCCTCTCTTCGCAGCTGAAGGGTCCAAGGGAAAGACGGAGTCAATACAGCTTGGGTTCAGGTGCGCCGCAGGAGTTGCCGGTGTTGACTACAACGTCAAACCGCCTTAGGGACTCCGGCTCCGGATTTTCTGTCGGGGTTTACTCCCTTAGCCTTTCCCCTGAAGAGGTATGCCGCAAGGCAGCGGAGGTTTTTTGGAGTCAGAGTTTTCCTTCTCTGATGTGCCCTGACTGGAAGATTGAACCAGCGACACTTAGCTCGCAGGCCGACGCTCAATCCACTGAGCCAAACCAGCCAGGAAATATATGCATTATATACATAATATTTATATATACTCATATATATTTCTCATAGTTGAAATTACAGTCATTGAGTTAAACATTCAGTAAGGGCTTTATAATGAGAAAAAGAAATAGTCTCTATTAAATTTATGATTAAAAACTAACACTGCTCTAAAATTTTATCATACTTTAAAGATATTAAAGCCATTTCACATTAAATTATTTTATTGATACCAATGACTTTTGTTTTTGCTTTGTTTCTTTATCCATTTTTTAAAAATCTCATAAAATATTTCTCTGAAGTGAGAAAAGTACAAGAATGGTAGAATGAAGACAGGTTGTATATCTAATTTTCAAAGTGCAGAAACGAGGGCAGGACCTGGTAAAATTACTTGCTGAACTTGCTCTAGCAAGTAGCTGAGGAGCAAACACCTAGCAACTACCCCCTCCTTTATCTCTACTCATATCACTTTTCATTCATATTTCTTGCCCCATTTTAGGAAGCCTCCAAGATCAAAACTGTATATCTCAGGGTCCACTTTAATAGCTAATGGGATCAGGTTGGAATTACAGGCCTTTATTTTTTATATTTAGCTAAACAGAACTCTGATTTCAGAAGCCAATATTATAAAAATGAATGTATTAGATACAATGGGTTCAATTGTTTTTTAAATGAACACATGTGCTTAGGCATTCAGCAAAGTGAGTGTGGAGGCAAAAGGCCTTTGTTGAACCACAGTTATTTTCAATATCACAGATATTTTACACAGTGTGGAATTTAAGAGGTTCTTAAAAGCATTTGATTCTATTTTTCATTCTTTCATTTAAGTATAGTTGGTATATAATATTATATTAGTTTCAGGTGTACAACATAATGATTTAACACTTTTATACTTTACAATGTGATCATCCCCACCAATTATATAATTATCTAACACCATACAAATTTATCACAATATTATTCACTATATTCCCCTTCACCTTTTTTACCCTGAGAATTTTAAAAATTCCATATTAAATATATTTCCATACAAATGAAAATTAAAAATAATTATAAAATATTCTATCATCAACAAAACTCCTCTAAATCTTAACATTTGAATATCATATTTTACTTCCCCAGATATATAAATATGAATCTTTATGCCTTTATTTGGAAGTATTGATATTAAAAGACTTATTTTGCCTTGACTTAGGTATTGGACTCCCATAAGGCATTTGCAAAACTAAATAATAATTGAAGAAATATAAATTGTATGTATAAACTTTGCCAAAATGCAAGTGGCACCAAAAGGTCTCCTTCCTGCTTACCTTGATATCAGCAGAGTACCTACATGGCAAGAAGGTAGAAAGTGATTAAATGATAACCCTAGTGGAAGAATTGACTACAAAATATAGTTTAGCTTGCAGAATTTCCAGAGTGATGCAGAAAGGATCCAAGGCTCACCAATTGCAGATAGGGGTGTGAGTCTGCAAAGTATCTTGCTTTGAAAATACCTTTGTTGGAGGAAGCATGCCTGGCGACAGGCAGACCACTGTGTGGCCACGTCTTCTCGCCCGTCCCTTACTAACCTCCTCTTGGGATTCTGCTGCAACCACTTCTGACCATGGAGAGGCTTCCCCACCATGAGTCAGCCCTGCTTTCCCTCAGAAAAGTCGATCCAGATCTTGCGGATACACATTAACTGTGCAAGTTATCACATTCAAGGAAAAACATGATCTCAATTTGGCTATATATTAAAACTGCCACTCTCCGTTCTCTTACCTAGCATGCTTAATTGCATACGTTTAGCCCTCAGTTAGAGACTAATTTCGCTTCAGATTGAAAAGAAACAGCTCTGGCCTTGGTTATTTTGGCATACAAGTCTCCAATATGACTCTGTTTTCTAAGTAGACATTAATGATTCTAAAACTAATATTCATTGTTTGAAGAGGCACAGCAGCCTTGGCATTTACTTAACCTTTTGTCTCATGTATGAGACTGAGTCAGCCTAAATCCTTTTCTTAATTAATATCTTTTCTTTTTATGGCCAATGTTATTTATTGAACAATTTGCATGTAACAATTAGAGCCATGAGAGTTTAAGAAAACTCCTTCAGCTCAGAAGTGCGCTTTTTCTGATTTTTATTTATTTTTTTAAGATTGTTCTGGTTACACAAACTCAGGGAAAGCATAGCTGAAGCAGTGGGGGGGAAAAGGGGAAAAGATTCCTTCTTTTCAAAATAGATGTGATTTATGTAAGAAAACACATATTAGTACCTTTGGAAAACACATATTAATGTTGGTCATTGGGTATAGAAGTGAGGCATAGCTCTAAATAAATTAATATACTCAAGAAATAGGGTTTATTTAATGTTCTTTCTTTTAAAATAAATGAAAAAGTTAAAGTAATAAACTGTCAGAAAGAATAATAATTTCACCCATGACCCCCAATCACCCACAAAGCAAATGACTATTTGCTATCTTCCCTCAAATTCCTGTCCACATGAACTCATAAATTCAGCATAATTATAATAATATATAAACATAGTATTTATATGTATGTTATGTCCTTCATTTTGATGATATATTATTTTCAATTTATCATATTGAATAGTTGAATAATATTCAAGTAATTGAATGTGCTCAATAATCTAACCAATCCCATTTGGGGGTATTATATGCTTTATAAGGCTTTGTTATTTAATATAACATTGCAGTAAACATTTTTGAAGAATTTAACTTATCCCCTTTTTTCTGTAGAAGTGGAATTATTGTGTGAAGTAGCATATGAATTCCCTTTCTTGGCAACAATTTCACAATGGATTTGGGTTCTAGCAATGCATAGTAGATTGATTTGATGACCTTGCCTGAAATCATATTATCTAAATTTTTGAAGTTGTACTAAATGGATATGTGTAAAACATGTACATTTTCTTGATAACTTAGAGCCAATGCCCCCAATCCAGAATTTATTGTTTCAAATCATGTTATTCAAAAGTTTTATTCTTCTTCTTAATTAGATACACATGGAGCAAAACCAAGTCTTTTTGATCACTGAGGTGCTTTCAAGATTTCAAGGTTACTATTATGTGCAAGTAATAATCTAAGACTCCAGATGGAATTTGAGAGGTTCTAAAAGATATATCTGAAAATATGTTGACTTATTTTTACTAGTATTTAATATGAATTTATGGTGTAATTATTTCCCCCCTTCTGAGAGAAAACCAGAGGTGCAAATTTCTTACTTGAGGACTCCAGTGAATCAAGTTTTTACTCCAAAAAATGTAATTTTTCCTTTCCCAGCTGGCATTTTAAAGACATTTCAAGTACTCGTATTACTAGATATTAAGCACTTCAGCAAGAAATTATCTAAATTTCCCAGTTTGCTCCTTAAGTCTTCTTGTAAACTCTTTTTGAATTTGCCTACAGAGTGCAGATTGTCCTGTTTCTACTCAGGTAGTAGAAACATCTCTGTGTGATTCTAAAGCTCCCAGCACATGATAGAGATGAACATCAGTTCATAACAGAATTATGGTAGATTTTTCCGGAGAAAGTAACTTGTAGAAAAAGGAAAGGTTATGGGCCTAAATCATTTATATAAGAACTGATTATGAATAAAAACACAGGTGAATGCTTTTGTATGTTATTAATGCTGCAAAGAACACCCTTGAACATATTTCCTTACAACTAGAACATTTCTCTAAGGTAGATACATAGAAGTGACATTGCTGGGTGGTAGGAAACAGACATTTTCAATGATTTTCATCACTGCTAAATTTCTCTCTAAATGGTTTTAACCATTTTTTTATATTGAAAAGATCCTCAATGTTATCAGACTTTAATTTATGCCTCTCTAAGAATTGTAAAATGGTATTGCATTATTGTTTGAGTTTGTATTCCCTAAACACTCATGGAAGCGAACATTTTTTCCACCATCTGGTTATTGACCAGTAGGATTTCCTTTTTCATTCTATCCTTATAACTTTCAGAAAAATGAAGTCCCCCTGTCTCTGTCTTCCATGTCCTGTCTCAAGAATTATAGAGAAGACTTAGGCCCTCCTTCTCAGAATGTGGTCCTCAAAGCCATTACTCCTTTATGGTTGCAAAGCAAAGAATTTGGAGTCAACTGTTGAAGTCAACAAATCATGTCCACCAAACCTATTATTCTACCAACACAGCCTTTAAGTCTTAGATTAAATTTCTACTTTTAAGCAATAAAGACAGCCCAAGAGTATTGTATAATTATCTATTGCAATGTAATATCCTATTTATCATTTAGGGTTATATCAAAGGTCAGCTGAGGCTCAGGTACGATTAAAATAGAATGGGGTGAGGTGTTACCTAGAAGAAAATAAAAAAACATCGACTTTAAATAGATGGTAAGCACCTTACAATAGGAATTCTCTCTTACAATAACAGCAATGGAGTAAAAGTTATTTATGTGATGCCTGCATTATATTACAGACTATGCTAAACATTTTATATATAATATTTCATTTACTTTTATCAAAATACAGTGAGGTAGGCATTATCCCTATTTTACAGATAAGAAAACAGAATGTTAACTTCACATAACATTTCCATAAGAAGAAAAACCTAATTTTTAAAAATGAACAAAGATTTGAACAGACACTTTATCAAAGAGGTACAGGTAGGAAATAAGCCCATACAAGGATGCTCAACATTATTTTAGTCAGTAGTGAAATGAAAATACAAAGCATGATGAAGTAGCATCACACATCTATTAGAATGACTTAAATTAAAGTGACAGATGATGCCCAGTGCTAATGAGAATGTGGATCATCTAAAAGTCTCATCCATTGTCATGGAGCAAAAAAGTGGTACAATAATTTTCAAAACTCTTTGGCAGTTCCTTTTGAAGTTCAACACAACAGTTGCCATATGATCCAGCAACTCCACCACTAAGTATTTAGCCCACCCACCCCCATCAAAACAAAGGTAAAAAAAAAAAAGAAAACATCTGCACACAATGGACAATATCTGTGCACAAATATTAGTAGTAATTCTGTTCACAATCACCAAAACTGGAAACAATTCATAAGTCCATCAACTGGTTAATGTACAAACAAGTGGAATGCTACTCGGCAATGAAAACATATGAACTGCTGAGACATGAAATAAGGATAAATCTGTAAAGCATTATGCGAAGTGAAAAGCCAGAAACAAAGAGTTATAATTTGTGTAATTCCACTTATATAGCATTTGAAAAATGCAAAACTAGAGGGACAAAACTAAATTAGTAGTTGCCAGTGGCTGAAAAACAGGGAAGGATATTAACTACAAATAATCAACAAGGAACTTTTGGGGAAGATGAAAATGTCCTGTATATTAATTGTAGTGATGATTATGTTCCTGATCTCATCAAACTGTACCCTTAAAAGGAGGAAATTTTACTGTGCAAAAATTATATTTTAATAAACCTGACTTAAAAAAAAACAGTTTCTATGTGATAATGTTCTTAATCTTATCCTCTGAGTCTTCCCACCATCTTAGAATTGAGCCTGGCACATAGTAGGAATTCAGCAAATTAATGTTGACTTATTTAACCAGAAAGGTGAAACCTTGACCATGACAATAACATATTTTGCCTGCTTCCCAGTTTTTAGAATAGTCTATCTGATCACTCATGCCTGGCTTCATTTCTGTAAGCTCAAGTTTATGCAAGTGATATTTCTGTGAAGCCGACCCATGAGTAATTTCTGAGTAGGTATTAAAACACCCTCACGTCTACAAGTCTAATATATTAATAAATGTGCTGTTTTCAATAAGACATCTAAATTTGTATGCACCATCCTACTTGTTATGTTCAGTACTCAATTTTTTAATGTTTCTTGGACACTAGCCAGTAAGTGAGTCCCTAGTTAGTTCATCTATTACTTTCTTGCCACAATAGATTTGGGTCTCTGCCAAGAAGTGGACTAATATTGCATACAAAAACCCTATAATGCATATCCTGATCTTCTGATATTTTCTCTGAGTGAGAGAGAGGAATGCACACACAATATACACACACATTACACACACACAAATCCTATTTGTACACACAATCTACTCAAGCTAGGTAAACATTTTTATTGCTGTTATTAATATCAGATGCCTTCTATAATCCAAGTATTTGCCTGTCCATTTACATGATCCTCTCACCCTAAGAGACTGGAAGGGAACAATGAGTTGTAAAATCTGATAATGATCAAAGATGATGCCTCTATGTGAATCCTCATTTCCACAGGAAAAGCACATATTCTGCATTTGATTTGGCACATTCTCAGAGTCTTAATTTCAATGATTTCAAAATGAGATGTTCTTGAAGGAGGGAAAGGTTCTGTACTGGAGAGGGGGGCATTTTTCTTTCCCACTCTCATTTCCCTTAAAACATAAGCACAGAACTAATGAATGCTATTAAAGACACTTGTAGAAATGATTCTGATTTGTATCTGATGACTAACTAACCTATTATTACACTTCATGGGCAGAAATTAATGGGAAATTCTTAAAGAATAAAGACTCTCACAAGCCTTAGAAATATGTGTGGGCCCAGACTACACCACGTGACTTCAGAAAGCCAAACCCTGACTGTTAATATCCTTGACTAATGAACCAAGGCTGCAGTCTGTGCTCACAAAGTGTCAAGAAATAAGTAACCAGAGAGGTGACCTTTTAACATGCTTCTAAATGTGATTTTTAACAGAATAGTGTCAATAAGTTCAAAATCTCATATGCTTTTGATCTGATATGGAAGCACAATGCATCAATATCAGACAGCAAAAAGGAAGGGGAAAAATAACTAGAGAAAGAGGATTTAAAAAGAATCTAAAAGAATAATCTACAACTATGACACTAAATACATGTCCTTTCCTTCAAATAGGTAAGAATACTAAAATATCCTGGTCCACTATTTTAGCATTATTGTTACCATGAAAAAATAATAACAGTTGCTGATTATTACTATTAATTTGCTTAATAACTGTTGTCTTTTCCCAAGTTTGAGATATATTGTATAACCTAGAAACTATCCCATTCTCCTTCCCAACTCCTAAATTTTCCATTACTAAATTTAACTTTAGAATATAGACTCTCGTGTCCAGCAGACTTGGGGTCAATACCCAGCTTTGGCACTAACTGTATGAATAAGTGTACATAATTGCTTAAGTTCTATAGAATCTGACTTTTCATCTATAAAATGGGTCCAGTAATAGGATCTTCATTGGGTCACCATAAAAATTAAATGGAAAAATGTGCATCAGCCTCTTGGCACAGTTCCTGATAATTCAGATGAATTTTAAACTCTTAGCTATTATTACAGTGACTGCTTATATTAATGTGGTTGATATGATTACTTGAATTTTGTATATCATTTTAATGCCTGTCATTTTCACCTTCCCCATTAGAGGGCTAACTGCTTGAACACAGTCTCACAGCCCTCTTTGTTCACAGTGCTCAGCACAGAGCCTCTTAGTGGGGGGCTGACAATATAAAAAAAAATGAATGAGCAGAGCCTATCCCATGTTTGGGCACTGGTGATTATGCTTCTTCACAATATCAACTATATACCTAATATAGTGAAAGACATACAAAAAGGAAGAGAAAAGTAGTATTCTATACTACTGGAGAGATTTGCTTTATTTTATTTTATTTTATTTTTTCATTTTATTTCTTTACCTAAGGATAATGCCTTTATTTAGGTATATCCAAGTTTCAGCAAACTTCTGTTTAGGCTGATGAATATGATAAAAATGTCTTCAGAATATCTGTCTAAATAATGGGCAGACAGTCAAAGAAAGTTCATTCCTTGAATTCTGGCAAAATTCTGCCTTCCCAAATGACTGGTCCCAATTTGGGGAGCATTTTGGATTTCATAGTTTTCCTGCAAGTTCATCCTACAAACAACTCATGACTCTTTTCTATTCCAACTCCATTTGGACCAGCCCTTTTTGTTCACTTCACAGTGCTCAGCACAGAGCGCTGTTAGGCATAAAAAAGTAAAATTTGACATGTGTTTGTGTGATAAGCATCATAGAAGTGTGTAGTAGATAAGCAATCATGTTTCCCCTTCTCTTACAACCCTTCAGTGGATCCACACAGTGATTCCCAACCTCAAAAATTGTACAGTCTCTTGAGGTTGGGGCATGAGAGGTGGGAGGTAGGGAGATAGCGAACATAATAAATAAGTAATTATACATGGACTATGAAAACAGGAACATGTAGAGAAGGGTAAGGGGACCAAGAATGTGGAACAGGGGTGGGGTTGCAATTTTAAAGGAGGTGGTCAGTCAGGTTGGCTGTAAGGTGCATGAGTGAAGTCAGTCCTATAGTTACTCCGTCTGATTTTCCCCCTAATTTAGAAGTCTTGGAATTGAAGGGATCTCTCCTGATTTTTGATTTTTACTTAGAGAAATCCTTCAACAAACTCCCAGGTCTCCAGAGCTCCCCAACATAAAGGCAAGATAATTGATCTCTCCAAGAAGAATTAAAAAGGTCTTTTTATTTTGAATATTTAAAACAAGACACATTGTTGAGATGTGAGGGAAGGGAGAATAGTGAAAAAGGAGGGAAACAAAACATACTCCAGAGCTTCCTGAGAAGTTAGGGGAGAGGAATTCTCTGAGCCTCCCATAGGAGGCCAAGACTTTGATCCATCTTTGCTCATTTCCCCCTTAGCAGTTTGCCATTCAGAGCTCAACCTGTGACCATTCTGGGTGGGTTTGTCTGGCCTGAGGCAGAAGCCAGTCCTACTGGGCCTATTGAAACAAATTCTTACAAAATCATAAGAGAAAAAATGGATTTGAGGGAGTCTGACAAAAACTGGAGATCTCATAAATAAATTTTCTTCACTAGAGGCAGAGGAAGAGGGAAAAAAAGGATATAACCTCTATGTTCTTACAAAACTGGTACACAAAGAGTGAGAGAAATGATTAAGATACTTCTCATTCATCCCTTTTAAAGTGTGAGCTGATAACAACTAATAAAATGAAGAACTGCCTACCTTTCATGCTATTTTTGAATGAAGAAATTCTCAGTGACCAAGGGCTCTTCAACACCAAAAGAATATCCCTTTAAAATAGGGCTTAAAGGTTGTGGAGTTTTATTCAGCCATTTTCTTTTTTCTTTTGACTTTTGAAGAACACCACCCAAATAGATTAACCAGCCCACATCATTAACTTTATCACCTCCTACTGTCATGATCAAGTATCCTTGAGCTGCACTATTTGGAAGTTATGTTGAATGCTTTATAAGAAACACCTCACTACTACTGTACCCATATTACTGATGAAGAAACTGAGATTTAGACTTTTAAGGTAAACTTGACCCAAATCTCACAGTGGAAGACCAACGTTTAGCAAGATGCTACTATCAGCCAGGGACTGGGCCAGAAGCTTTAAAACCTCTCAGATTGGTTTTATTTTCCCCATTTTACAGAGAAGGAAATTAATGCTCTGAATGGCTCAGTAACTTACCCAAGATCACCCTGTTTTTAACGTAAATGCTCTAATTATCCTGAATTTTAAGCCTAGTACAACTTCTTCCAAGGTATTTGGAGTGTAGAAGGCCCTATAGTCTTAATAGCTATTTGCTGCTTTTCCTCTCTATGAATTCAGAAAGTGGATGAAAACTTCTAGATAGGTCTCTACCTATCCTTTTATCTAAATTAATAATTGAAATTTGATTACATTTGCCAGCAAATGGTCTAAAGAGGGGCCTATGACTGACTCACAACTGGCTTACAGAATATAACCGGAAGCCTGTCGAGGAGAACAAGAGTCCTGGAATAAAAATTCAAAGCTTCAGATGGATAAGACCTTTGCCATTCTTGTGTCTGGAAAGCAGAAGAAGCAGTCATCTTATAATCATAGGATGTAAATCCCAGAGTCCATAGACAGAAGATGACAGAGCACAAAGTTATAAAATGCCTCTGCCCATAAGAACATTTTTGAGCTGTTACACTAAACTTAGACTACTTAAATCTGCTACTAGATTTTGTTTGCTTGTTTGTTTGCTTGTAGCTTAATACATTCCTAACTAAGCACTGGACTCAAAGTCTTGTCTGTGTTTGTGGAGTAGAACAAAGGTGGTATTCACCAAATGCAACTCATCACATAGGATTTACTTGTACTAATCAATAATTTTCTGCCTTTTCCCTTAGAGTACTTCCTTGTTTAGAACAAGAGCTGAAAAGAAATTGTGAAAAGCCACACTGGTGGTAATACCTAACTGCCAGTGAATTTTAAGGTAAAATAAAAGCAAAAGAAAACTATCACCAGGAATCCTTGGTCAAATACTACAGATCACAATATTATGTCAAAAAGATTTTATTATATGCATTACATGTAGTTAAGTACTTATCTTATACCCCATGCTATGCTGAGCATGTTACATTCACTGTTCAATTTAATATCACTTTATGTTACTATTATATCAACCATGGTTTTAAAAGTGAGGAAATAAAGCTTAAAGGTAATAATAGCTTGTTCAACCATAAACATACAACTGGAACATGGCATGGCAAAGATTTGAATCCAGGTCTTTCTTATCTCAGCGGTATTTAATGTCTTTAAAACCAATCAATCAAACGAAATGACAATCAGACCACTGGTTGAGTATTTCACTTACTTGCTGATTACTGCATAAACTGTGAACACCTTTGAAAACTAAGTCCATCAAAACCACCTGTTTGTTCACCCTAGGTGTCATCTACATGTAGTCTGTATGCAGAGCAACACAGGAATCCTATGGGCCAACTTTCTTTTACATATAGCCCTCTCTTCCCAATGTCTAGTATAGTACACATCAACTCGAAGAGCCATTTAGCGTCTTCCCTGGGGATATGAAATTGACTAGGAGGTATTCCCTGTCTTCAAGTTGTTTTCAGTCCATCAGTAGAAACAAACAGGTGCATAGATATAGTACCTGGCACTTTGGAGATGATCAATAAATGGTGCATGAATAACACATAACTGAAATAAATAAATAAATGGACAAAGCAGTTGGCTGACTGAATTTTTTTATTATCAGTATTAGTTTATTCTCACTGTGTTGTCACCCTTGAGGCTTGGGTAATTGTCTCATTGCTAAAAGAAGTGATTTCCTCCTCGATTTGCCTCTATTACTGCAAAAAAAAAAAATAAATAGCTCACTGAAAGGAAACACTTTCCTGTTCAAGAGCACAATGCTTGGTTGTCTCACTGACATCTCTGCCATGTGCACCTAAAACACATGGATAGCAGCAGAAACATCAGTGCAATGTATTGTTGCTTGGTTATCATTCCAAAAGCATCATGGGGCTATTGACCCTTGTTGTTAATGCTTTCAGGGAAAAAAGTACACAAGGCACTTGAAAACTGCCTAGGGTCTGATCTAATTGTGAGTGAGATAATGAAAATACCAGTGAAGGAATACAAATATTTATAATTTGTATTTGACTTTGAATTCATACTTGAAAATGTATAGGTAAAATATGCAGCCAATGAATTTTTTGAAAATAAAGAATTTCATCATTCCTACCTACTAGTTTCATGTGCATGAGACTAAGCATGCTCCAGTCAAGATATTTTATATTCTTTCTCACTTTGTTATATTTATGTTTGATTATATATCCATCTGAATGAGGTAGTGAAGTGGAAAGCAGGGAAGGAGCATACTTATACACATGGTCAGAGGTGGTTTATTTATTAATTGACTTTATTACAGAAGCATTTAATAAGTACCCACACTAGACAAAGCATTGAAACAACAATTAAAATCCCAGTCTCACACTTTCAATTACCTACTGAACATGTTGTAGACACTCTTCTTTCAACAGATCCCAAACTCAGTTATGTGGCATTTCTAATTCCTAACCCCAAACCTCAGTTAATCTTACTAGCATTTGCCATGTCACTCAATTTTTAAAAAAATGCTTATAATTACTTTTGATACCTTGTTTGTTAGCCAATATATGAAGAACCTAAGCTTATAGATATAATCTCATGCATTTTTCAAAATCCCCTCCTGTTTTCTTTTACTCTCACACCTTGAGAGGCAATGTGGCACTGAGATTAAAAGTTTATAGTCTGGATATGAATGTGGATTCAAAGTATGGCTGGCCCGGTGGCCTTCAGAAAACTACTTAAACTCACTGAATTTATGTCCTAATCTAAAGAATAGGGGTAACAATGGGATCTACTTTGTAGGATAACTTGGCATGTGGTAATATTCCTAAACACATGGTATTATCTGTAGCAATACCAGGAAAAGGAGGAGGTGGATGAGGGTAAGCTGTGTACTAGTTTGGATAAATACAAATTTATTATTTCTTGTAATAGGGACAATAAAGATCATTAAACCAGCAGTTCAGCTGTGTCATAAAAAGCTGAGGTTCCTTCTTTCTGTTCTCTCTCATGGTCAGAATTTTGCCACAATTTACAACATCATATTGTAACATGAAAATATCAGTAGAAGGAGCTGTCCAACCCAGTATCTCCTTATAAAAGGAAGGAAACATTTTTTGCAAAGCTCCCAGTAAAATTCCCTTCACATCCCATGTTTCAGACTGTGTCAGATGCACACCCCTCAGTCAATCACTATCAAATTAAGTGGGTTTTCCACAATTGTCTTAGGCTAATAAGGCCTTAGTCCTGAACTGGGGACCATGCATGACTCACTGAGAAGGGATTTGCAAACACACTTGGAATTCCATTACTGATAAAGAGATGACAGTTGGGCCATTGGACAGGGCATTGACAGTAACCACAATAAGTACATATCGGGCTGGCCAAAAAGTCCACTTAGTTTTTTCTGTGACATAAAATGCACATTTTAAAAAATTTTCACCAATAATTTTATTGATTTGGATATTTTGAGTTTGTTGGCTATCTCCCACATGGTATAATGTTGATGGTTTTCAGTTAATGTCTTAATTTGATCTCTATCAACTTCAACTGGTCTGTCCAACTGTGGAGCATTGTCCAGCAATAAATCTGCAAAAAAAACTTCAAAAACCACTTTTGATACATCTGATCAGTCACCGTACCTCCTCCATACACTGCACAAAGCTTTTATTGTGTTTCAGTTGCATTTTTACCTTTCTTGAAATAATAAAGCATAATATGCCAAAAATGTTGCAGACTTCTTTTATCTTCAATATTAGAACAGCTATACAAAAATTCATTAATTTTGTTAGGTTTTTTAAAAAATTCACATTGGTATGACAGTTGTCACAATACTATCTAACAAAATAGTTCCAAATGAAGTTAAAGACAACTAAGCGCTACTAGAGCCATCTTACAGAAAACAAACAAACAAACTTTTTGGCCAATGCAGTAGTTAAAATTCAGGTCTTCATTGCTTCTGGTGTGGATGACTGTAATTGCCTCCTAACTAGTGCACTTAACTGCTTCCTTCCTTCCCCAATCCATTCACCACAATGCTGCTTAGTCTTTCTGCTATACAGACTTGATGACTCCTTTAGCTTTTGCGTGGCTTTCTACATACATGATAAGTTCTTCAACATTTCACTAGAAGGCCTTTATATAACAGACCAACATTATCTCCCAAGCTTTATTTCCTGATGACTACATTCCTTTATCCAACTCACACAAGCATCTTATGTTCTCAGCTATACAAACATATCAGCAACTTCCACATTTCTAAACCTTGTACTTGCTTTTCCTTTGACCTAGAATATTGTTCCACTTTATCAATATCTAGTTGATACAATTTTTTATCTTTCAACACACTTCTACTATTACCTCCATTCTGAGGCCATAGGATGATTTGTCACCTACTCCTTTATATGGCATCCAGGCACCATAATGTCCTCAGAAGAGAGACTAAACAGTGCTCCTCTGAGGAAACTGAACTCAGAGAGAGAAACACCTACCATTGTAAGCTTTTTGTCATCATTTGACTTTTTAAAACATGGTTATGATGATATTAAATATGTACAATTGATTATTTTAAATTAATTAAATGTAAGAATAATACATATTTATTTGAATATAAATTCATATATAAATAAATATAAAGTTAAATATTATGTATGAGAATAATACCATGTGCCTAGTAAAGTTGTTATTAGGGTCACATGAGATAGTAGGTAGAAAGCATACAGCTTTGAAATAAAAAAATAAATGTCATTTGCTTTGTTATCCCTTTACATCTTCCACCTTCACTTGCTTATTTATGAAACAAATATTAATTGCTAACTCTATGCCAGGTACTATACTGGGATCCCATGAATAAGGGAGTCAGAACTGCAGGCCAGTGGAAGAGATGGGGTAAGCTAGAATCATTAGACTTCTCCCCAACAGTTGGGTATATGGAATTTTAGATGAATTTTTAATTACTGCATATATATTACAGGAAAAAATAACTTACATATACTTTTCTACTTTTTGCCATAACTTATTTCCTAATATGAAATTGGTACAATGCTTGTTGCTACTGGGTGTCAGCAATCTAAACACACATGGAACTCATTGTGGGATATATTTTCTGTTTTTATTAATGACTACCAATTTAGGGCTATAATAGTTATTAATTTCTTGAGAAAAGGTACCATGCTAAGTGAAATAAGTCAGACAGAGAAAGACAAATTCCATATAATTTCACTTATATGTGGAATCTAAAAAATAAAACAAAGGAAAAACAAAACAGAAACAGACTCATAGATACAAAGACTATATTAATTTATGAGGACAAATATACAAGGTGGGGCAAAAGTAGGTTTACAGTGAAAATAATAGGGAAATTATTAAATAATACAAGAATATACTGTGCTTCACATACAACTATATACCTGCTTTTGCCCCACCCTGTATATATCTTAGTTGTTAGACCATAGAAATATGTGTCTTCAAATATAATTCTGTTAAAATCTTGACACTCTCTAAATGAGCAAATAATTTATTTGAATGAATAATTTGTTCACTTTAATAAGTTTATTGAGCTTTTAAAAGATAGTTCCATTTTGTAATATTACTTGATGATTAATGATACATTGATTGAGAATTAACAGCTATCCTGTTTATACAATTCATTTACAGGGCTGTTAAGCCCCAAGCTCTGATTTAAAAAATGATCTAGGCTCAGTTTAGCATTCATTACGCTAAATGTCTCAGCCAATGGCAGTCCAGAAAACTAAATACCACTTCATCGTCAAAACTTGAGAATGGTAATTGACAGCTGGCAGAGTACAATCAGATATCTTAGCAGACAACTAACTGGCTACTTCTTTAGCATCTGTTTTATTTTGCTAATATACCCTGCTTCTTTTCTTTGCTCATCTGGAAAAGAGAACAGAAAAAAGGATGGAATGTGAACCTGAAAAAAAAAAATTGCCAAGTATGTGTCAAGTGTACACACAGTCTTAGTTTGTAGGAAACAAAGGCTATGGTTATTTGTATTATTTATCCCAAAAGTTTTGAGGGAGGAATGTGAAATTTAGTCAAGTATAAGGGGTTTAAACTTGGATGTTCTGATTCCCATTATCCAGATTTTAACAAACACAACTATAGTGGAAACTAGGGGAATCAGAATAATTTAGGTGGAAAATGTTACTAGAAAATCCAGGCTATATTATATTGCATTTATGTAGGGAGATGATGTATAAATTTAGTAATTTCACCCAAATATTTTTTGAATATTCTCTTTCTTTTCTTCCATTTAATTTCTGATTAGTTTGCAGAAATGCTCACCTAGTAGAAAGCACAAGAATATTTTAGATTTAGGATTTCCTTTGTTACACATTCCTGCAATTTCTATACTTCATCATAATCTCCTCTACTCTACCCTTGTTCCCCACCTTTCTTTCCCCACCCTGGACACACACACACACACACAAAAGGAAGTGAGAGAGAACATAAGAAAGAACTAGATAGAAGAGGAAAGACCAGTCACTTAATATGTTTGCCTACATGGCATTCTACCTTTGAACCTTCCAAAAGCAACTTTATACATTGTCTTATGACATTATGCAGTTTGGAATCCTGAAAGCTCTCAGTTTAGACAACTAAATTATTGCTTGTCAATTTAGCTTGGGATGAAAGACAGGTGTTTTGTTTCACAGTAAAATTCCATTTAGAGCTTACATTGTCTCTAAATCTAGTCCCAGCTTCTGGTTGTGGGCTGGAATTGAAGTGCATCACAGTAGGAATTATCAGTCGGGGTCCCAACAGTCAATCTACACAAGATCCTTCACCTTGGTTTTCCTCTGGATGAGCACATCTAATGCTGTTTAAAAGCAATTGAGATAAAGACTCTTTGGAGCCCCAAGGGTTAGAGCTCTTTCTGATATTCCACAACCATTCTGCTTCCAACATAGGACTAAGCTGAGCAATGTTGAAAATCCTTAGTCTTCCTAGGGACCAATGCAATGCTTTATGATCCTTGAGTAAATATTCATTAAGACTATGTTTTAATTTATTGAAGAGTTATCTATTATTTTTTTTTTTAATTTTTAAGCTTTATTATTGAATTTATTGGGGTGATATTGGTTAATAAAATTATATAGGTTTGGGTATACAATGCTATAATATAGCATCTCTATATTGTATTGTGTGTTAACCACCTTAAGTCAAGTCTCCTTTCATTACCTTTACTCCTCCATACCTCGTCTACCTTCCCTCACCTCCCTTTAACTCTGCTAATGGCCATACTGTTGTCTGTGTATAGGAGGTTTTGGAGGGGTTTTTTTATATCCATTCACCTTTTTCACCCAGCTTCAAAACTGCCCTCCCATCTGACAGTTGTCAGTCTGTTCTCTCTCTATGAGTCTGTTTCTATTGTGTTTGTTAATATATTTTGTTCATTGGATTCCCCATATAAGTGAAATCATGTAGTACTTGTCCTTCTCTCACTGGCTTATTTCACTTAGCATAAAGCTCTCCAGGTTCATCCATGCTGTCACAAGGGTAAGATTTTCTTCTTCTTTTTTAGAGCTGAGTAGTCTTCTATTGTGTAAATGTACCACAGCTCTAAGACATTTTAAATATATTTTTTAAATTTTTTATTTTTATTTTTTATGTTCAGAGGGAGAGCAAGGGAGGGAGAAAGAGAGGGAGAAAAACATTGATGTGAGTGAGAGAAACATCTATTGGTTGCCTTTGTAGGAGTGCTGACCAGACAAAAGCTGCAACCCAGGCATGTACCCTGACTGGGAATTGAACCAATGACCCTTTGGCTCACTGAATGACTCAACCAACTGAGCCACACTGGATGGAGCATAAATGTACCACAGCTTTTTTATTCACTCATCTACTGATGGACATTTAGACTGCTTCCACATTATGGCTATTGTAAGTAATGCTGCAATGAATGAAGGGGTGCATATATTCTTTAGAATTAGTGTTTCAGGGTTCTTCAGATAAAGTCCCATAAGTGAAATCGCTGAATCGTAAGACAGTTCCATTTTTTAATTTTTTGAAGTAACTCCATATTGCTTCCTAGAGTCGCTGTACCAATCTGAATTCCCACCAACAGTGCCCCAAGGTTCCATTTTCTCCATGTCTTCACCAGCACTTGTTTGTTGGTTTATTTATGACAACTATACTGACAGGTGTGAAGTGATATCTTATTGTGGTTTTAATTTGCATCTCTCTGATGATTAGTGACATTGAGAATCTTTTCATATGTCTATTGGCCCTCTGTGTGTTCTCCTTGGAGAAGTGTCTATTCAGGGCCTTTGCCCATCTTTTTAGTTGGAGTGTTTGTTTTTTGGGGGGGTTTAGTTTTATACGTTCTCTATAAATTTTGAATATTAATCCCTTATCAGGTGTATCATTAGCAAGTATGTTCTCCCATTCAGTGGGTTGCCTTTTCATTTTGTTGATGGTTTACTTTGTTGTCCAAAATTTTTTTTAGTTTGATGTAATCCCATTTGTTGATTTTCTCTTTTGTTTCCCTTGACTAACTCGATATATCTAAAAAAAAAAAAAATCCTGTTAGAAATGTCCAAGATTTTACTGTCTATGTTTTCTTCCAGGATTTTTATGTTTTTGAGTATAACATTAAAGTCTTTAATTCATTTTGAGTTTATTCTGTATATGGTAAAAAGGTGGTCTAGTTTCTTTTCTTTTCTTTTTTTTTTTTTTTTGCATGTATTTATCCAATTTTCCCAATACCATTTATTGGAGACTGTCTTTACCCCATTGTATGTTTTTGCTTCCTTTATCAAATATTAATTGATCATAAAAGCATGGGTTAATTTCTTGTTTCCCTATTCTGTTCCACTGATCTATATGTTGTTGTTGTTGCTTTACAAGTATTCTGCTGTTTTGATTACTATGGCTTTGTGTTATAGTATAGTTTTATATCAATCAGCATGATTGCTCCAAGTCTGGTCTTCTTTCACAAGATTGCAGTGGCTATTTAGGCCTTTTTTTGTTCCATATATATATTGGAATATTTTTTCTAGTTCTGTGAAATATGTCATTGGTATCTTGCTAGGAATTGTTTTGAATCTGTAGATTGCATTGAGTAGCATGAACATTTTAATGATGTTAATTCTTCTTATCCATTAATATAGTATATGCTTACACTTATTTGTATCTTCTTCAGTTTCTTTCTTAAATGACTTAAAATGTTCTGAGTGCAGGCTTTTCACATCCTTGGTTAAATTTATTTTTAGGTATTTCTTTTTATTTTATATTTTGATACAATTGTAAATGATACTGTTTTGTTAGTTCCCCTTTCTGATTGTTCATTATTGGTATATAAAAAAGCAACTGATTTCTGGATATTTATTTTATATTCTGTTACTTTACTGAATTAATTTATAAATTATAGTAGGGTATTTTTTTTTATGGCTTCTTTAGGGTTCTTTGTATACATTACCATGCCATCTGCAAATAATGACAGTTTTACTCTTTCTTTCCAATTTGGAAGTGTTTTATTTCTTCTTCTTGTCTAATTGCTGTGGCTAGGACTTCAACTACTGTGTTGCATAAGAGTGGTGAAAGAGAACATCCCTGTCTTGTTCTTGATCTTAAGGGAAACATTTTTAGTTTTTGCCCATTAAGTATGATGTTGGCTATGGGTTTGTCATATATAGTCTTCATTATGTTGAGGAACGATCCCTCTTTTCCCACTTTTCTGAGAGATTTTATCATAAATAGGTGCCAGATTTTATCAAATGCTTTTTCTGCATCTACTGATATAATCCTGTGGTTTTTATCCTTAATTTTTTTTCTGGTGTAGCATGTTTATTGACTTGTGGGTATTGTACCAACCTTGCATCCCTGATAATGGTTTGTAATCTTTTTAATTATTGCTGAATCCTGTTTGCTAATATTTTGTTGAGGATTTTAGCATCTATGTTCATAAGGGATATTGGCCTATAAATTTTCTTCTTTGTAGTGTCTTTATCTGGTTTTGTAATTAGGATAATGCTGGCCTTGTTAAACAAGCTGGGGAGTCCTCACTTCTCTTGAATTTTTTGGAAATATTTTGAGAAGGATAATTGTTAGTTCTTCTTTAATGTTTGATAAAATTCACCTGTGAGGTCATCTGATCCAGGAATACTTGTGGCTGGGAAGTTTTTTCATTACTGTTTTGATTTCTCTAGTTGTAATCCATCTATCCAGGTTCTCTAATTTTTTCTGATTCAGTTTTTGAAAATTGTATGTTTCTAGGAATTTATCCATTTCATCCAAATTGTCCCATTTGTTGCTAATAGATGTTTATAACTGTTTTCTTAAAATCCTTTGTATTTCTTTGGTGTCAGTTATTATTTCTCCTCTTTCATTTCTGATTTTATTTGGGTTCTGTTTTTGTTTTGTTTTTTTATTGATGAGTCTGGTTAAAGGTTTGTCAGTCAAAGAGTTATATGTTTTTATATTTTTATTTCAATAAAATAATGCAGTGAATCTTGTCTTAAAAGGAATTTTTCCACAAGTACATATGCATTTGTTACCCTGATTTGCGGAGCTTAATGTAAAAGACAAAGCAGAATGGCTAAAATGATCTTATTCAAGTTAAAAAGTATAACTTTTCGACACATTTCTTTATTTCTCTATTCTCCCCCACTCTGCTATACTTTTCATTATTTCCAGCATCATCTATTCTAAAATTTTCAATAATGAAAACCAATATCATACCTATTACTAGGGTATAAGCAAACTAAGCAAATCTAAGGAATTCAAACCATAGTTTTAAGAAAGTTTTACATTGTTTACCTTCTATAGTGGACAGTGAAGAGTAGGGCCATTATTTAATGGGAAACTAGTGTATACATAGATCTCATAATACTGTCAATAATCAGCACACTTTTAATTAATGGATGTTTTAAGGTGAAAGAAGCCTCAGTATAATATAACCCCAACTCCACCACCATTTTAAGGATGAGGTTAAGTAACTTGACTAATGTCAAAGATTAATGTAGTTTATGGCCAAGCCAGGATTAGAGCTAAATATTCTGATTGAAAAACTAGTTCTTAATCACCATGTAGTATTGAATTGAATTTTTATGCAAAAATATTTAGAACTCTTTGAGGAGGGATGAGAGTTCCATGAGTTTTTATGATCAAGTCTTGGACCTTTGTATGCATGCAACGTTTCAGTTAAGATTTAATTCAGAGTATTTAATCACATGTCTATCATCGTTATTATATAGACTCAGTTCGACTTTGATCATAGTAGTTTTTTTTTATACTTTTTTATAAAAATGATTAGATAAGAATAGAGGCTCGGTGAAAAGGTTCTATTCTACATATATGATATTCAATAAATTAATACATTTATTTCAATGGATTTGTAAAACATCTTGAAAGTAAAAACACTATCCTATTTATTATCAATCTTTCAGTGCCTAGCATAATGCCTTATTCATAAAAAGTCCCTAATGAATATTTGTTAAATATCTAATTTTATGTGTTTGATTCAGTTTCCTAATCCTATATTATCTATAATTCATCTGACTAGTTATAAACTATATTAATTATTCAAGGCTAAATTCCCCTTTAACCAACAAAACTATTATTGCTCAATCTTTAATGTTCAGGTAGAAGTAAGGTGATTATATAGGGGCATGGCCTGATCAAGTCTCTTTTATTTGACTATATGATGGATAGTAAGCAGAGGTATAATTAAGAATAATTTGGCTTTCTTAAACTTTCCAAATTTTCCTGTATTGAGATAGAGAAAATACCTGATTTGCTGTCTTTAAAGTAAATTGCCAAGTGTGTTCCTCGTGTGTCAAATAAAAATGCCAATATAGGCCTGCTGTGGGAAATCAAATGGGATTAGAGGTGATGAAAATAAAAATGTTAAAAGCAATATGTAAATAGAAAGACATTGGGAGTGGTAATGATAACTGTAACAGAAATAATAACTATGAAGTTTAATGTGTATTCTGAAGTTAAAGTAAGGCTCTTGGGTCAATTCTTAACAAACAGACAAATAGAAAGAGTTCTTTGGGTTCTAGGGCCTATGACTCAAGACATAAAACATGCAGTAATTGACAACCAAGGGTATCCCTAACTGGCCTTTTGCTCATACTCTGGCTATTAGGAAAAAAAAAAAGAACTTCATTCAAATGCATGGCTGACAATGAAATGGAAGTTTCATCACATTGCCCTACTTGTGACCTCAAAGCTGACCTCCAAATCACCCCTCAGTCAAAATGTTAGAGAATTCACTGAATGCAATTTTAAGCTGGATGCAGCTGAGTTTTCTGAAGAGAAAGCAAGAGTATTATATTTTCAGTGCTTCTTTTTTAATTCTGTAGTTGAGGGCTCCTGTGACATGATTAGCTTTGAAGATATCATCAATTTGTCAGTTTACTGCCAAGAGTTTTTTCATCTTTCAGTTTCCAGATGTCTCCTAAACTGTTAGGAGCAAGCTATCTGCTTTTCCTTGCATTGCAAAAGAGTCATACTATTGGACCTGTTTGCAAGTGACCTAAGAGACAATTTTAGAATTTATCTGGACAAAAGGTGAATAAAGAGGTTAGGACTATAACCCAAATATACAGTGTGGGGTGGGTGAATTTTTAGCCTGATGTTTTTTAGCTTATCTAAAGACAGATCAATTAACTGTTCACAGAATTAGGTGTTAGAAGGAATCAATCTGGTCTAAAAATTACATAGTACCTGGCTAACCAAATTGTTTTTGATAGCTTTTTAACAGAACTTGATTTTGTTGGGCATTTTTTTTTTTTTTTTGATGTGAAGGCTACAAAAACACAAGCAAAATGAAAATCAGTTAATTTATTAGGCAGTTCAGCCAAAATTGTTCTGTGGTATTATATATATATATATATATATATATTAGTTGGTCTTGCCTTTTTATCATGAACATTCAGTTCTCCCCAGTTTATTGAGGTCCCTGAAACTAACTCCACCAAATAGTATTCAAAAAATTGGACAAGGTTTACATACATTTGTAATATTACTTTTGTGTATACAAATGCAGCTTAAATTTAAATTAATTTAAAATATGTGATTTCAGTATGCATTTTCTAACATGTGTACAAATGACTGCTGTCATGCAAAATGCCCTGTGTCTTTTTTGGCATTAAAGAAGTACTTTTCTTATTCAAAAATATCAGAAACAATGGCTAGGTCAAGTGACAAGTTTTTTCAGCCTTTAGTTATTATGCGATAAAGCAGCATCTGACTTTCCTCCTCAGGAAACTGTCTCTGCCAAATAGTCACTTTGGGGACTTTCTAAACATAAGATTCATTTTGTTCTTTTTGGCCTATAGGCTTTGTAACACCACTGAACTACCTCTTAATTATCTTTAGGAACTGTGGAGATGTGTTAGGTATCCTGATTATGGTTTTGTGGTCATGCAGCACTTAAGTTTGAATGGAAAATTTCTTCAACTCATTGAATACTAAATTCACCAAAAAGTTGTTTTTAAAACATAGAGATAACCTATTAAACTTGTATTCACCAGTTCCCACAACATGAAGTCAAAATTCATTCAAATAATATTTAGGGCTCATCATAATTTGGTCTCAACCTACCAGCACCTAACACATTGGAATAGGTATTGAAAGAATTTTTCTGTAAAGGGCCAAATAGTAAATATTTTAGGCTGCGTGAGCCCTACAGTCTTTGTAGCTACAATTCAGCTCTGCTGTGTAGTGAATAGGGAGCCATAGACAATATGGAAATTAATGGATATTGCTGTATTCCAATAAAGCTATTCATGGTAATTGAAATTTGAATTTCACGTAACTTTCACATGTCATGAAATAGTATTCATCTGACTTTTTTCACTTAATTAAAGATTTTTAAAACAGTCTTAGCTGGTGGCCTGTACTAAAATAGATGGTGACCTGGATTTGCCTTGCAGGCTGCAATTTGCTGACCCTTTCACTAGAGCTCTGGAGAACTTCATATTTTTTCTGAACATGCCCTGAGTTTCTATGCTTCCATACTTTATGTAGTTTGAGCATCCTACATCTTTCTCTCTGTCTGTCTGTCTGTCTGTACCCCCCTCCTTTAATGAAACAGTTTCCTTGTGAAGCTGAACTCAAGAAACACTGTCTCTGAGAAGACTTCCCTGATTATAACTCACCCTTCCATGTCAAATCGAATTCTTATGCCACTGGATTCCAGTAGTGCTTTGTACAGTCCTCTTAAAGGGACATTCCAAAAAAGAAAAAAGAAAGAAAACTTGCCAGGATTTGTTAAATATTTCTTGAGTGAATGAATGGTGGACATACAAATAAATGACTTGTACCAAAATTTTATACTGAGTTATTTCCACAGCCTGAATGTTAGCTCCACATGGGCAGCTAGTTATATTCAATTTTTTATTCCCAAGGCCTGAAAAGTATTTGACAGGTGGTAATATTTTAGTGGCTTTTTGTTGAATGTTTTGAGAGCATGTCTCAGAGACACAACTATGGATAATGGATTTTATTCATATGGACATTCTTACATTTCTGAATTGAAATAGTTCCATCTGACTCTACAAAAATGACATACCCAGACCCCATAAAACCAAGATGGAGTTACAAACATCAGCTTCCTTGTCACTACTTGTAGATACATGCTTGTTTATGTTTGGCTAATTAAAATTAATCACCCTAGTTCTCCCTTCCCTTCAAGGGCATTACTTCCATTAACTTCAGGGAAGCTTGTTTGACTTCATTGGGAGTTTTTACCTGCATAGGGACAGTGAGGAATCAGGACAAATACCTTTAAGGCTGTCATTTGTCACCATGAACAAAAGAAAGAGAGATCCTTAGGCATGAGGCTCCGAAGCATACTTCACATGCCTCTCTTAATTCTAACCTTGCTGACAGTCCATGACTGCCACATAAAAGGAAGCATCAGAATTATAATTGAATGGTTCTGAAATATCAGAGACAGAACTTCTGAAAAGGAGGTTCACAAACTTATTCTTTGGCAAGGTTGGTGATTTGAGTATCTACAAACGGCCAGAACACTGTTGACAGCATTTCCAATGCATAGCGTATACAGTCACTTTGAGTCAGTGTTGAATAGGAAAGCTCGGTAGCTTAACTTGATTCCACCAGCACAGTTTTTTGTCAACCCTCAGTATTCTTAACACCCCTGAGAAACAAAGTTAAAGAGGGAAAGGGGTATCTTAGAAACCACAGTGATATTATAGTATCTGTGATCTGAAACTTTAGCATTTTATTCATAGTATGCTTATTTCATGCAGATTATAAGATACTAGGCATGCTTATAAAAATAGGGGTGCTAATCTGTGAAAGAGTCCACATGTTTAAGGTTCTTTTGATATCAAAATTAAGTCAAGTTAGGCTTATTGTTGTTTGTTTTTACTTTATTTTTATTGCTGACAGTATTACATATGTCCACATTTCTCCCCACCTTTGCCCACCTCCAGCCAGCCCTGACCCCCTTCACTCTGGCCATTACTACACTGTTGTCTGCATCTATGTGGCATGTATATATGTTCTTTGCCTAGTCCCTTCACCTTTTTTGCATCCAGTTTCCCCCTCACTCTTCCCTCTAACAGCTGTCAGCCTGTTCCATGTAGCCATGCCTATTTCTATTTTGTTCATCAGTTTATTTTGTTCATTAGATTCCCCATATAAGTGAGATCATATGGTACCTATCTTTCTCTGACTGGTTTATTTCACTTAGAATAATGTTCTCCTGGTCCACCTATGGTGTCACAAAAGGTAAGTTTTCCTTCTTTTTTATGACCAAATAGTATTCTATTGTGTAAATGTACCACAGCTTTTTTATCCACTGATTTCTTGATGGACACTTGAGTTGTTTTCACATCTTGGCTATTATAAATAATGCTGCAATGAGCATTAGGGTGCAAATATTCTTCTGAATTAGTGTTTTGAGTTTTTTAGGATTTGTTCCCAGAAGTGGCATCTTTGAGTCAAAAGGCAGTTTCACTTTTAATTTTTTGAGGAAACTCCATACTGTTTTTCACATGACTCTGCCAGTCTGCATTCCCACCAAAAATGAACAAGGGTTCCCTTTTCTCTATGTCCTTGCTATAGCTTGTTTGTTGATTTAGTGACAATAGCTATTCCAGCAGGTGTGAGGTGATATCTCATTATGGTTTTATTTTGCATTTCTCTGACAGTTAGTGACATTCAGCATCTTTTCATACATCTATGGGCCACCTGTATGTCCTCTTTGGAGAAGTGTCTGTTCAGGTTCTTTGCCCATTTTTAATTGAATTGTTTGTCTTCCTGGTGTTGTGTAGGTTCTTTATATATTTTAGAAATTGGCAAATATGTTCTTCCATACAGTGGGTTCCCTTTTCATTTTGTTGATGATTTCTTTAGCTGTGTAGAAGCTTTTTAGTTTGATGTAGTCCCAATTGTTTATTTTCTCCTTTGTTTCCCTTTCTCTAGGCTTACTGTTTTTATGCTATGTTACTTAATTTCATACAGAGAAGGAAAACTCTGACTCCAAAAAACCTCCGCTGCCTTGCGGCATACCTCTTCAGGGGAAAGGCTAAGGGAGTAAACCCCGACAGAAAATCCGGAGCCGGAGTCCCTAAGGCGGTTTGACGTTGTAGTCAACACCGGCAACTCCTGCGGCGCACCTGAACCCAAGCTGTATTGACTCCGTCTTTCCCTTGGATCCTTCAGCTGCGAAGAGAGGGGGGGTCTGCTGCATGGGCAACAGCAGACCCTCCATATTACCCTGCCCAGGCTCTGTAGCTTCAGCGTCATCACAAGATGTCGATTCAACACGGGAGGAGACAGATACCATGTCACTCCCGAGTCGGACTGCACAGCCATTCTCGGCGGTGCAGATAGACTCTTGAGAAGCTACACCATCGTCTCTCGAGACGGACGGCTGCCGACGACGACGACTTAATTTCATAAGAACACATGGCATTCCTCCAAAGATGATTGTTATAGGATCCTCATCTTAATTATACCATATAGCACTGCTTCTACTGTACTTTTATGACTTCTTTTTATTAAGGTATAATTGACATATAACATTACATTAGTTTCAGGTGTACATCATAATGATTTGATATTGGGATATATTGCAAAATAATCACCACAATAAGTCTAGTTAACTGTAAGTCTAGTTTACTAATCTAATCTTTATAGGACTATTTGCCAACTTTTAAATGAAACAATATATTATTATATATAAAATCCCCAGCTCTAAGATTTGACACACAGTTCCTTCTTTACATCCTATATCTTTGGAATTAAATAGAATTATTAGCTGAATAACTGGAAGGAAATACACAGCAAAGCATCACAGGGCAGTTCACATCTACAAAGAAGGGGATAAGGGTGCAAAGAAAAATTGATATTTATTGGTTAGCACTTGCTACACCTGGAGCTTTATATATATTATATCATTTAAAAGTCCTAATTGTTCAATAACATAGTTGTTATTGTCTGCATTAATATTTGGAGTTTATTATTAAAAGTTTTACTGCAAAAAGGACTGTATCCTAAACCTTCTTTATTCTCTGGTTGTCCGGGTTAATTAGTTTCTCTTCACCTAAGCAAAACATGTGTTCTTACCTGAAATTCCATCATTAAAGTTACCGTTTAAGTTTAAGACACTCTCTACAAAAGTCAACTATTAAAGTGCACATTACCTGGTTCAGATGAAACACTAAGACATTACAATGCACTAAAACTTTAACAGAAATCAAGTCATCAGATTAAAACAGTGTTGCCTTTGGGAGAGAAAGATAAATGGGACTATGAGAGAAAAAGAGCTATATCTTAGATGGAGAGACCAGGAGCAACCAGGTACCTGGGGTTCTAACCTCCGTGAGGTAATGTGTGTATGCTGTGGTTCAGAGTAGTGGGGCTACACCAATATCCAATTCCACCTGCTTCACAGTTCTGATAAGAACAAAGAGTATTGCAGAAACATGAAGACCTCTTCTAACTCTCTCCCATTCTCCAACGAGAAGGTCTTTTGTCTTCATTGGTGTTGACTTTCCAGTGGAGCAGCAAATAAGCATTGTGTGGACTTCAAGGCAGGCAGACACTCTCCTGAAAAAATGGAGAATTACAATAGCAATTACCATAATCAATGCTAAAGCCTGAAGCTGGACTTGGGTGGTAGGCTGAGCCAATCTTTCAAAGAATGGGACATTTCTATTGGCAGAGGTTTCCAGCTCCATTTCTCAGTTTTAGAGAGAGATACTCTCTGGAGAGTTTATTTTTTTATTGTTTTAGCTTCTGTTTATTTTTCCCCATAGAGTAACTTAGCAAACCTCCTTCTAATATTTTCAGCCTCTGGTGCCCATGTAACAGTTGCAGTTTCCCTATATAGGTGGTCTCATATAAGTTCTCTATCTACATATTATCTCCAACCATCCAGAAACAAATATATTATCTTGTACAGTGTTTCCCAAATTCTCCCGATGAGAAGTGTTATTATAGATTGTCAAAAGCACAAATCCCTGGGCTCTAGAACACATGCCTACTAAGAGAGGCCCAGCAGTCTGCTTATTTAACATGCTGGTGATCTCCATGCTGAGAGCCATCACCATCAGACCTGCTCCTCTTATATTTCCTGCACAGGACAAGGCACTTGGGGATATGCCAGTTAACAAAATTTCATGAACTGTCTAAATGAATAAATCTTATAGTTATCATAATACCAAATAGCCATTCTGTTCCTCCAGCATCCATCCAGTTAGTCCTCAAAGTCTTCTGACTTTAAAGAATCTTGAATTATCCCCTTCTCTCCATATTCATTCTGCTATATTAATTGAGGTGCTCTTCACCTCTTACCTGAAGTAAGTCCATAACTCCTTAATTAATCTTCTTCTTTAGGGCCTCTCCCACTGTTATCCAACACTTAAAACTCTGCCAGAGTAATCTCTTGAACATCTTTCAATGCTTGACCTTTCTCTCTCCAAACCTGGAATTGCTTCTCTAATGCCCAGAGCCTGGCACAAAATAGGCCCCTAAAACTTACAGTGATATATGTAGTTTGTACTCAAAGCTATTCAAAACCTGGCCTCAACCTAACTACCCAGTTCACCTTTAGTCTCTATCTGCAACTACATCAGTGCCTCAACAGCCCCTGTACAAACACAAACCCTCCTCCCTACATTTCCCTCAACAACTAGGCCATTTGCATTTCTCTTCTGCTCAGGCTGTGGCCTCTGCCTCATATATCCATTATCTTTCCTCCTTCTCCTTCCTTACCCAGCAACAAAATCCTATTCCATGCAAGTGACTCAAATTTCTCTCTCTCTCCAGCCATGTTAGCAATCTGAACCCAGATCGGAAACCTTTGAAGTCCTGAACTGTTTCTCTGCTTTGGTGTGCTATAACATTTCTCCCGCAATCATGGGGTCAACTAGATGCCCCAGAGACTCTGGGGTTTGAATCTATGGGGTTATCCTGGGCTATCCAGGGGCTACATGGCCAGCTAGTTCCAGGAGAGTAGCCTGGCAAGTGGTTTTCAGTACAGTATTTCTTTTAGGGTAGCAAGTCAGATGGTGCTGACATGCTGAGTTTATGACTGTCAAGTAAGACACAAGAGGAGTTTAGGACTCTAGGTTACTTACCTCTGCCAACCTTTGGCTTGGGCCTTGTGTGTAGCCCATGTGTTAACTCTCATCCACCCACATTCTCACCAACCACAGTGCCACCTTCAGTCTACAGAACCTGAAGGAGGTGGAGATGACTTCAAGTGTCATTTATCCACCATTCCCATCTTTGCTGACATCTAAAGAAATCACATGGCTCTGTTCCATGTATTAGACAATCCTCCAGGTGGCTGCAACTATCTCCTCTAAGGGCTTTCAAGACCACTGTTCACAGTGTCAATGGGTCCTTCCCATTTATGACTTGATTCATTTATTTCATCACATCAGACTCTCCCAAGTAGGGCTAAGCCAGGCTAATTAAAGAATAGATATTTCTTATGCAAAGGGACAATTTTTCTTGCTTAGCTCCTTGTTCATTGTTTACCTTTGATGCTGGTAAGGTGTGGATGGTAGGGCTGCAGACAACACTGAAAACTATCATATTTCAGGAATGCACCAATTACACCCTTAAAAAGCATGGCTGGAACATGTATTGTTATACACATACACTATAGAATTCTGAACTGTAAATGTACCACGATCAGGAAACGAGTCATTCTTCACATTTTTTGGCATAATCTGGGCAAGACTTATGTTTGTGGTTTCATCAATAAAGCAAAGAAATAGCTTTTGAGAGATTTATTGGAAACCAGCATTCATGGGCAGCACAGTGGCCGATGAGGAGAGCGATGTTGTAACCAGCACTAAAAAATGGTACAAGGGAACTGCAAAAGCAAGAGGTCTACATTGTTTCCAAGCATACCAGTTTTAAAGAGTAGGGCATTATAAATAATAATAGCATTGCTATCTTATTCTCTCATTTGTGGAAGTTCAGTTTAGCCAGAAATACTAAATCTTAAAATTAAAAAAGAAAAGAAAAGAAACATGAAGAGAAGTTTCTTGTGCCTGAGCAGGAAGAAATGGCACTTGGACACTGAAAGATTTTTCTTTGATTGCCAAGAAAAAATGTCCAAGTTTTTCTTCTTTACCCATTTTTATAAATTTTCAGTGATTGGCTCTTGAATTTTGTAATGGTATGTATGTGGTTATACAGAAAAGACTTTTTTGGCCTGGGGTCCTGTGTACTTCAGGGGCAGCCCTGTTGCTTATGTGTTGTGCTAAGCAACTTATATGCAGTGTCTTCTTTCATGTTCAGGACAACTCTGTGAGACAGTTATTATCTTATTACAAAGAGAATAAAACCTGGAGAAGTTAATTTTCCCATCCACACAGTTAGTTAATGGCGGAACTGAGATTCTAATCCAGGACAACCTGATTCTGATGTATACATCCACCTTAGAAAATCTAGGACAAATTTGTCCAAACCAAAATGTATTCCCTGGCTTTAGAATGGCTCTTATACTTGTGGGAATTATTATCATTATTATCATCACTCGTCGTCGGCAGCCATCCGTCTCGAGAGACGATGGTGTAGCTTCTTAAGAGTCTATCTGCACCGCCGAGAATGGCTGTGCAGTCCGACTCGGGAGTGACATGGTAGTATCTGTCTCCTCCCGTGTTGAATCGACATCTTGCGATGACGCTGAAGCTACAGAGCCTGGGCAGGGTAATATGGAGGGTCTGCTGTTGCCCATGCAGCAGACCCCCCCTCTCTTCGCAGCTGAAGGATCCAAGGGAAAGACGGAGTCAATACAGCTTGGGTTCAGGTGCGCCGCAGGAGTTGCCGGTGTTGACTACAACGTCAAACCGCCTTAGGGACTCCGGCTCCGGATTTTCTGTCGGGGTTTACTCCCTTAGCCTTTCCCCTGAAGAGGTATGCCGCAAGGCAGCGGAGGTTTTTTGGAGTCAGAGTTTTCCTTCTCTGATGTACCCTGACTGGAAGATCGAACCAGTGACACTTAGCTCGCAGGCCGACGCTCAATCCACTGAGCTAAACCAGCCAGGGCAGTATCATCACTACAGTTAATAAAATATTTGTTGAATATTAGCTATGTGCCACACACCATTCTAAACATTTAATGTACACTATTCATTAAATAATTTTAGCAGCCAAATGAGGTAGATACTGATAATATCCCCATTGTACAAATGAAGAAATTCAGACCCCAGAACGGTTAGGTAACTTGCTCAAGGTTACTCAGCTATCACTAGTATATGGCAAATCAAACAAGGCTCCCTGACTCTGGAGCTCAAGCAAATCATAACCACAATGCTGGGTTGGTTCCCTCAACCCATATTTCTGAACTAAATTGGTATTTTCTAGACTCAAAACATTAAAAACCATAGTATAGGACAGGAAATAATCTATGACTATCCTCCTGGTCTGGTGATCCTTTCCATTTGTTTTCACAGTCTGTGGAAGCTCGGGGCTTAGCATTGCCAGTGCAATGGGTCCTTTGGTTCTTGTAGATACAGCCTCCCTGGAAAGACTCCTATGGTCTAAAGCATGAGATCTGCAGCTGGTTGTGGTGGGGTCACAGGGCCACAGCTTCATTCACCACTGAGTGAAAACACCCTAAAAGGAACACCTTTTCACTCAAGAATATAAAACCATTTATTCATGAGGAAGTCATGTGTGTTTCCATGTGTATATGTGTATAAATATACTGAGTCCATCCCATTTACTTCATATTAATTTTTTTGCTTATTATAGTAGTTCCATTTATGTGTCTGAATAGATAATTTATAATTAAAGATTTATATTTAACCATAACAGAGAAATAAGAAACATATCAAATATCACATTCGCTGTAGATACCTTGACTTTCAAACAAATACAAGACAATGCCAGATATCTGGCCAAGAAAAATGGATAACAGCAGTCAATTAGCCAAGCATGTTGAACTATTTGGAAAAATTAAGAGAACTGATTAAAAATTCCAATTTTTATTCAGATGCCTACAACCATGCTCTTTATCATCTGATATTTTTCACTCACTATGTACAGCAATAACTATTTTACTCCTTCAAGCACTCTTAGTAATAACACAGCCACAAAAAATAAAAGCTTAAATAAAAATGTAATGGCTTAGAGATTTACAAATGATCATTTTCATCTTAAAAAAAATATTCAGAGCAAAAATTCTGATTTGTTTACCCCATCAACTCCTTGTTTTGTTTCAAGATTCCACTGATCGTTTACAAATGGTGAAAAACCTCTTTAGCCCACTCTATATTTCATCCCAGGTGATTGAACTCTGCATTTTGATTTCTAAATGGGCAGAGAGATGTACTGTAATGAGAACACAAAGAAACAGGTTTATAACTTGGTACATTATGGCACTGGGTTCAAAGCAGTGCCGTAAGCCTTTGTTTCCGACTCATGCAGATAAACTCCAGCATTTTCTAGGACTGTCACGATGCAGAATATGAAGGAGAAAATAAAAAGAAAGATGCAAGAGAGAGAGAGAAAGAAAATGAATTAAAACAAAGCAAAACTCTTGGGATGGCTTAGGCTGCAGGGTATTTTCCCAGAGTTCTGTCCAAGAATAATCTAGTAAAAATGTGGACAGAGAACCACCGACCCCTGCTTTCCCCGAACATATGCAGCTCTGATCAGTCTGGTATTTCAAGAAAAACAAGGTCCTGAACTCAAGTCCTCAGACACATAACAAAGCGCACTTCACAGCTGTGATGCACAGCGACGATCGGCTCCGAGGCCTGAGTGGGTCCCAAGACAATGCCTCCTTTATCACCCAGAGGACAAATATCTAGACAGCAATATTTTCTGCTTGAATGCTTCAAGCAGCTCGCCCAACTCCTTACTGAAAGGGAAAACTGAGCTCGGAGTGTTTGCTGAGTGATTATTTTAATTTACTACTTGATGTAAATCTAAATGAACTGACACCCCGCTCAAGATGGACAGAAAACAATCACCGTGGATGCTGGGGGGCTGCGGGAAGGAAAGGGGGGCACAGGAGAGGGGCCGGTGTTGCACTAGTATCTGAGGTTTAGCGCAGGTTTAACCAACTTTTGCAATGGCAGTGTAATAGATAGGGGGGTAGGCTCTGCATTCCATTCCCCTCTCTCAATTACCATAATAAGTTCGGTAATTTTGTGCTGTTTATTTATCAGGCGAGGATAACAAAGGCGGCTGAGGAAGTCTGCTCTGAAAGCACCCTGACAAAGCACCAGTCAGAAAGCAGTCACATGTGGGGAAATGAACAGAGACACCACTTTTCAGGCACCTGATTAATCTTTCTCAGTATTTAGAAGCAAAAATATCCTTTAAAAATTAAGAAACACAACCACAGGCCCAACACAAGCTATGTAGATGAGAAAATGGGGTAAGATGAGGACTGAAAAAAATTGAAGGGCAACTTGGCAACTAAGTTTTAATTCCTTATAAAAAGCTATCTTTTCTTCATGTCAGTTGCTTTTCAAAGCTTAGCGGTTAAGATAAAAGACTTTTTCTTTTGAGAACAGTTTTCTTAGGTTCCCTCCTCCTAGATCACACATGGTCCCAGTTTTTTAGAGTGGAAAGTTCCTCAGATTCTATGAATATTTTTCAGGAAGTAGATGGGAAAATCATATCTGTGTCTGGTTAAGATGAACATCAGATTTCTTTGTGATGCTTGTAAGATATTATACAAAGCATCAGTTTCTCTCTCTGTCTCTCTCTCTTCCCTTAGCTGATGTGACACTGCACTAAACAGTCACAGGACCAAGATATCCAAAATAAAGATTTCTGTCTCCAGGTTTGTCTCTTCTATCAGCCATGTATGTCTAGCATTTCCTTCAGAAAAGTAGCAGTGTTTGCTAATGAGCATAATCCTTATTTGCAGCACTGTTATAAAGGACACAGGGTGTGCATTTAAGTCTCATGCCTGATTCTGAAAATATGTCCAACAGAGGAAAAATATATCATCCCTTGTTTTCCACAATCACAATATGGAACCAAATTATGGTTCTTATATTTTATACTTCTCCTTATTAACCAGTCTAAGAATAGTCTATCTGTATAGATTTGCTCATGTATATGATTATTAAACTTAAAAACATTAAACAAATATCATAAACTATAAATGTAATATCTTTATTATTTCTTGAATGCAACATTGACATATCAACATAGTCAGGTACATTGTCAGGTACAGTTAACAACTATCCATTTTGAATGGATCTGAGTCACTGCTTTTCTAACTAGGAGCCCTAGAGTTCTCTATAATGACCTTGGACATCAACATGGGGGCTGCCATATGTAGTGAGTAAGGCGAAAACAGCAGAGTGAGTGGATCTCCTACCCATACTTTTATTCTTGTTATAGGTTGGAGTTGTTGAAATTTTGAGTGAGATTTTACTTCAGGGTAGGTGATGCAAACTTTGCCTAAAAAAATACTTTTACAAAGGAAGAAGGATTTTTGAAAATCATTTTTTCACTAGGTTATCCTTAAAAGACTATCTGAAAAGTAGTAGAAAAAACAGTCACCTCTCCAGATGCTGTCACTACAGGATGCCTAATGCCTTGTGGATTAGACACATATCAGTATTGTTTATGTTATAAAGCTAAAATATTTCCAACATTGCCTGATCCTTCTTTTTCTATGACCATCTCTATTTGTATATGTAGGCACATACATGTGATGTGGTTTCTGTGACACAGTAGAATTATTTTGAGTCTTCCTCCATGTTTGTTTCCATGCCTTTCTGGTGATAGGTCACTTGTATATCATTTTGTATACAGCATCTTAATTAGCAGCAGGCAGGTGAAGGGTGTACTTAAGGATACAAAGATTATTAGGATAGAATCCCAGAACTCAAGTCACAGGGGTTAGTTTGATTGATGTTTGTTTACTTTAGTTGGAAAACATAGTAGGGTAGGTGAATTATGTCAAACAGATTGGGATTGGGCATGTCAGCCCTTGCTCTGATCCAAAAATGTCATAAATGGTCTTCTGCCTCATTTATTGGGGGAATCCCATTTTATAAGTCAAAACTAAAGAACTCCATTGTCAGTAAGCTTAAAGCATACTTCTCTTACTATAATGCCACAATCAAATTTGCTTTTGATAAACACAACTATAAAATCTACTACATGTTCTTAACATATTTCTTTAAAAAAAAAATCTAATTGATGCTTAGACCTTAAGCAGTCTTTTATAGAAAGATTTTTTTTTTTGCTCCTGTTCTTTTAGTGCATGAAAAAATTGAATCACAATCTAGTTTTTTTTTTTTAATACCTCTGACAGTGTCATTAAGAAGAAATTATGCCTTGATCAGCATGGCTCAGTTGGTTGACCATTGTCCTGCAAAGTGAAAGGTCGCTGGTTCGATTACCAGTTAGGGTACATGCCTGGATTGTAGGCTGGTCCCCACTCGAGGCATGTGTGAGAGGCAACCAATTGTTGTTTTTCTTACACATTGATGTTTCTCTCCCTCTTTGTCTCCCTCCCTTCCCTTCTTTCTAAAAACAGATAAATAGAACCTTTTGAAAAATAAGAAATTATTCTCTTGACTTAGTTTTATCTGACTGTGAAGTAGCAGAAAGAGGAAAGAGCTGATCTGATTGAAGAATACAAGAGAAAATATTTTATTGAATAATCAAAATGGGAATTTTCTTCTAGTTTATCATTTCTCACTCACACAAAGTTGGACAAGCCCAAGCAGGGACTTTAATGAGCTTTAAAAATAACTCTTTCATAATACAGTAGACCATACAATACTGTTTAGATTATTTTATTTCCATAATAAACCCTCATTAAGTATATTTATCTAATGATATCACAGAACTGAAGGGACAGGAAATATAAAAAAATATGTGCATGTGTTAAACATTAGCCCTTGTAGAAGATTTATAAATAAATTACAGATAATTTATAGAATCATGCCATATTTATAATTGCATGTTTAAAGCAATCTTCTTATGGTAATTGTATTGTGTGGCCAACTCTAAGAAGGGGGAAATTATAAATTTAGATTTCCAGAGTTTACTGAGATGTGCTGTCTTTTATAGGTAAAATTGTATTGTGTAAAATTCAGAGTTGAAAATGAAGCTTCTATGTGACTCATACCTCATTACTAAATGTTCAGAGGCTCAGTATAAAAAATTAAATGTTCACTATTTTTCAAAGAGGTCATTGTTTAAATTCAAATTAACTTTCAAAAAAGGCTGCTATAAAAGAATCAATAAACTTTGTATGAGAAAGCAAAACTCTGCCAGTGCCTTCAAGATAAGTGATAAACAGATCCTTCTTGGAGAAGAATGAAGGATTTCCACTTCCCATGCAGCCTTCCAATGCATGCTAGTTCTCATAGTTCCTTCTGAAATTATTTCAACATAAACAAGATTGAGGCTGTCAAATATCCAAAGAGTCAAGAAAGCCAAACCCACTGGTCCCAAATGCATCAATTATTGTTAGGATGTTTTTTATTGACTCCTTAAACATAAAACAATTAAGTGAACTATCCTGTCATCGTGGCGAGAAAAATAAAACATATTATGCTGTATATTTCTAAAAACATAACATATCCCTATGGCACAGCTTGAGGATCCTGCTAATGCATATTTGATCAAAGAATATGAAGTGAGGGAACATGAAAAGATACAGCAATAAACATCTTATACAGTGCAAAGACCCTGAATTGGGAATAAAGCTGGTATACTCTAGAACAGCAAATATAGCAAATGAGAATAAGAAAAAAGAAAAGAGATGGGAGAGAGGTCAGAGAGGCAGGTAGAGGTTAGATCATTTAGGGCCTTGTAAATAGATGTCAGAGGAACAGGACTTCTGGGCAAGATGGAGGTATAGACAGACACGCTGCATCTCCCTCCACAACTAAAAGGACTACAACTACCTCAGAACTATAGATAACCAGAAGTTCCAGAATATCAAGCTGCATGGAAGTCTATCAAACAAAAATATAAAGAAGAAGTACTCATCCATACAGGTAGGAGGGGCGGAGCTGGGGTGGAGAGGACATGGTGTGGTGGTGGCAGCAGCATTTGCAGTGGCAAGCCAGCAGAAAGCACAGTTACATGTTTTAAAAAGTCAGTAGGGACACCTGGGGAGCCTTTCCAGCTCCTCACCAGACCGTGCAGCTCACAGTCTCAGCACCGGGGAAAATCAAGCCTCATTGCTTCTGACTGTGCAATCAAGTGAGGATTGGGGTGGAGGCAGAAAATGCAGGTCTCTCAGCATAGTCCCCTTGTTTAGAGGGCCCCCATGGTCCTAGATACTCCACAGACCCACCCACTCTGGAAATGATGGCTGGGTCAACAACTAGAGGGGTGCCATCCCATATGAAAGTGGGTGAAGTGCCTGGAGAAGGGATGAGTGCTGAGCAAGAGACATTGTTCCCTCTCAGACGCCTCCCCCACATACAGTCCCACAACGTGGTGAAATGGGTCACTCTGTACTGATGAATACCTAAGGCTCCACCCCTTACAACATAACAGAAGCGATGCTCTACTTAAGACACAGAGGCAAACAAACACAGGAGCTTGTCAAGATGAGGAGACAGAGAAGTATGGCCCAAAAGGGGGAACAAGTCAAGGTTCCAGTGGGAGAACTAAGTGACAAGAAGATAGCCAACCTAACAGACACAGAATTCCAAACACTGGTGATAAACATGCTCACAGGCTTGACAGATATGCTTGAGTATGGAAAATACATAAGAGAAGAAGTGAAGGCTATGCTAAGTGAAATGAAAGAAAATCCACACAAAACAAACAGTGAAGGGAAGAAAACAAGGATTCAAATCAATTATTTGGAACATAAGGAAGAAAAATAACGGTCAACCAGTACAGAATGAGGAAACAAGAATTGAAAAAATTGAGGAGAGACTTAGGAACCTCTGGGACAACTTTTAATGTGCCAACATCTGAATCATAGGGGTGCCAGAAGGAGGAGAGAAAGAGCAAGAAATTAAAAACTTCTGTGAAAAAATATTGGAGGAAAACTTCCCAAATTTGGTGAAGGAGATAGACATACAAGTCCAGGAAGCACAGGGAGTCCCAAACAAGCTAGACCCAAAGAGGACCACACCAAAAGACACCATAATTAAAATGCCAAAGGTGAAAGATAAAGAGAGAATCCTAAAATCAGCAAGAGAAAAGTGGAGAGTTACCTACAAAGGGGTGCCTATAAGACTATCAGCTGATTTCTCAAAAGAAACTTTGCAGTCAAGAAAGGACTGGCAAGCAGTATTCTATGTGATGACAAGCAAGGACCTACAACCATGATTACTCTATCCAGCAAAGCTATCATTTAGCATGGAAGGGCAGATGAAGTGCTTCCCAGACAAGGTAAAGCTAAAAGAGTTCATCATCACAAAGCCATTATTATATGAAATGTTAAAGGGACTTACTTAAGAAAAAGAAGATCAAAACTATGAACACTAAAATGACAACAAACTTAGAACTTTCAACAACTGAATATAAAAAATAAAAACAAAATCCAACTAAGCAAACAAGAATAGGAACAGAATCATAGGTATGGGGGTCATTTGGAAGGTTATCAGCTGGGAGGAGGGAGGGGAAAAATGGGGAAATGATGCAGGGATTAAGAAGCATAATTTGTTTGTACAAAATAGACAGAGGGAAGTTAAGAATAATATAGGAAAGGGTGAAGCCAAAGAACTTATATGCAGGACCCATGGACATGGACTAAGAGGGGTGGGATTGCTGGAGGGAAGGGGGTTACTGGGCAGAGAGGAGCAAAGGGGAAAAAATTGGAACTACTGTAACAACATAATCAATAAAATATACTTTTTTAAAAAGTCAGAGGAATAATCAGAATATGCAAGTCAAGATGTGGTAACAAACAACCCCCAAATTTCAGTGGCTGAAGATTCCAAAGGTGTGTATCTTGCTCACATCATGTCTACCACAGCTAGGCTGGAGGCTCTGTAGCATATCAGCATCCTGGGAACCAGGGAGACAGAACAGCCTCTATCAGGAACATTACTGTTTATAGTATTAGGTAAAAGCAATCTCTGAAGGGCCTCCTCTCAACAATTAATTTCCCAGAGAAGAAATGACACATCACTTCCACAAACAAGTCATTGGCCAGATTTAGTCAAACAGCCAGATTCAATGGTGGTGGGGGTATGACGAAGGGACAGCTATGGGAAAGAAGTACAATTCTACAATAGCCCTAGTAAGCAGAAAGCTATACATATTTTGCAAATGGTATAAATGAATCCTATGATAAGAATTGGAATTTTCTCTGACTGTTGTGTCTCAGTTTGTAGGGCATTGTCCCACAAAGCAGGAAGTCACTGGTCTAATTCTTGGTCTGATTCCTCATGCCTGGGTTGTGGGTTCAGTCCCTGGTTGGGGCACATGCATGAGGCAACAATGTTCCTCTCCCTCTTCTTCTCCCTCCATTAATTTCTCTAAAATAATAATAATAAATAAATAATTTTTTAAAGAATGTGGACTTTTAATCCAGTGAGATGGAAAGTTATGAGGTTGATGAGCTGTTTTTACAGGATCATCTGGCCTTTGTGTGGAGAATATAGAGTTAAGGGGGTGAGAAGGAAGCAGAATGATTGGCAGCTAGATTGTACCAATAATTTAGTTGAAAGATAATAATGGCTTAGGCCAGAGTGGTAAGTGGAGGTGATGAGAAATGGTTGGATTTGGGATGCCATATTGAGTAGTTACTTGTAAGGGTGTGAAAGAGTCTGGTGAAATATAACAGGAATGTGAAGTCTATGGCCAAACTGGGAGACCATGCCCATAAAGGCATGCAAATTCATTTTTAAATCATAGCACTAGCCAAACAAAACAAAATTTTGCAATTTTGGTAGGAATGCATGCTTCCTAGTTAAGTAAAACTAGTTTAAATAACAAATGAGTAAATAAAGAAATCAATTTACTAGTCTTAGGTCTAAAGGATACTATGACACTTTGGCAGATACATGTTAAGACATAAATCTGTATTAACAAAACACTCACCAGCCAAGTAAAAACCTCAGCTTAATCAGGAAGTGACAGACTGATTTGACATCTATTCAAAACCCACTGTATGATTTCTTCTCCAAATGAATTGAATTGGATTGTGTGAAGCTTGTGATTCTAGTCTCAAAACATAGGCTGTTAAGCCCTCTCCTACACTAAGCAGTGGTTCTACCAACATTTGGTATACCAAGTTCAATGTGTAAAGAAATTACCTGGCCTACATAGAAGACATCCCCCCGTGCCATTAGATCTGAGGTGGGGCACGGGAGTCTACATTTCCACCAAATGGTCCATTTGCATGATGGCCATCTAGGGACCACATGTTGAGAAATTGTGGCTCTGCCTGATTCTTAAACCAAGTTACAAATTTAATCTTTCCTGAACATGGAAAGCGTTTATACAGTCTTACAATTTTCACTAAGTTCCTGTACTATTCTTGGACATGGTCAGCAGCTATTATTACTCATGCTTAGCAGTGAGGGAGAAGGCTCCCAGGTAGGTGATCCATCCGATGCCACAGTCTCTCTTTCCCTCTCTGTCCTTCTCTCCTTCTCACATTTTTGAGCTCTTTCATCATTCTAGGCATTGGATTAGGTTCCACAAATATCATATTGACCAGAACAAACAGATCCCTGTCTTTGTGTAGCATGTATTTTAGAGGAAGCTTTGTTTTAGTTCAGAGAAATGCCATTAGCCATACTTCAGTGAATAAATAATGTTCGCTACTCCAGCAAGAATATTTTGACTCTAGTCAAATGGTAGTCACCACAAAAGTGAGTGTTGGAAAATCATAAGGTTGACTCAATATTTGGTTGAACATAGAAGAAATATTTTGCTGGTTATGCTCTAGGGTGCAAAAGGAATCTGATGGCTCACCACAATCTCCTTACAACTCCCTGTCCTCTTCTTCTTTTGAAGTTCAGTGCCAATAAAATTTTGCTTCCTGGGGTCTTCACAAACACCTCAGGGCTTCTCAGACCTTTTTCTTAGGACACATACTCTCTCTACATAAATGGGGGTCCATTCAGGGGGTAAGCAGGAAACACAGTGAGTGACGTGTATCTAATAAAAATGCATATGTATGAATGTCTGCCAGGTACTAAAGCAAACAGAAGAGGATTTAGTGCTATCTGATTGTTTTATGAAAGAATTTGGGCATAGCGTTTCTAAAAGTAAGGTTTGGGGGTTTTATTACAGTTGAAAATCTGGAATATGAATATACATTTTCCCATTTAAACCATTAGTTCAAATATTTCAAAATATTAGATCAGCCAAATCAAACATATTCACAAGCCATATTTTATCTCTGGTTTCCCAGTTTGTGGCCTCTGTCTATACATCATAAATATTGTCACTTGTCACTTAATGAATTGCTGCAGCATTTTTAATCCCAGCGAGGGAGTAAATTCCACAGAGGCGGGGTCGTGCACCTTGTATCACCCAGCCTAGTGCTTATCACATGGTGGGTGATTACAAGGCAGTATACAGTGAACAGGCACTCAGAACCAGATGGCTTAGGTTTGAATCCTTGCTACAGCCCTTGTGATTTGGGGCAATTTTGTTAATTTTTGCTGTATTTTCCTTTACTATAAACTGGAGGTGATGTTAATTGTATCTATCCCATTAAATGAGTTCATATTTGCAAAGCACTTAAAATAATGCTTGGGACATAGTAAGAACCATAACTTTTTTAGGTAAGTTAGATGAAAATAAATACATAAATAATATATTTGTTATATAGAATTGAGTGGTCTATTTATATTCAATAATGGAAACTTATTTGGGAAATAAGTCATCTTTACTTAGTTATATAAAAAAACCAAAGGTATAAATATCTGACCCAAAGAATATCAAGAAATGTAAACCTAACCATAAACTTGTTCTGCTATGTTTTATAGACTCATTTTTTGAGTTATAAAATATATTTTTGAAAGAAAACTAACATAGGTATACAAGATATTCTTTTCTTTTTAATACCAAGCCACAGGTGTATGAGCTTTTAAACTGCTGATGAACATCTGGGCCACACCGTGCACTGTTTCTTAAATTTTCCCATTATTTATTTGCTATGCACTAACTCATAAAACCATGTCATGATTCATCATAAATTAAAACAAACTGATTAATTACATCAAATGTTCTAATAAATGTTTATTTTTGGTGCAGAGGATTTCTATGTTCATTTTTTGCATTGGAGTCACACTGGTATACACACAGGCTACACATAAATTTTTTGTATTTAGAGAACAGGATATTAAGGTATAATTTAAGATGCATAACTTATTCTTAAATAATGCCTCCTATTTGTTTCTGTTACTTACAGAAAATTTATTTTCATCAAGTTATATAAGAAAAAGGAGTATTTTTGCATCCTGGTATTGTGCTATGAAAAATGGTAGCAATAGTTATGTTTAATCCCTACAATCTCCTCATTTCCCTCAATTTTACAACTAAGGAAACTAAAATTTAGAAATGTTATATAATGGAAAAGCTGACCAATTTCACAAAGGCATAGAGAGCCACAAATGAGATTTGCCCTAACCTGAGGTATGGCCAAAACAAAAATGCTTTGTTCAACTTCATAATTATTTTTTTGTACTGATGTAAGTAAGTAGAGGGTGACATCAAGCCTCAACTCAATCAATCAAAAATATTTATTGAGCAGCTAATACCTGCCAGACATTATTTCTTTCTCAGACTTTTCTTATCTATTTCTGTGCAGCTGAAGTTAAGAGTGTTTTAGTCAATAACATACACTGAACATAGCTTCTACATAGAGAGCAGTGGTCCTCAAAGTGTGGTCCTTGGACCGGCAGCATTGGTGGTGTCTATGTTGGCAATACAGATCATCAGGTCCCAACCCAGACCTGCTGAATCAGAAACTCTGGGGGTGAGGCTCAGCAATTTTCATGTACAGAGACTTGGAAGGTGGTTCTGATGTACCCTGAAGTTTGAGAGGCTCTGGTAGAGCGGTGAGAGCCCTACTAAGAACTGCAGAGGTTTGTAAAGAAAGAGAAGGCCTTTCAAATCATAGATGTGAACTCCTGTGGGGACCAGAGCATTAGAAAACAAGTGGCAAAATGAGGGAAATGAGAAAACTCTGAAAAGAGATCTGATTCCCTGAGGGCGAATGGTCATCTCAGAGACAGCACAGAAGTAAGGGTAGACCTTAAAAATGTAGCAATCCTATCAAGGGCATCATTTAATTTTCTATCAGAAAGCTTCTAGTATGGGCATGCCATCTGGGGTGTAATTCAGTTCTAATCTGAAAAGCATGCCCCCCCTTTCCCTTACTGAACCCCCCTCACAAAATGTCCATCTCAGAAAGCTGTCACCTAATCAGCCAAGTGTAGCTGCTTCCATTTATTCTGCTTTGCTTGGATTTCTCCTTTTCTCCTCTAAACTTCCTGCATGAAAGGGCTAAAATCAAACTATTCAGAAGTAGACACTGGTAATCACTTCCAGTTATTCAAAGTAGTCACCAGTTCCCTGCACTTCTGATGCCTCCTCTGTTGAATGGGTAGACTTCCTTCCTGATCCCTTCCACCTCTAACTTTGTCTGATTCCAAGGACTTATGACACTCAGACAAATGGTGAGCTTATGTGCTTTAGGGGACTCTGGCTTACGTGATCAGTTTAGACACTGTCTTGACTAACAGTAAAAGCCACTGGGCACACAGGCACTCAATGAACCTGCTATGTCAGTGTATAAGCCAGGTTCAACCCATATATTTTAATGGTCACTGAGCTTGGGACAATCACTCCAAGGGAGTGAAAAAAAGAGAAGAGCAAGAGAACATGAGATTGCCTTTTTATCTGTCCAGATTCTACTTTGCTCTCCCCTGGTTTTATTTATATTCCAAACATAAAGAATACCATTTATTTGTATGTTCGGAGCAAACAACTACTTTTAAAGAAATAATGGCCACTCTTATAGAGAATGGAGGATGGTCAAGAAAAGTCACAGTAGTGCCTTGCAGCCTTAGGATGCCCGTTTTTAAAGCTTTATTTGGAATGTGGCATATTATAATTGACAGACCTGACAAGCATTCTGGTTTCATGGGCTGCATGTCAGGATTCCTGCCCTATATTTCCATATCACGGAGCACTTCGAGTCTGTCCTTGAACTAATTTAAAATCTCCCTGGGTTTCAGGTTCCCCATCTTCATTGAAGGCCCCACATCATTTGCCTTGTGCTTGCAGGATGTTCCCAGGCAGGCAGTGTGCTACCCTAATGCCTGAGAGATTTCTTATCTCTTTATCCACAATGTTGATATCGACTTGCTTATCATTTAAAGAAAGCAACTCATATTGTATATCGTATCCCACCAAATAACATGTGAATTGCATCTATCAGTAGAAACTTGATACTGATGCTTTAGTGCCACAAACTCAGTTTGACTAGATTATTTTTTGTCTTTCAACTTTCTGTTTTTTACATCATATAGGTAGAGAAACATCTTATGTTTTCTCAAGGCTTTGAGATTCTCCCTTTCCCTCCAAATTCTGTGAGTTTTAATTAATTCCCTGAGGGGGTAGGGTGGCTCAGAATATCTGATAGCATCAGACTCCAATACCTTCAACTGATTTGTGGCATAAAGAATACTTCTAATAATGATTGGTACAGTTTAAAGAATACAATTTTTTTTCACATACCACTATAAGACAAAACAAAGGGCTCGTCTTACTGTAGATATAAAGAAGCAAAATGTAATTCATAAAGGTAATCAGATGGTGCCAGGTTGTTTTAAATAGCTATTTTTTTTTAAATGTCTGAGTTCAAAAGAGGTTGGATTCTTTTTTTTCAGCTGGGGCTTTGGAAAGGAAAAACTGGCATGTGTAATCTTGTCCACATTAATTTTTACCGCCGCAGTCAAAGAGCCCCACCAGACTGAAACTTGTGAAATATTTGCTTTCTTTATTTGGATTGATCTTTGAGGAATTAGCCCCCCCAGTGAACAAACGTGAAAAGAAGCTAGGTAGTTTGGGGAAATAAGCAATGCTCATAGGAAAGAAGAAGTTTGAGACAAACATATGGTTGAAATGCTCTAGTCGATTTCAGATCAAGCTGAGATGAGATCCGTTGGTTCAGGGATCCAGTTCACTGCACATTCCTACTGTGCCTGACTACTAATTGCATCCTATGTTTGTCAATCAAATATTTGCAATTAACAAAAATATTCCCTTAAGAGACATGTAACAGGGCTGGCAAAGGATCCAGTGCTTTACTAAGTAGAACTAGCTGCACACAGAAAATAACAAAAAATATATGCCATTAAAATATTCTGCTGATGATGACACCACTAGACAATCCCAGTCAAAACATTAACAAGCAGAATAGGTAGCATGGGTGTTTTATAAAGGGATTTTGTTCAAAGAACAGAAACTTTGATCTCAGTGTCTCTGACCCCTCCTCCACCTCTGATTCTTCAATCTACAAGTACATATAGTAGTTTAATTTAACTCTCTGCATAATTTGCCTAAGGACAAGAGTTGATCTAGATTTTTTTCAGCTCCCATTTTACAAATGCTCTACTTTTTCACTCCTTCCCCCCACCTCCTCACACACAGATTTCAAGAGAGGAGGCTGAAAAGGAAGGTGACTGGAATATTAAGAACTGTGAGATATTCTGAGGAAACTCTAATTTGTAAATTGGTAGAAATGCCAGTAATTTGTTGGGAATTGAAGACCTTCTGCATTCAAAAGTGAAGCTTGGCAGCTGTGCACTGTTGTTTTATAAATCAATATCCCATTCGAAGGTGGTGTTTGAATGTTTGTGTCATTGGGGTTTGTCTCTGACATAGTTCTGTGATAAGAAATGTTCAGACAAAACAAACACAACCCCTTTCTGCTCCTCCAGGATAAAGTACAAACATAATTCCACAACAGGGCTATACCATTCAAATCAACTACAGAACTTTTGTAATGACAGAAAACCCCTGGACCACAGAAATGCTATTGAATTGGAGATGCTTTGCAATATTCCCCAAGACAGGACTGTGTGGCTGTCAGATTAACAAAAGTCAAGAGGAGGTGAGACAATGCTCACCACTGCAAAAAGGCTTCCTGCATAATGAGAAGGATATGCATGCCGTTTAGGAAATTAAGGTGAATCCAAGGTGACTTGAGGTCACACAAGGAGTCACAACGGTCACTAACTGGAAAAGTGAGCATTAAAAATTAGTCATTGGGTTTAAATAAATTCATCTCAATCATTATTAGATACCATATAGGCTTAATCAAAAATAATTGCTTGAGTGAATTTTTTTGGTGTTATCTGGTTATTATCTGGCCCTGAGCTTCTGCATGCTTATGAGAAAGAAGAGCCGAAGCTGAGCTGCTTTTTTGACTGCTATTAATTCTCTACCATTTAGATATAGTTCACTTGCACAGTTGCTACCAGAGTGAGCCACAAAGAATGGGGTGTTTGGTACATATATATTAATTCATTTTCACAGGTAAAACCTGATACATGATCAGTAGGAAAAAAATGTAGTGTTATTGCCATTCTCATCTTACCCAAAGAACTATCACTGTCATGGAAATTATGAAAAAAACAGGCCATACCAGGGGTTCTAAACACTCAGATTTAAGCCATCAATGGGGCTAATTGCTGCTACTTCTCTGCTTCAGTGGTTTCCAAACATTTTTTATCATCTCCTCCATCAGTAAAATATTTTTGAGCACATGCTTCAACTATATGTAAATTGTAGTAGTAAGTTAGCATTAGCAAAACAGAAAATTTAAAAGCAGAGGATAAAAAGTTATTAGAAATCAATACTATCTTCCTAAACTCCATCTCCTACATACCCTCCGATCAGCACACTTAGTTCTTGGCAGTGGAGGGGCAGATGAACTTGGCAGGGCCCAGTTTTTCCTGAGTGGTCTGGGTCTCATTTGAACTGGAACAGAGGAGCAAGCGGAATATCCTTATTTGTGGTCACTGAATACCAGCCCTAAACTGAGGATTAGGTGGGAAAATGGTGGTACTTAGGTTTGCAAAGCTGCATAGAGAACTCTGTTGGTTTATTTTAATCTCATCTGCACAGAAGCTCAGCCCACTAATAACCAGATGAAAACCAAAAAATTCTCTCAACAATTCTTTTTGATTAAGCCCAAGTGCCATTCAATAATGGTTGAGATTGATTTTTAAAAAATGACTCATTTGCTCAACACACTTGGCATGGGTAGAAGGAAGGTGATGCAGATGAGTGTATGTATGAGAAATCTTGGGAGAATCTTAGCAGAGAGAAAAGAAAGGAAAACTAACCTGGCTTTGGCAGATAATTCTGTCCCTGCCATTTTCAAGTTGTGGGACTTTGAGACTCAAATTTGAGTTAACCCGGTAGACCTTACTCAGTTCTTTTTCTCCTGAACTACTTCTCTTTAAAATGGGGATAATAAAGTCTATTTTGCAGAGTGATTTGAGCATTAACAATAGTTTCTATAAAGCAACTCACGCAGTGTTTTTATAGTAGCTGCTCAATAAGTGGTGGCCACTCCTGTAATATACCTGGAGGAAACAATAAATCTTAAGCTTTGCCAAGAATATCCATTCCGTTTTCAAGCAGATCAGATAATAATTTTGGCAATTTTGAGGACATTTTTCATGTAGAATTCAAAGTTATTTCATTTCTATTATCATGTTTAATCCTCATAGTGAATTTGAGAAAGAGATAGGACAAGTATAAGTATACCATTTTAGAGATAGTGGTCATATAGGTGTGGAGTTGAGAATTGAACTGAGGACTTGATATCTGGAAAAGAAGTATGAAGAAGCAGACATATTTGCTACATATTACTTTCCATTAAATAACTCAACCAAATAGACTATATATGTGGGTATGTATGTGTGTGGATTTAAAGTTTTGTTTTGTTTTTTCATCTCTTAAGTTAACTCTATTTAGCCCAGTCTTCCTTTATCCCTCTTCTGTTCATCAGCCAGCAAATTCTTTGGTAATAAAATAAATATTACAATGTAATGAATTGAAGAAACGAAAAAAGAATCTGTTACATGTGTTCTTTTCCACTAGAACTTTGCTTTGGCTGTTATTTTGAGACATAATACACAGTAAATGTCTATATTGTTAGCTAAATATGCTTTTGTTTTTGTTTTGCTTTCACCAACTTAAATGCTGAATGATGTCAATACAGTTTATCAACAACAACAACAACAACAAAAAAAAAAACAAAAAAAGAAAAACCAGAGGTAATTTTTATATTCAACAACAACAAATTTTAGCTCTCCCATCTAACAAATTTTGCTGCAAACAATGTTCTGTGCTCAAGAAATATTGGAAATATTGACTTATTTTCTTGCTGATCTTAGGCAAGACAGAAAGATGGTTGGCGGTATGTTATCTTGATTTTGGTGTCTGTATGGTGTTGAATAGTGTTCTCAAAGCTCATGTCTGCCAGAACCCCAGAATATGAACTTGTCTGGAAGTAGGATCTTTGCAAATGTAATAATTAGTTAAATTAAGAGGAGATCATACTGGATTAGAGCAGGCCTTAAATCCAATATGCCCACTGTCTTTATAAGAAGAGGAGAGGACAGCTAGATCCAGGGACACACAGGGGGAAGAAGACCAATGGAAAACGAAGGCAGAAATTGGAACGATGGTGGTACAAGACAAGGAATGCCAAGGATTTCTGGCAACCACTAGGAGCTGGGAAGAGGCAAAGAAGTGTTCCTCCCTAGAGCCTTTGGAAGGAACACAGCTCTACAACCCCTTGATTTAGCACTTCTGGCCTCTAGAACTGTGAGAGAATAAAATTCTGCTGTTTTAGCCACCTAGTTGGTGGTAATCTTTACTGCAGCCCCAGGTAACTAATATAGTGTCCAGATATATTACAGTTATGAAAATAAAATGGGAATAAAAGCTTTGTGTCACTTCTTAGTGACTATTTTAATTCCTTAAGGTAACTGTTCCCAAGCAGTTTGATAAGAACAATATTGACAGGTGCCAAGAGTTGAAGTCATTTCTCTTTTTGCTTCCATGTAAATAATACAGACTTTTCTGGAGTAACTCGAATGGATTGATTCACTGCCCTATCTGCAACTACAACAACAACAACAAATTATTAATTAATATTAATTAATTACAATTTTGTTTCACAGTGAGAGATTAAGTTTTCAAAAGTAGCTACACGCTTTGGATTTTAGACTTGTATGCTATTCTTTTTGTACTATATATGAAATATAATTTTATGGCCTAGCCTAGTCAAATGTTAACCCATACCCCCAAATTCCAAAGAACTGTTAGGCTGAAAAACTGATTTAGATTCTTGCTAGAATTTCTCCATCTACACGTCATAATTTGAACTCAGCCCAGCTGAGTCATTTCCAGATTGTACCTCCCCTGTAACTTCTTAAATAGATGACGTTGTGATACCCATAACCTGCACAATTTAGACAAAGATAAACATTTTTTTTTTTTTAGTTAAGCCATTTTCTGTAGAACATGCTAAAAATCTTCATGCCTCTAACATTATTTCTGTAGCATCTTCACACATGATGAAGTCTCTTTCCTGATGTCTCTTTCTAGCAAAGAAATAAAGCCTTGTGTGAGATGCTGGTGTTGTGATTTTGCTTTCTTTGCACTTACGCTCTTTGTCAGAAGGCCAGTTCCATGTGTTTTAATTGTATGGTCCTGATAATTTGTCAGGGGACCTCTCCCAGCCCACCATGGACACAATATTACTAAAGATTAGGCAGGAAGTGGAGAGAGTTAACAGAGCAATCATTGAGTGTTTACTATTTGCCAGGCATTGTACTAAGCTCTCCACATATTTATCTCATTTGGTTCTCACCTCTGAGCTAGGCATTATTATCTCCTTTTATAGAAGAGACAAGCAAGTTTCAGAGAGGTGAAGTGACTTAATCAATAGTAGCTCATAGCTAGTAAGTGGCTAAGAACCTGCCTCTTTCTGAAACTCCTGAGTTTTAGTTTTATTTTATTTTTTCTATTTTGCTTCCTTTATGTTGTTATTAAAGACCTGAGTGACAAATAAGTTATCTGGAAAATTTTTTAAATAGTTAAAAATTAAAATACCACATGCAAATATCACATAGGTAAGCAAAAATATGTCGTATTTTTAAGTTTTTAAAAGAAAATTAAAAATTATCTCATTAAGTAATTAGATAGTAACCTCAAATTTTCCAGACTGACTTGTCAATTTTTATTTCAATTTTCATCACCTGTTAAACCAACCACAGATTTGAAGATAATCTCTGAGATCTTCTGAGATTTAAAATTCTGTAATTCTATATACAAGCAGTTAAAAATTTATGGTTATTCTTATTCTCCAGACAGGCATTATTGCTATGGGGTATTTTATACAACTTTCAACTTTCAGTGTTATATACTAGGTTACTTTCTGGATCAAGAGCCTAATGCCCAATTAATCACAGATATGACCACATATACAACATTTAACCAGTAATAATTAGTATTTCTCAGTATCTAATCTTTCTAAATAATATCTAAATTGATTGAAAAGAGTAATTCCAAATTAAATAATTTGCAGTTTATTTAAGTTATTTAGTTGGCCTGTGAAGATAGCTCTGCATGGTGAAAGCTGGGGGTTCCTTAAGAAAACCTCATGGTAAGGGCTACCTGAGGCCAGAAGCTAGCCCTGGATAAAGGTAGACAGGTTGGGGAAGCCTCTGACACCCATAGTTAGGAAAGATAGCCCTGTGTGCTGATGTTCCCTTGGAGATCTGTTGACCAAGAGAGGCCATGGCTCCCTGACAACCGCATTGGCCAGAAGAAACACCCTGAATATATTTGGCAGAATGTGGTATAGGTGACACATATGAGATAGATGCTCTTAAGTTTACAAGGATTTTAAAGGCAAAAATGAGAAATAAATTTTGGTCTTTGCAAAGAGCTTTGGATCTACTCAGAATTCTGCCTGAAGGTCAGCTAAGGCCTCTGTAGCAGGAATAATCCTAGGCCCAGCTCTTGGCATAATATATCAATTATCCCTGGCTGTAGTAATGCTGTGTAACCACCACAGACCTTAGTGACATAGGATGATATTTATTTAGATGATGATCTTTAAGACCTGGACAGGACATGACTGATGTTACTATATTCACTCACAGACTCTGCTGATGTTGGCTGAGCTTCTGCACATGTCCAAGGGGTGGCTGGCTGTTGACTGATCTAAGATTTCCTCAGTATGAGTGCCTGGGGCAACATGACTATTCCATGGGTCTCTCATCTGTTAGCAGAATGGACCAGACATGTTCTCCTGCTGATCATTGAGGGCAAGAATGAGCAAATCCAATGTCAAGAAGCTTTTTCCATATGTTTTCTTTTAGGATTTTTATGTTTCAAGTCTTACATTTAAGAATCCATTTTAGGTTCATGTTTGTGAGTGGTGTAAGACAAAAATTTAGTTTCTTTCTCTTTTTTCTTTTTCTTTTTTTTTTAAGTATATTTTATTGATTATATTGTTACAATAGTTCCAATTTTTTCCCCTTTGCTCCCCTCCACCCAGCACCCCCCTTCCCCGACAATCCCCTCCCCAAGTCCATGCCCATGGCTCACCCTTTCATATATTCTTCTTCTTTTTTAAAAAAAATAATTAATTAATTAGTTAAATATTTTAACAATAAAAAATAACAATCCCTCCCTCTCAGACTTAAGACCTTTTACAATCTTATAAAGGACAATGGACGAAGGTCTCGAGCTCCTCTAGTTGCTTCAAGCTGGACATGGTCATCGTCCTACCTATCCTTGGGTCAAGAAATCCCTAATAAGAGTAGGGGTGTGGAAGGGAGGGTGGCCTTCCCATAAGGGGAAGGATCGTGCAGACTCCAGGTTGGTTGGCTGTTTCTGGACAACGGCATGCTTGGTTTAACAAGCTGGCATCCTTGTTGTATTCTGGGGGCAACAGGGTTAAAGGATATCATTCAATCCGTAACCACTAGATGACAAAAGACAGGTATTAATTTTTCAATGTCCCACATTAGGGAAAAGAAGGGCTTCTTTAGAGGAAGGTATGCCAGGTACATCTCACCTGTCCAAAACCCTTTTGCCCATTATACTTAGTTTGGGCTGAGGGAAATATTTTAGGTTCCCCCCCTCTCAGACCTCTGGGCCCTTTCTATCCAAGCCGTTAGGGTAAAAAAGAGAAACCAGTTTTGTAAAGTGAAGCCCACAGACCACCCCGTTCTTCACCAACCCAGCCACTTAGTTCAGCCAAACCATTGAGTCTCAGGAGGCAGCAATGCAGACAGGATTAAGTGAGGCCTATACGTACAGACAATCACTCAGGTAATGAGATCGTAGGCTTATGCCCTTTGAAAACAGAAAACACATGTTAATTTATGTAACATAACCCACACACAAGTTTATAGATCTGTAGGACTGTCTTATCGGAAAGACATCGAGTTGCAAGGCATTTGACATTCTTCTTGCCTGTAAATTAAACATCTTTGATAATGCCACAGACATAGTTTAACTTTCAAATGAAAACAAATTTTAAATGAAAAGAAACTTTAAAGACGGTTAGCTGCACTACTTTATAGTCTACCACTGAGCATTGTGATCTTCCTTGAATCTTGATTTTTCTCCCTAAGATTACCCTCCTTGTCATTAAAGGGACTGCATTAAGTTCATTTTTAATTTATCCTGTTCATTTGCATAAACACAACAAGAGCAGCAAATGATCACTTATGATCTTTAGTTCTGCTTTGCTGGAACTTACGCAAGGAACATTTAGGGTGACCTTCAGTCTGCCCTTCAGGGCACAGAAGCTGAGCCACATACCTAGCATTCAGCCTTGCCTGTAAACACCTGTCTTTTCCAGGTCCTCCTGGTTTTCCATTGTGCCTTAAGGTCCCTTCTAGCCATCTTTCAGGAAAACAACCTTCATTCCTTCCCTGGAAAGATTGCTATGGACCGCTCATCCATCCAAGGTACCAGGCCTTTTATCTCATGGACTTTTATTACCTTTGAAAGTCAGTCCCAGTTGCTCAGGGCTTTTTGGTAACAACCAAAGCCCAAGCATATATCCTTTAGGCATGACATTCCAGTCAAAGTCTTAGTCAAAAAATCGTTATTAAGAACTGGTCTTATTAGTTTTATGCAAAGAAACTTAGGTCATTACTTACTTCTTTAGAACGCCAAATTCTGGAGGGATCAGATAGGGAGAAAATATATACAGTGTGAAGGAAAATCCTTGTCCTTCTAATATTCACTGAACTTGCATTTCTATTCTTTATATTTTTATTTTTTCCCACCACTAAAAATTTTTCTGTTTGTTTGTTTTTCCATTACAGTTGTCTCACTTTTTTCCCCCTCTTGCTTCTCGGAACCCTGTCCCTCCCTTCTCCCACATTCAGTCCCCACCCAGCTGTCCATGTCCATGGATCATTTATACATGTTCTTTGACTAGACCCTTCCCCTTCTTACCACTTCTCTCCCTCCCATCTCCCCCTTCGTTACTGTTAGTTTATTCCTCGTTTACATACCTCTGGTTCAATTTTGCTCATTTGTTTGTGTTGTTCATTAGTTTCCTTTAACAGGTGATAGCATAAGGTAATTTTCTTTTGTTGCCTGGCTTATTTTGCTAAGCATAATTCTCTCTAGTTCCAATCATGTTGTTGCAAATGGTAGAAGTTCCTTCTTTCTTTCAGTACTTATTCATTGTCATTTTCCCCCTTTGTACTCGTGTTCCTCTCTGTCTCTTTCTGTTTCTTCACCTTCTTAAAGAAGACCCTTTAGCTTCTCTTGCAATACTGGTTTGGTGGAGATGTATTCTTTTAACCTTCTTTTGTGTTGGAAACTCCTTATTTCACCTTCCATTTTGAATGAGAGCTTTGCTGGGTAGAGTATTCTTGGTTGTAGGCCTTTGTTTTTCATTACTTGGAATATATTTTGCCATTCCCTTCTGGCTTGTGGTGTTTCTGCTGAGAAATCTGATGATAGCCTTATTGGAGCTCCCTTGTATGTTATTAGTTGTTTCTCTCTTGCTGCTTTTAGGATTCTCTCTTTGTCTTTGAATGTTGGCATTTTAATTATGATGTGTCTTGAAGTGGGCCTGTTGGGGTTCATCTTCATTGGGACCCTCTGTGCTTCCTGGACTTGCATGATTCTTTCTCTCTTCATGTTAGGGAAGTTTTCTGTCATTAGTTCTTCAAAGAGGTTTTCTATCCCTTGCTCTTCTTCTTCTCCTTCTGGAATTCCTATGATACGGATATTATTACGTTTCATGTTGTCCTGCAGCTGTCTTAGAGCCTCTTCAGTCTTGTTCAGCCTTTTTTCATTTTGTTGCACTGTCTGTGAGTTTTTGTCTACATTGTCCTCCAGCTTGCTGATCCGATTTTCTGCTTCCTCTAGCCTGTTTTTAATTCCTTCTACTGTGTTCTTCAATTCAGAGATCATATTCTTCATTTCCTCCTGGCTCTTATTGATAGCTTCCATGTCCTTTTTGATGCTGGTATAATTCTCAGTAAGTTCCTTATAGTTCTTCTGGAGTTCACTGTAGTTTTTCTGGAGTTCTTTGTAGTTTCCGCTGAGCTCATTGAGCTTCTCCATAATACATGCTTTCAATTCCATATCTGATAGTTGGCTCCCCTCTATTTCATTTAGCACTCTTTCTGGGGACTCTGCCTTTCCTTTTGATGGGAGGTTGTTTCTCTGTCTCCCCATTTTTGTGACTCCTATTGTTTGTTGGTGCTTCTTAGAATGATCTGCACTTCCTGGATCTGCCCCTGGTGGCGTCAGATCCTGTACCAGTCTGGGCCTAGGCAGCCTGTTGGAGACTTCCAGGGATCTACTGCCTTTGTCTGTCTCCTTTAGTTGTTAATCTATTCAATCTGTGATTAGCTGTCAGGCTTAAGGACCGTGGGTGTGGCAGCTTAATTCCTGTAGGCAGGGCCTTTGCTTCCCCTCAGGCTGATGCCACTTGGCCGGGAATGGTCTGCCTGCAGTGTGGGGATGAATCAGCACTGGGACCCGGCCGGCCGCTTCCCCAGCTCTCCCCTCAAAGCCACCACACCAAACTCTCCCCAAGCATCTCCAGTCCTCTCTGTCTTTCCTCCGCTTGAGCCCAGGGTAAGTGGGGGCAGAATATTTTCATATGTGATCCGCTTAAGAGCTCTTTTTCTCCAGCTGTTTCTCTCTGGCTAGCAAGAAACCCTGTGGGTTTTCGCTTTTCTCAGCTGGATACTATTTTACTTTCCACTCTGTTGCTGTAGGGTGGGAAGCCCAGCTGGGGGTTTAGACCCTGCCCTTCTCAGGGGGAATCCCCGGCTGCTGAGCTGTTTCTCAGTCCCTTCAGCTGCCGCCCGTGTGAGCCCAGCCAGCCCTTCCGCGTCTCCGCACTCCCTACCGGTCACGTTGTGATGTAGCGGCCTTTTTTGTCTCTCCGTGGTAATAAGACTTCTCTCCAGCTGGTGTTCGGTTGGTTATTCCAGATGATTTCTCCAAAATTGCGTTGTAAATCCAGACTAGTTCTGGGAGGAAGTTAGTGTAGCTTCCACTTACTCCTCCGCCATCTTGTTTCTCCCTCTTTTTCTTTTTTTTGCATGTGAATATCCAATTTTCCCAGCACTAGGTATTGAAGAGATTACCCTCGGCTCATGGTGCGTTCTTGGAGCTCTTGTCAGAAATTAGTTGACTGTATATACATGCATTTATTTCTGGACTCTTTATTCTGTTCCATTGTTCTATGCACCTGTTTTTATGCCACTACCATACTGTTTTGATTTCTATAGCTTTGTAATATACTTTGATATGAGAAATGAGAAATGTGATGCCTCCTTCTTTGTTCTTCTTTATCAAAATTGCTTTGACCATTTGGTGTCTTATGTGGTTCCAAACAAATTCTAGGATTTCTTTTTTCTATAAAAGTGATACTGAATTTTTGTTAGGAATTGCAGTAAATCTGTAAAAATGACTTTGGGTAGTATAGACATTTTTATAATATTTCTTCCAATCAAAGTATATAAGATATTTATGCATTTATTAGTGTCTTTCAATTTCTTTTATTAATGTCTTATAGTTTTTTAAGTATATTTTATTATATTGTTGCATTAGTCCCACTTTTTTCCCTTTGCCCCCCTCTGCCTAGTACCACCCTTCCCCCAGCAATCCCACCCCCCTTACTTCATGTCCATGGGTCGTGCATGTAAGTTCTTTGGCTTCACCCTTTCTTATATTATTCTTAAATCCCCCCCACCCCACCTATTTTGTATCAACCAATTATGCTTCTTGATTTGTGCACTATTTCCCCATTTCTCTCCCTTAGCCCTTTCAGCTGATAATTCTCCAAATGATCCCAATTCCTATGATTCTGTTCCTGTTCTGTCTGTTTGTGTAGTTGGATTTTGTTTTTATTTTTTATATTCAGTTGTTTATAGTTGTGTTTGTTGTCATTTTAGTGTTCAAAGTTTTGATCTTCTTTTTCTTAAATAAGTCCCTTTAACATTTCATATAATAATGGCTTTGTGATGATGAACTCTTTTAGCTTTACCTTGTCTGGGAAGCACTTCATCTGCCCTTCCATGCTAAATGATAGCTTTGCTCAATAGAGTAATCTTGGTTGTAGGTCCTTGCTTTTCATTACATTGAATACTTGTTGCCAGTCCCCTCTTGCCTGCAAAGTTCCTTTTGAGAAATCAGCTGAGAGTCTTATAAGCACCCCTTTGTAGGTAACTCTCTGCTTTTCTTTTGCAGCTTTAAAGGTTCCCTCTTTATCTTTCACCTTTGGCACTTTAGTTATGGTGTGTTTTGGTGTGCTCCTCTTTGGGTCTAGCTTGTTTGGGACTCTCTATGCTTCCTGGATTTGTAGGTCTATTTCCTTTGCCAAATTTGGGAAGTTTTCCTTCATTATTTTTTCACATAAGCTTTCAATTTCTTGCTCTTTCTCTTCTCCTTCTGGCACCCCTGTGGTTCGGATGTCGGCACGTTTAAAATTGTCCCAGAGTTTCCCAAGCCTTTCCTCATTTTTTCTCAATTCTTATTTCCTCATTCTGTACTGATTGACTGCTTATTTCTTCCTTATGTTCCAAATCATTGATTTGAACCACAGTTTCCTTCCATTCACCATTGGGTTTGTGTGGATTTTCCTTTGTTTCACTTAGCATAGCCTTCACTTCTTCCCTTATGCATTTGCCATACTCAAGCATATCTGTCAAGCCTGTGAGCATCTTTATCATCAGTGTTTGGAATTCTGTGTGTGTCAGGTTGGCTATCTCCTCATCTGTTAGATTAACTACCTCCTCATCACTTAGTTCTCCCACTGGAACCTTGATCTGTTCCCTCTTTTCGGCCATACTTCTCTGTCTCCTCATCTTGACAGTCTCCTCTGTTTATTGCTTCTATGTCTTATGTAGAGCTGTTGCTCCTGTTACATTGTAAGGCAAGGAGTCTTAGGTATTTGTCAGTACAGGGTGACTCATTTCATCAGGTTGTGACGTTGTACATGGGGGAGGGGTCAGAGAGGAAACAATGCCACTTGCTTAGCACTTGCACCTTTTCTAGGCACTTCTCCTACTTTCATATGGGACTGGCACCTCTTTAGCTGTTGCCCGGGCCATCATTCCCAGAATGGGTGGGTCTGCAGATGTTCTAGGCTCTTTAAACAAGTGGACTCTGCTGAGAGGCCAGCAATTTCTTCCTCTGACCCCTAGCCCCACTGGTTTGCACAGTCAGAATCAATGAGGCTTGGTATTCCCTGGCACTGGGACCGTGAGCTGCGTGATCTGGTCAAGAGCTGGGAACACTCCCAAGGTGTCTCTCCCCACTTTTTAAAATGTGTAACTATGCTTTCTGCTGCCACTGCTGCTGCTGCTGCCATCACCACACCACGTCCTCTCTGCCCTGGCTCCGCCCCTCCTACCTTCTTTATATCTTTGTTTATTGTACTTCCATACTATTCAATTTTCTGGAACTTCTGGTTGTCTCTAGTTTTGAGGTCGTTGTATTTTTTCTTAGCTGTGGAGGGAGACCCAGTGTGTCTGTCTAGTCCTCCATCTTGGCCAGAAGTCTTTATTGTCTTATAGTTTTTAACGAATAAATTTTTCACCTCCTTAGTTAAATTTTTATTTCTTGGATAAGAGAGAAAAAACAGCAGAAACAAAAGCTAAAATAAACAAGTGGTCTACCATCAAACTAAAGCGCTTCTGTACAGTATAAGAAACAATCAGTATACTAAAAATACATCCTACAGAATGGGAGGATATATTTGCAAATCCAGTATCAGATAAGGAGTTAGCATCTAAAATAAATAAATAATTCATACAAAGAAGCAAATAACCCATTTAAAAATGGACAAATACCTGAACAGATGTTTTTCCAAAGAGGACATACAAATGGCTAATAGGTATACAAAAGGTGCTCAACATTACTAATTGTTGGGGAAATGCAAATCAAAACAATGAGATATCACCTCACACCTGTCAGGATGGCTATTATCAAGAAGAAAAGATAACAAATATTAGTGAGGATGTGTAGAAAAAGGAACCTTATACATTGTTGGTAGGAATATAAATTGTTACAGCCATAATGTAAAACAATATGGCAGTTCCTCAACATTTTAAAAATAGAACTACCATATGAACCAACAATCCTGCTTCTGGGTTTATATAAAAATAAAGTAATAACAAGATATCAAAGAAATACCTATACACCCATGTTCACTGTAACATTATTTACGATAGCCAAGGTATGTACGTGTGTGTATATGTATGTGCACACACATGTATATATACATATACACATATGGATATTATAAATATTATAAAGGCAAAAATCATTAAAAAAAAAGAAAATCCTGTCATTTGTTACAACATGGATGAACCTGAGAGGCATTAAGCTAATTGAAATAAGCCTGATGAAAAAAGGCAAATAGTGTATGGTATAATTTATATGTGAAATTTTTTTTAAAAAGACAATTTCATAGGAACAGAGAACAGAATGGAAATTGTCAGGACCTGAGGGGAGGAGGAAATAGAAAGATTTAGGTCAAAGGATATGAATATTCAGTTACAAAAAGAGTTGGTTCTAAGGACCTAATATACAGTATGTGACTATAGTCAATAACACAACGTTCTGTACCTGAAAGTTGCTAAGAGTAGATCTTAAGCATTCTCACCGCACACACAAAAAGAGAATTAACTATGTGAGGCGATGGATGTGTTAATTATCTTAATTATTCTATAATGTGTGTGTATATCAAATCATATCATTGTACATTTTAAACATATAGAATTATATTTGTCAATTATTTCATAATAAAGTTAAAAGAAAGAAAAAATGAGCAGTTAAATCACACAAGGGTTCTGAAGCCTCTGTTGGCTCAAAATTTAAGGTGGGCCTTTTGGCTAAGCAAAACATGTGGCTGGGCAGTTAGAGTGTGAGACCACCCCAAGGTTACAAGGGAAAGGCTTGGGTACAGGGCGAGGTAAATAATGGGGCAATTAATCAACTACTGGAGATTTTACTACAGTCCCTCTCTAAATTATGGTTCACTTATCACAGCCTCACTGTATCATGGGATTTTAAAAAATATTATATTTAATTATTTAGCACAGATTTTTTGCTATATTGTGGGATTTTGCAGTACTGTATATGTATGTTGTTAAAGTTATGTAGGTTTAAGAGTGTAGAATATGTTTAAGAACATAAGTAATATTTATAAAAGTGTGGAAAGGGTTAAGGGAGTGGGAAAGGTTAATAAGGGACTGGGAACAGTTTATAAGTGTGTGGGAAGGGTTTATAAAGCCTTAAAATATATATAAATACAAAAATAAATGTAAGGGGCATCTAGAACGTAATACCCACAATAAGTGAGGGAATACTGTATATACAAACAATGAAGCACTTTAAAATGCTCAATCTCATTCTCACTCATTTTGTAATCTCAGCCCTTGTGATGCAGGCTCAACAAATGCTTTGTCCATGAATGAATGAATAAATGAATGAATGAATAACAACTCCACTGAAGTAAGCTGGGCCATCTTGCTAGTTTTTGGAGAAAAAAGTCTGCTTACTTTGGTTTATAAACACAGGGAAGAATAACCATGTTCTGTTACCAAACATTTTTTTTTCCCTTAAAAAAAAGTCCCTAGTCTTAATAAAACAACATAATTTCTGGGTACTATTTCTGTTAGAGTAAGACGGAAACACCCCAACTAGAACAGTACAAGAATATTCAGGGGGAGAAAGATCAAATTATGCTGAATGCAGCTCCCAGCCTCAGCCTGATGTTTCGCTGGATTTGCTATACCCCGTCAGGCAATTGTAAGGACTCAGAACACGTCTTCAGGGCTGTGCTCATTTTCATAATAAACCCCTGCTTTCACTCTCTCTAGTACTGTTTTCTCCAAGATTTACCATTTGAGGATAACAAACACTAAATAGAACAAGTATTTCTGCTGAGTTAAAGCTCAGCCACTCAGCTCACATTTTCATGGTTCTATCTGGGTGTCTTACCCACCTAAAATCTATATTTCTTTCCAACAGTAGTTATAGCATCTGCCTGGCTCTAGCCTAATCCTACAGTTTTTAGCAACATGGAAGGAAGGTGGGAATAGAAGCTATCTGTAAATTCAGCTGGGAATGTGTCTTCCAGTGTGTTGCTTCTGTAGAAACAAAAACAGTATTTTGAGCCTGCTGCAAACCAAAGTTGTGTTCCACTTAGAGACACATGTGATGGAGCTAATGGAAGAAATAGGAAGTTTTGACCTTTTAAAAAAAGTATTATCATATTAGTGTCTTTCCAAGAATTAGGTGGCTTAGAACTCACTAATCTCAGAGTTTCAACACCAGGGGATAGAAGGAAACCCCTCTCCCCTGCCAAGTGACGCTTCGGGTTTTGATCTTTGGGAGCCAGCAGTGTGTGTGATAAATAGCAATCAGCTGCTTCACTCCGGGCCTCACAGCCTGCCCGTGAGATCCGGTGCCACCCACCGTGCTACTTCGGAGGCAATGATGCATTTTTAAATAGCACATTAATATTAAAAAGAGTTCGGTGAGCAGATCAAGGACAAAGCCTTTCATTCCTTCATAGAAATTTAAGCATCATGTAAAATGCACCTCAGTTCTTCATATGTATCAGATGGTCCTGTCCTCTTAAAACACAAATTCAGCCCCCATGCATGGGGATTAACAGGTGTCATAACACTGAATCGTGGAAATGCCTCGAAAACAGGTGTCTGACATAGGTGACCAATACAAGAAAGAATATTCATGGAAAGAAAATACAGGGGTGGGCCAAAGTAGGCTTAAAGTTGTAATACAAATAAATAATACAAAAATTAATCATAAGAAAACAAGAATAAGCTATGTTTTGCATACTGAAAGCTGTAAATCTCTTTTTGTCTGCCCCTCCCACTATTTCCTTCACTTAAATAAATATATTAGTGCTTTCTCCCAGAACTTATTGTGTCATCATAAACAAGTCCCCTGTTGCTTGAACTTCACTGTTGCTTTGCTCCTGGGAAAGTGGAGGAAAAAAAAGTCTGTACATTTCCCTCAATTTCCTTCCCATCTTTCCTTACAATTTTCTCCGTGTTCTCTTCTTCCCTGACCATGGTTCAGAAACACAGTGGACTCTAGCTTCGATCTTGCCCTTTGGTGTCTTGGGTAAAACCCCTCAGAATTCATAAAATGTCCTCAATGCCCTTGAATCGGGGGCACTGGCCCAGCACAAGAACGCTGGCTTTCTGCCAATAGAAAGTGTCTCTCATCTTCTATTTATTGATAAAATAAATATGAAAAAGAAAGTTACACTTAAGTTTTTCAAATTTTAAGAATTCTGTGCTAATTAGATATTAGTTTGTTGGCTATTACCATCTCTCCACTGCTTCAGAGAATGTGAGAAAGTAAGATGAATAAGACAAAAGATGATTAGAGAGAAAAAGGAGCAGCTCCAGGTAAGGTTCTCCACAAGCAGAACTTGAATGGAAGCTTGGATGTAGGGTGTTTATTAGGGATCAATACCTGTGAAAAGAAGGGTGCAGAAGCAGGATTGGGCAGAGAAAAAAGTCTAAAGGCTGCACATGCCCAGCAAATCTGTGGGCACTTGAGGAGGCAGCACTGGTCTGTCTCCCCACTTTGAGACAAAATTTCCAGATATTAATGCCTTCACTTCATTGAATTACTGATGTGAGATGTCACCAGAAGGGCAGGATCTCCAACAGGTGGTCTTGTCAGCTGAACAGACCCTGAAGGAGCCCACAGCTGGAGGTGGTCTGCTCACTGCACTCCCTGCCAGTCCTTCCTTGAAGGGTCCCCTGGGAAGCTCATCTCCACATTGACCACAGTTCTCAGTGACTAAAGCTAAACACCCACAGCTTGTAGAGTGAGTGACACAGAACCGGAATCTAAAGATCTCTATGTTGGCAGACAAAAATGGTTTTGGCTAGTTCCCCAAAAGGTATAGCACTATCTACAATGAGCTCTTGAAGAAAAAAAAATCTTTTCTTCTGAACCTCAAAAGAAAAAAGCAGTAAAGGCTATGGGAGGCCACAGTCACAGCCCAGCCCAAATCTAACTAGAGGCCCTTTTGCCAAAGAACTTGTATGAATGACCCATGGACATGGACAACAATGTGGGAATTGACTGTGGGAGCAGGGGGTGGGGTGGGCTGAGGAGGGCAACATGGGAAAAATCAGGACAACTGTAATAGAATAACAATAAAAAAGTCTAAAAACAGTAACACAATGATTACTGATATGTAGCCATTTGTACATGAGTTTCTGCTCTGAATATTTAAAATGCTAACTTGACATCTAATTTTGCTATTCAGATGTTAATCAACAGTCCTTAGGACAGAGTGTAAGACTGACAAATCCATACATATCACATATATAGTTTATAATAAATTGTTCTTTTATTTATTTAATGTTTTCAGTTTTTTTTAATCTTTAGCTATCTTTATTAATTCATTCTTGATCAATAGTTTTTTTGTTTTTTTGGTTTTTCAATTACAGTTGTCCCATTTTTTTCCCCATTGCTCCCCCCCACCAAGCCCATCCCTTCTCCCGCAATCATATCCCTTCCCGTTGTCCATGTCCATGAGTCATTTATACACGTTCCTTGACTAGACCCTTCCCTTTCTTATCCCCCTTCTCTCCCTCTCCCCTCCCCCCTATTGACTACTATTCTAGTCTTTGCCTATTTAGTTCGTTTGTTTGTGTTGCTCTTTAGTTTCCTGTATTAGGTGAGATCATATGGTATTTTTATTTCTTTGCCTGGCTTATTTCACTAAGCATAATTCTCTCTAGTTCCATCCATGTTGTCGCAAATGGCAGGAGTTCCTTCTTCCTTTCTGCTGCATAGTATTCCATTGTGTAAATGTATCACAGCTTCCTGATCCACTCATCTACAGATGGGCATTTAAGCTGCCTCCAGCACTTAGCTATTGTAAATAAGGCTGCTATGAACATAGGGGTGCATAAGTTCTTTTGAATAAGTGTTTTAGAATTTTTCAGGTATAATCCTAGTAGTGGAATCTCTGGTTCAAAAGGCAGTTCCATTTTTAGTTTCTTGAGGTAATTCCATACTGTTTTCCATAGTGGCTGCACTGGTCTGCATTCCCACCTACAGTGCAGTAGGGTTCCCATTTCTCCACATCCTCGCCAGCATTTGTTGTTTGTTGATTTGTTGATGATGGCCATTCTGACAGGTGTAAAGTGGTATCTCATTGTGGTTTTTATTTGCATCTCCCTGATGGCTAATGATGTTGAGAATTTTTTCAATTCATGTGTCTATTGAGCTTCTGTATGTCCTCTTCGGAGAAGTGTTTGTTTGGGTCCTTTGCCCATTTTTTAGTTGGGTTGTTTGTTTTCTTGATGTTGAGTTGTATAAGCTCTTTATATATTTTGGAGATCAGTCCCCTGTCTGTGATGTCATTGGCAAATATGTTTTCCCATATGGTTGGTTTCCTTTTCATCTTGCTGATGCTTTCTTTTGCTGAGCAGAAACTCTTTAGTTTGATGTTAATGTTTTCAGTTTTTAAAAGCTGACATAATGTCAGGCTTATAGAAAAGTTATAAGAATAATTCAAAAAATTTATAGATACCCATATCCTTCCGCAAGATCCATTCTTTCCTCTCTGTCTTTCTGCCTCTCTTTCTTTCCACACCCCCTTAAATACTTCATAAAGTATTTCTAGAAACAAGCCATTGTCTGCATAACCACAGTAAAACAATCAAGATCAGAAAATTGTCATTAACAAATTATTATTCCCAATTACATCATTTCTTAAATAGTTGTTAGTTGATTGTTTACTCTAAGAGAGAGCTTTTCCTTTCTTCCTGTATATTTACATGATCATGAACTAAGAATTTTTTACTTTATCTAATAAGTTGTACCCTCCTATTGTCCTTATTTATGTTGTTTAAATTGTTACAGAGTTGCCCTTTCAAACTAGTTCCTGTATTCTTTTAACATGTCTTCATCATTCTTTCAGCACTTCCTTTCTTTCCTATCTAAGATATGCCAGACTCACAAATGCATACATACATACAGATGCATGCATTTCTAAATCTATATGTTGAGGTATATTAGTAAATTGCAAACAATACAAGGGCCACTTGCCTAAAGCAGCCAAGGCAGGGTCCATAACTGCTTTCTAAGCCCTGATAACTCTCAACCAGTGGTTGTCAGAGATTGAAGGCAGGAGGAAGGGATGACTAGATGGAGCACAAGGATTTTCAAACCCATTAATGTACAACACCAAAAGTAAACCCAGGTAAAATGCACACTTCGTTGATTTTGATATGTTGTTGTAAGTCCATGAATTGTGTCAAAGGTGCCACTCTGGTGGGGGATATTTATAATAGGGGTTTCTATTCATGTGTCAGGTTGGGGAGTATATGGGAAATTTCTGCATTTTTGTCTTAATTTTGGTATAAATCTAAAACTGCTCTAAAAAAATAAAGTCTTTTAAAAAATGTGTGTTCAGAAATTAACTCAGGTTTTTTTCTTATTACTTCTACTATACTTGTACCAGCTATCTTTGTTTATACTAGGTGTAGCATTTATGAACCTTGATAAAGGCCAATTTATCATTATTTTGAAAGCCCCAAATTAATATTTTTGGAAATTTCTCTCTCTTTTTTTCTTGGAAATACCACCAGAAGTTTGCATACTTTGTGATTTTGTTTTGCAATAATACATGCTTAAATTTCTCTATTCTACTCATTGATAAATATTGAAAGATATATAAATATAGATGTCTTGCTATAGATATATAGGTATACCTACATATCCATATATATCCATATATATGTAAATCACACAGAAGTTCTGTGAGGTCCTCAGTAACTTTTAAGAGTGTAAAGGAGTCTTGATACCAAATGTCTAACCACCACTGCTTTAGGTAATGTCTTTTTAGGACACAAGCACCATGTTCATTTCCAACTTTATAGTTTCTTCCCTTTCATTCTACCAAAATCATAAAGCTACCTTCCACTTATTTTTTTCTGGAATGAATATTACTCTGAATTTTAAAAATTAAGGAGAAATAAGAACAGCACTTAAGAGTAGCATGAACAAAATAAAGGAAAAACTAGTAAAAATAATAACTAATCTACTAGTAATAAGCCATATAGCTATGTGCTAGGCTTGCTCTTTCTTACCTCAAGCTGATGGCCCTCCCTTCCTTATCCCAAGGGCAGGGAAGCACCCTCACCAACAGGATGCCCACACTAAAGGAAAGGGTAATCCAGCTCTCAATACATCCTCACCTGTTTGCCAAGAGGCAAACAAGCCTCCCTTGCTCCTGTTCTGTGATCAAATGGTGCTTACCAGCCAAGAAACTCTGCAGGTGTTTCAACAGAGCAGCACTGTTTATACGATGGCAATGTGAGGTGCTAGGAGGCAGCTAAATGGCCAACAGCATGTGGTGTAACTGATAGTGAGCAGAGAATAGGTTTTGCCTTCGGCCAAACTTTGAGACTCTTAGCTTTGGGACGAATATCCTGAAGCATGGAAACTCACTGAATTTTAGACAGTAAATTGCCCAACTCTAACCCATGTGGATGAGTTAAGTGTAACTGAAGCAGACAGATCAGATTAAGTTCCCTTTCATCTTCCTCTAAATAAGTCTCTCCCCCTGACACCTCATCTTATATTAAGGGAAAAAGTAATTGACCTAAACCATTTTCCCAAGTGCCAAACATTTGCAAATACTAAAGAGGTATGCTCAAGACAAAACACCATGGGTCTAGTTCATCTGGGTCTGCTCACACCATATCTGGGAAGCAAACACACCACCAGTGGCTTTACAACCTTCAAAACAATAGAGTGATTTTGTGTGTTTTCTCCTTTGCTTCCCATTTCCAAACATTCAATAAATAAGAAATTTCTCTTTATTGCCCATTTCTAATACCCAGCGTTGGCTTCCAAAAATGCTAATGAGTTGGGGCACGAACAGCAGAGTGGCCTCAGAATTCCTAGGGAACACGGGATTCAAAATGACCTGCGCTACCAGCTGGTGCCAAGCTTGGACATGAAGCCCGAGGTGACTGAGTTCCAGCTCAACCCTCCCCACCAGCTCCAGAATTCTCCTATATTCTGGACTGTATTTAATTCCCAGGAGGGCAGAAGGGCATTGTGAGGGGAAAGAGTTGGTGGATTGAACAAAAATGACCTCAAGTCCATCTTTTGAAGAAATGCAGTGTGCTTTTACCCAACTTTATATAGGTTTGTTGTATTTGTGAAACACAGCAAGATATCAATGTGTCCCTCCAAATAGTTTTAGGGCCCTGACTCCAAGGTTGAAGTTGGAAAGGTGTTTATATTTGATGAGAATGAACCCAGAGGCTCTGCTAACTTCCCAGGAAGTCACTTTGGAGTGAAAGATCTCAGGCTGGCAATGCCCCATCTTGTTTCATATTAAGTCCATCCTTCTCCCACTCAGGCCAAACTAAGTCTTTTAGAAATCCTCACAAGCTTCATTAGAGTTTGGCATTTCAAAGTGTGGGTAATTCCAACTATCACACAATCAGTCGCTCTAAACATCCAAGTAAAGCCACTTGGGCTCCTGACTGAATACAAGCTTAGCAGTTGAGATAAAGACTGCAGGTGTTAGTTACCAATGTCTTGTACCATAGAGTGGTGGTGGGATTGAGGGTGCTTCCTCTTACCTTCAAATACCAATCTACCTTTATCAATGCTAGAAGAGTCTTATCGTTTCTTGGTGAACTAGAGGGACAGCAAGTGAATATACTGTATTTATGAGGGTAAACTCTTTAGTAGTAGCAGTAGAAATAGGAATAGTAAGAGTAGTAATCACTAGTATTAAAAATTATGATTGGTAGACATTATTGAGAAACTACCAAAGTCAATGACCTACTCCTTGCCCCTTGTTACTGCTCACTCTGTAGGGGACACAGCCAAGCATTTTCCTTCCACAGGTTCCCCTGTAATGAGGGGCAGCAATATAAAATACTTTGGGCTCATGACATGTGAAGAAAGATTTCTGGGGAGTTAAAAAGCTCCAAGGGAATATTTTCTCCCTTGATATAAAACGACAATTAATGATGGGGCCCTTGTGAAACTTTCCCCTTCTCACTGCCTTAAATACTAACTTCCAGGCTAGAAGTGCAGTGGCTATATTGTGACCATGAGAAAAAAGTCATGTAAATGAGAGCAGAGTCAAACTTCACCTTGGCAAGCCTGAAAAACTTGCCAGTTACCACACATCTCTATAGCCTTTATTGTGGGAGAAAAGCAAACTTTGATTTGTTTAATTTGTTGGCCATTGTGATCTTAGCTTTCTTATCTGGGATATGAGGAGGGTGGGTCAAAAGTAGGCTTATACTTGTGAGTATGTGAAACAGAATTTATTATTGTATTAGTATTTATTAATTATTATATTATTTTCCATATGAATAACTGTCAACCTACTTTTGCCACGCCCTGTACTTTGCAAAGATCACTGCAGATTTTCCTTTGAAGCCTATGAATCACATTGTAAACTGTAAAGTTCTACATGAATGTAAGAAAGACATTTATTTGGGGGAGGATAGCAGATTGATCATCCATATTTTTCATCCCTATTTATAAGTGTTAATTGTGTGTCTAAAAGTTACTGAGTAATCCTCTAGTTTGTCCTTGCAGAGTTTACACTACATTAAGTGACTCTCTGAGTCATCTAATTCCTGATATAATACCACAGAGAATAAAACAAAGAATTATTAAACTATTAATTGCTAAATTACAAGATACTAATGATAGTTCTGCACAAATTTGAATAATAATCTAAGATATATTAAGTGTTTACTACGTTCCAAGTATTATTCTAAATATTTTATATGAACTAAGTAATTAAACCCTAGAATAACCCAAAGAATAAATAAATATATTACCTTCCACATTTTACTCATGGTAAAATTGAGGTGCAATGGGGTTATTGTATTGACCCAATTCACAGGTAGAAAGTGGCAGAACCAGGAATGACTTCAGGCACTCTGCCATCCATTAACTGCTCTGCTGGAAAGAGAAAAATGTGAGGTACTTGAGTTTGTAAACTTTTTTGCTATTTACCTAGTTCAGTGATGTTGAGCACAACATTTATAACCTGTCTCCGCATCTTTAAAATAAGGATAATAGTTACCTAATTGGGTTGTTTGGAGCATTAAATTGATAATGTATATAAAGCACCCCATGAAGTGACAGGCACATAACAGAGCATTGTACATGGCTGCTATTACTGGACTGGTGGATGGACTGGAAACCTCAGCACCATGTAGTTTATTAAGATGGTAGTTTACCAAGATGATGCTTTTGAAATGTTATAGGGTCCTGCCACACAGAGGTGTGTTACTGTTCTCCTAAAGTAGAGAATGCTGGAGTAGAGGTGAGTGTGTGTGCACGTGTGCACGTGCGTGTGTGTATGTACTTCATTAATTTACTCCATTGAATGATAGAACTATTCACCTCATAAGTCACTGAAGGGGAGAGGGAGGAGGGGCAAAGAGAGGGAGAGAGAGAGAGAATGAATAGACTACATATAAATGAATGAATTTCTGAACGGAGGCCTGAGATGTTTTGCAATGACAAGTAAAGATGGGTTACAATATTAGGTGATTCAGTACATTTACAGGGTATCAGATGGAGAAAGATCCCAGGAATGACAAGGACAGCTACCACAGAGGATTTGAAAGCATTTGAATAAATGCCCCATCTCATAATATAACTATGGCCTATGAATTGGGGAGCACGGTCTGAGAACAACCCAGTGCTACCACATCAGAAAAACACAAAGTTCATTGGACCACCTTGGCAAGACATTCCCCTGCTGAAGTGTAGCCCCAAACCAACCACTGTCTACAAAGGGACAGAAGAAGAGTGGTGGGAGCCAATGCAAATGATTCTCATTTGTATTCAATCAATTCCTGTCTTCTGCCTCCCTGTGGCTAATGGAAAGAGGCACCTTTAAGCTTTCTTTACTTAATCTTCACACTGGGGGCTCTTCAATTATTTATGTAGTAATCAACTCTGAATGGAGAACAACTTACTTACTAAATGAACAGGGACTAAAATGGGCCTTATGACAAGTCATGTGTCAGTTTAATAGAGGCCAACTTTGGGTTCTCCACCTCTACTTCCAAGGAGAGAAAAGTTGCTACATAATTAATTGGGGCCTTTCTTTCCTTTGAGGCCTTCCCCCTTTATCTGTGAACCTATACATGTCTCCTGGTCTAGTTCCTGACTTAGAGGACAAATTCCTGGGCTGTTCCTTTTGCCAACACTAAAGCACTATGTTTCCTCTTTGTCCTTGCAGCCCAGTCACATCTCTTGATTCAGATTATTCATTAAACTATTTGGGGGCCATTGCACTAGCTTGTTTATATATTTTTTTATCCTGAATTTCTCAACAAATGTATAGCCAAACCCTTCACTTTGGTGTCACCCATAAAAATGTAAATTGCATTTCATTCTTTTTGTAACATGGAAACCTTTAATAAAAATGTCAGGGAGACAAGACCAAGAACATGGCTTGTATATTGACACTGAATACAATATTCCCAATTGGAATTGATATATTAACCAACACACTACGACTAGTCAACAAGGAATAAGCCAATCTAACTAGAAAATAATTTTCTGCACCTTTTTTTGTCTTTCCCCTGCAGAATGTTACCAGAGATTTTGAGAAATCGATTTAGAAAGATCTAATCTCTCAATGTATATATTTAAGCAGTGGTACAATATTTGTTTATTAACCCCCTACCATGTATCACTTTCCTACAGCACAAGATTTACAACTAGCAGAATTGTAATGCTATCAAAAATTAAAATGTCATTTATCTGTCAACACTTATTTTTAGTGAACCTGTAAAGGCTTTAATGCTCATAGATTGTTTTACTATTATTCACAGATGGAAATTTAAAAATTAATTCTGAAATTTCTAGAAATTTTCAGATATGTAGTTTCCAGAATGCACATTTTCTATTTTTTGCTTCTCGGAATATTTGTCTCTTTCCTTTTTTTCTTGTACCATTTTCATTTCCATTTTTCACACAATTCTCCTAAGAATATTGGAATTTCCACAATCATTTTATGCATTTTTTTTTTATGCTGCCATATAATTCACTCAAAACTAAAGAACTGAGAACCTTGATGCATTGGCATATGCCATCATAGTAATACTACAGAAATACCACTTTTACATATGCTGTATCACTCCTAAAAATCCATAAATATGCTACTATTGCCCATTGTATCAGTCTCAAATTTCATTGGCTGACCTTCTGGAAATTTGTTTCTTTTTATCTGTCCAAATTATCCTTACTGTTTCTCAATTCACTTCCCCCTTAATTAAGCTATCGTACATGCTTTGTTTTTATTTCTATGCCTCTTCTTGTGTTATTTTTCCCACACTAAAATGTACCCAAACCACTTTTCCTCTCTATTTAAATACCAATTTTTCCTTTAAGTTTTCTTTTTTTTATGGAGTTATCATCTGCTATTAACATCCCACACTGATCTATTCCTTCAAATACCAGTTAGTCACTCACTGTGTGATTCAACTATATTCTTTTTTTTATCTATTGATTAATTTTGATTTGAAAGAGAGAGATCAGTTTGTTGTTCCACTTATTTATGCATTCATTGTATGTGCCCTGACCAGGTATCAAGTCCACAACCCTGGCATATTGGGACAACACTCTAAGCAACTGAGCTACCTGGCCAGGGCCTTAGCTATATTCTAATTGTTTCATCTATGTAAGGTTTATTTTTTCAGTTACATGGTAAATGCCTAAAAATGTCTTAGCTTTTTTTTTTTTTTTTTCAGATTTAATGTGTTTTATTGATTAAATTATTACATTTGTGCCAATTTCCCTTCCCTCTGCTCCCCTCCACCCGGTGGCCCCCCTCCCTCCAGTTGTCCCCCCCTTTTAGATTATGTCCATTAGTTGTGCATACAGTTCCTCCCAACCTCTCTCCGTCTATTCCATTCCCTCCTACCTTGATCCCCAATTCCTATATCATCTCCCTCCCTTTCCCCATTCCCCCTCCCTGTTGACCTCCCCCCAATATGCTTCCCGTACCCACAGTTCCTCTTCCCCTCTCGTTGCCTATTTAGTTTGCCTTTGTTTCATCTCCCTAGCTTCTGTTTTTTTTTAAACCAGTCCCTTTAACATCTCATATAACAGTGGTTTGGATCTAATGAACTCTTTCAGTTTTATTTTGTCCTGGAAACACTTTCTCTGTCCTTCTATTCTGAATGACAATTTCGCTGGATAGAGTATTCGTGGTTGTAGGTTTTGGATTTTCATTACTTTGAATATTTCTTGCCAGTCTCTTCTTGCCTGTAGGGTTTCCCTTGAGAAGTCAGCTGATAGTCTAATTGGGACCCCTTTGTACATAATTCTTTTCTTCTCTCTTGCTGCTTTTAAGATTCTCTCTTTATCTTTAATTTTTGACATTTTGATTATAATGTGTCTTGGAGTGGTTCTCCCTGGGTCCAGTCTCTTGGGAACTCTCCTTGCTTCCTGGACCTGCATGTCTATTCCCTTCCCCAAGTCTGGGAAGTTCTCCTTTATTATATTTTCACTCAATTTTTCAAGTTCTAGTTCATCTTCCTCATTCTCTGGCAAACCAATGATTCTTATGTTGGGCCTTTTATAGCTGTCCCAGAGGTTTCTGATCCTTTCATTGTTGCTTCCCATTTCCTCTTGCTGCATTGGTTGACTGCTTGTTCCTTCTCCATATTCCAGTTTGTTGAAATGAACTCTGGATTTTATTTCCTTTCCTTCTGTCTCGTATGCTGTTTTGTTCCTTTCGTTATGAAAGTTTTTCGCTTCTTTCATATCTTTTTCCTGCTCTTTTGTGAATTCTGTAAGCCACCTGATAACAATGGCCCAGAACTGAGCCTCTGACAGGTTTCTTATCTGTTCATCTGTCAGGTTCTCTATCTGCTGCCTGGTGAGTTGTGTTACCGGTATTTCTAAAGTTGCCTGTCTCATTTTGACAGATGCTTTTTGTTTTCTTGGGCTGGCTGTCGGGGGCAGTGCCTGTGTACGCGTCACAAATTAGCGACTGGCGCCTGCTTGTCCGCGACCTATTTCGCAGCCCTGTGGTGCTTTCTTTGGGGGCGGGGGTCCAAGATGGATTCACACAGTTATTCAGCTAGGAGACAGGGATCCGTCCTCCCGCCCCCCTGGGCCTCACTGTTCAAGGCGATGCGGCGGCCGCTCTCCCCAGCGCCGGATTCGCGCACCGCCAGGGGCTTGGCCGCCGGGATTCCTCGCCGGGGTCGCGCACCGCCAGGGGCTTGCGTAGCCGGGACTCCTCGCCGCCCCGCCCGCCGCTCTGGGTGCGACCTCAAACAGCACTGCCCACTTTAACTCTTACCTGCCCAAATGGCACCGCTGGTTTATAACTTCATATGTTGGACTTCCGTGTAGTTTTATTTTCTGGAATTTCTAGTTATCCTTTGTTTTGAAGTAGTTGTATTCCTCTATAGTTGTAGAGGGAGACCTAGCGTGTCCGTCTAAGCCTCCATCTTGGCCGGAAGTCCTAAAAATGTCTTAGCTTTGCCCCCTATGTCTGGGAGGGGTTGAGTACATGTTCTACTTGGTGTAATAGCTTAATTGATGTACAGTCCAGTACCAAATATAAGCCATGAAAAATAAAGACAATTTGAAAAATTTAACTTATCAGGATTCCTGAATGTTTTATAGATAATTTTGTGTAACTCACACCCTGAGACTCTTGACTGCAATTGTCAATTTTCATCCATATTTTACATCACATTTGACAAGGTTATTTTCATAACCCATGGTATTCTTTTCTGTCCTGGAATATGAAAACTCCCCTTGAGACATCTAATGAACCCTTTAATCCTAAAAGTCATATCCAAGCAGCAGGATAAGTTCTATAAACCCCAATAATTGTTTCAAAAATCAATACATTCTCATAATTTTTGAAATGCAAGCAGACAAAGATAATAGAAATATTCTTCACTGAGTATTCAAGACCACTGAGTTCACTGGGAAAAAAAGCTACATATATATGTAGTCTGGCATGATATGTTTGCTCAATAAGTGATTAATATAGAAAAGAAATTGAGCCTCCATGAACCATGTAGATTTGAGTCTGACAGCTACAAACATATATAGTTAAAAAAATTCTAAGTTATTCAAAATATCTTACCATGGAGGGCTGGTGGTGACCTTGAATGAAAGCTCCAGGCTTGTGCTCCCTGCACAATGCTGTGTCATAGGGAATGATACGAGGTGACAGGAAAAAGAAAGCTGCATTGTGCTGGTGGTTGGAAAAAAAGTCACTGAGTAGCTTTAGATATGGAATAATTTGAATTTAGATATTACAAACCCTTAAAGGCAGAAAAGTTCAGTGATAGCAATGACTGAAGCATAAACTTCTGGAGAGCACCTTAACCTTCAAATGCTTTTTCAATTTAGTCAGATTCTTTGCTGAACTTCTTTTACAGCCTTGAGTGAGATCCCTAGGAACTAATATGTCACATTCTTAGATACAAATGAAGACATTTTTTTTTTTTTCTAGTCTATTGATGAACAATGAATTGAGGTCAACTACTAGATCTAGTCTCTTGATCTCCCTTACATATCATTCTAGTGTTTGTTTGCTTGTTTCTTTCTTTTTTTGTTTGGTTGGTTGATTGGTTGGTTATTCTAGGAGAAGATTAGGTTGATCTTTTATGATGAACTTCACCTTCTTTCAAATCTTACTTGAATATCTTGTATTGGTTTGTTATAGTCATTACAACATTATCTCTAAAACTATGCTTATTCTTCTACCAATGCATATTCACAGTTAGATTCTTTATATTATAGATTCAAAATAAGATGAGAACTCCAATAACAAAACCCAGTGGATAAACCTAACATTCATTCTCATTGCAAATTAGATTTCCTAACATAGTCACATTAATAATAAAACAATATAATGGGGCCAGATGGTATAATATAGAAATTTACACTCTTATGTGGAAACTAGACAGATAAATGTAGGTAGTGTCAGGTAGCCTTGTTGTGAGAAATCACCTGGAGAACAGTCTAGGATTTTATACCAGGTTTATTGAAGGAAGGAAAGGAAAGGGTTAGAGGTAAGAGGAAACTCCTAGAATGACTCAAGGCCCATAGGAGCAAGGGATAGGAGTTTCCTCCAGTGTGCCTGCAGGCGCCATCTCCAGATCCTTCCAAACATACATTTCGGTTATAGTGAGTTTAGCCATCAACACATTTGGCAGCTTAATTTGCATGTGGTTCATTTGCATATGTCAAAAGTCTGGGTGGGCAGTCCAGCTGCCACCATGTTCTGACAGGTAGGAGGTCACTAAAGCCACTGAGACCCCACAACACAGGTTAGACTTAAGGCAGAGATATATGGGTGCGTCTGTGTGAATGAGTGAGCACACAAGTGTGAGTGTGTACATATGAGTGTGTGGCCTGAGGGTCTGAGATAAGGATAGGGTCAGGAAGACAGGAAAGAACTAATAGATATTAAGTATCCACTAAGTATTGATTGTTACAATTAAATACTAAATCTATCTACCTCTCACATGATTATGTCTTAATTAATCCAGTCTAATGTTAGCAAAAATAATTTTTCTGTTTGCCAAACAGTTTCAACATTTCTTTCTTTCTTTAAGAATACTTATCTTTATATTATAGCAAACTCAAAACCACTGCCTGAGTTACATATTCTATATCCCCCACAGTACAGATGAGGAAACAAAAGCTCGGAGAATTTGGTCAGAATTACTAGTGAGTAGTGGAGTTGAGGGTTTCGCCTAGTTTCTGTCTACAGGAAAGGTAAATATTCAGGAAAGACAAAAAATAAAAGTAAAAAAAAAAAAAATGGAGGGAAAAATCCTCAAATATAAATCTCTACAGAGAAAGTACAAATAAAAATAAGGCAAAAGAGGGTGTTCAAATGGAAAAACAATTGAATAGGGAAATTTGTCTTAAAGTCTCAGGTGATGCTCATTTTTTTATTTCTACAAAAGCAGAGTAAAATAGATCAATTTTTACTTCAAATATACGAGATAGCTAATTCTAACAGAAGGGTAACTATTTCTCTTAAAAAGAGTAGTCTTATATCTGTTTTAATGATTTAATTACTTTACCTTTATAGGCATAGTCTATATTCATACATAGATCTGGTTTGCCTCCATACATTGGGCTCCACCAAATTGCTATAATTTTGTATTTTCAGAATGAGTTTGACTAATGTTTCCATTTTTCAACTATTTCCTTTAGTACCAGGAATTTGCTCCAACAGCCTTGAAATATGTTAACTGCATTTTTTGCCCATCTAGAACCCTTCAAAATAAACTTCAGTTTTAGCCTTTCAAGTCCTTAAGGAGTTTCAGCGATATTTCAGGGATCTTATTATCTAGGTACAGCAATGGAGAATACTTTTAAACACAGTCCACAAACTGCCATGAAAGCTATCATGTTTGAAATATGATTCAAAAAGGTAAACTCAAAAAATTAGCCTCTGAAATGAATTAGACCTACCTGGAGTCCAGAAATCCTTCCTGGGGTTGATGTCAGAGCCTTTACTCAAGAAATGTCTAAGCTCTTTGTTGGTGTGGGGGGGAAAGAACTCGGGAATTCTCCTCCCTGGATTTAATGCCCCCAGATTTAAAATGTTAAGTATTAGAAACTGGAGTCTTTGAACATCTCCCTTCATTTCTTGACATCTTTATGACAATGTATGGTGCAGTACCTCACTTTGCTGCAATTACTGAACAGACAGCACTGTAGGCAATGTAAGTTGCTCTTAAGTGCAGCAATCCATTCTGAAGAGATGTACAAACATAAACTCTCAATTGTGGCAGGCTTCTGTGAAACCTGAGCATTATCTGTGAATTTCCTCTTTCCTTTTTAATCACTCTGTTAGCTCACCTCTAGAACCCAGTTGCCTAATTTACTAATTAATAACTATTATTACTTAGTGGAATTGAAAACTGAAATTACTGCCTGCCTTAAACATAATAAAAATTGGCAATCCATTCAGAGTTTTTTTTAAGGGCTGCTTCATTCATTGCACAGTCTGGCAGCTGGGTAGATGTCATTGTCTGCTTACTACGTGGTCCTTATTTCCAGGTGGGATGGAAGGGAGGTGGGGAATTGTCTCTCTGACACATTCAGACTAGAAGGAAAACACTATCTATTTTGATGTACAGTTGACCCTTGAGCAACATGGGTTTGTACTGTGTGGGTCCACTTATATATTGAGTTTTTCCCACTAAATACTGTAAATATATTTTCTCTTCCTTATGAACTTATTAATTAAATTAAATTTCCTCTAGCTTACTTTATTGTAAGAATATATTATATAATACTTGTATGATCTGTTTATGTTTTGGTAAGGCCTCTGGTCAATGGTAGGCTATTAGTAGTTAAGTTTTGGGAGAATCAAAAGTAATATGCAGATTTTCAACTGTGGGGGGAGTTGGCACCCCTAACCACCATGTTATTCAAGGGCCAACTGTATACCTATAAAATCTTAATAGAGAATATTCTTTCAACCAATAATTATACAATTTAGAAGTGTCTATCTTCTTGACTTCATTTGTGCTTGGTTCTTCTAACCCCAACTTTCCTTCAATACCTTAGTAAATGACTTCTAATCTCAAGTGACTTCTTTCTTATTTGCAAAGTAAAATACCATTAAAGAGAGATGGATAGTGTATGTTTATTGTCTCTAATACATACAAAGGAGCTAGTACCCAAGTTAAAGCCACAGGAAATTAAGCAAAAATTGTTATCATCAGCACTTTTTTTCTTTTTGTAGTTGTTCTCATTGTTGGCTAAGTCAGATCTATTTAAAAAACAAGTTTGTACTTCATATCTATCCTACTTTTTCCTAGTACTGTTCCAATAGAGATGCCAATATTATTTCTCATTATAATATGTTTGCATATTAATGTGTATTTGTTTGTTTAATTTGAAGTCTAGTGTCTATATATGTCAGGTACTAGTGGAGATGCTGAGACGCAGACATACAGAGTCCTATTCCTACTCTCAAGTTGTCCGTTATCCAGCAGAGAAACTAAGATATGAATCCAAGTGAGAAGCACTATGAAAAAATAGCTTCAATATGCACAAGACACTGCTGAAGAACATAACACCCATAAGAATTATGGTCAAGTCTGCAAAGAGAAAATATCACGGCCCCTCAAACCGCATAATCTGGTGCAGATAGTCTTAAGGCCAGTCATGAAGTCAGCTCCCCACATGGAGGCAGGAAGTTATCAAGAAAGCAGATGCAACAGACTAGAAAAAGATGCCTTTTAAATACCCAACATGCTTAGTGTGGGTCACTATTCAGTCAGCTTAGCAGATAACCAGATAACTGGCAAAAATGTCAGCTAGTTCTCAAGGTTATCCTAATTATAACTTTTTAATAATCAAGCTAAACTATCAGGACTTCACGGCTGAGAGTTTGTTGCACGCTTTTCTTCTGACTTCCTACAGATATTATCATGTCCCTAAAGTTGAACTTCATTCAAATAATCAATCAATCATCTACCAAGGGCCCATAATTTCTCAGCACACTGGGATGCCACCCATGGGGGATACAGCTCTGTTCTCTATTCTCACTCTTGACCAGAAGTACCAGACAGCACCTGCTAAAAGAACAAGTCCATTTAAAGAAGCCCTTCAAGCTTGACCCATGATAGTTTTGCTTCATATTGAGTTGAGAGAAATGTAAATTCCCTTGAATAGTTTATAAGTTGTTTATCTGTTTTATTTCACTGTATAAATTTATTTTATGTCTAATTAAATGAACATAAAGCAAGGAGGATACTAAGAGAACAAATGCGCCATCTGATTTTTTCAGTCACAGGACCAGAAGTTAATTAGTAGTTAAAGTCAAGCCTAAAAAAATTTACATAATAGACTACTGCACAGGAGAAAGAAAGAAGGAACTCCTACCTTCTGCCACAGCATGGATGGAACTGGATAGTGTTATGCTAAGTGAAAGAAGCCATGTGATGAATATCATATGATCTCACCTATAAGAGGAACCTAATGAACAAAAGAAACAAACAAGCACAATAGAACCAGAGGCATGTAAACAGGAAAGAGACTGACAGTGACCAGAAGGGAGGGGGAAGGAGGAGAAAGGTGGGAAGAAGGAGAAGGGACTAGTCAAGGAATTAGTATAAATGACCTATGGACAGGGGGTAGGGGGATTGATTGCGGGAGGGGGAGGATGGGCAGAGCAGGGGAGAGCCACAGGGAAAAACCTGAGACAACTGTAATGGAACAACAATAAAAAAGTGTACTTTTAAAAAATCACTAACATAATCATTGACACCACTAGATTCTATCCATTTCTTATTTCCAAATGTTAATATCAAATAATATTAACAATTAAGTCAATGGCATATTAAATTATAGATTATACTCAGATCTAGGTACTAAGTACTAAGCACTATTCTAGATCTAAGTACTATTTTTATATATACTTTTGGATTGTGAAATTAAGAGGAAGTAACAGGATGCATAAGACAAGCAGCAGAGATCTCTTCCTCCTTTCATAGATTTCCCATTCTCGAAATGGTAATTCAAATAAATTATTTCAAACTATCCAGTGGATTTGATACCCAGGGCGCAAACTTTTAAAACAAGAATAATTGTGATCAGGGGTTGGCAAACTATGACCCATAAGCCAAATCTGGTCCACAGCTTGTTCCTATAAATAGTTTTATTAGATCACAGCTCACCCATTTACATTTCATCTATGGGCCAGTTGAGATAGAGACTCTATAACCCAAAAAGCCTAAAATATTTACTCTCTGGCCCTTTATGGAAAAATTCTCCATAGATCAACAACCCCATTCATTGCAATTTCCCTAAATCTAAAGTTTTTAAAAACATATTTGGCAGTAAAACATGAACTGATCTAAAACACTTTAGTAGTAATGGCACAATTTTCTCTGAATTGATATAAATCTATTTAGAGCTTTTATATTCCACTATAATTTAGTCACTTCATGAGTGTGAATCTAAGGCACATCTAGAAGGTGTTGCTTTCAGGTAATCAAAGAGTTAAGTTTGGTGCCTGTTTTTGTGTGTGGTCTACTACTTCTAAGAAAAAAGGCTTAGCAGGCAGCACAGTGATGGGGCTTTATGGCAGGTAAAAAAATAAGTGGATATAAAAATATAATATATCTGAATAGGTGAGCAAAATAAGTAGTGGCCTGAGTCATCAGAAAACAAAGGAGGAGAGATTTTAACACAAAATATTTTGATTCTAGAAAGACTATTTCATAGTACCTACAGCATGTTCAGGGGGCCCTGAGGAAAGCATTGGGGTTGAAAAAGCTCAGAGGCATGACCTAATTTTTAATTCATTATAAAGTAGAAGTTGTTAAAAAAAAATCAAGTCGACCTCAAGAGTTTCTTCTTGGAATGACCAAAATAAATAAGACAAAACCAGGGTTAAATTATTGCCGGTATCCATATGTCTACATGTCTGAATGTGGATAGAACAAAGGGGAATTTGGGTTGCTTCAGAAGTCTTATTGACTTTGGCGAGTGGATCAACCATGCAGTAATTTGGCACTACCAGCAGACATCACACCATTCCACATGGCTTTTAACTTGGTATCATATTCATAGTCTTTCCAAAGAATTTCTCTCTTTTTAGATCTCAAGACAATTAATGAGAAATGCAGACACATTCTTAAAAATATGAATGTTCAACTTCTCACAGTATCACAAAGCCAAACTGATAAGTCATACAAAATTGACACATACTGCCAAATCTGGGGGTCTAATTTATTTGCCCAGTTATTGAACAAGTTGCATGCCACACAAAATGGATAGGCAGACTAACTTGAAGAACTGTCTGGGCATAACATACTTTGAAATCTAAGAAGAGGCCCTCATGCCAAAGAAATTGCATCAATGTTATATAGAGTCAACCATTGGCCAGATTTTCCCCTCAGCTAACACTCATGTATAAAATATCTCTTAATGGCATTATTTTTGCAATGATGTGTGTGTGTATATGCTTATATATGGCAAAAAATATCAACATTAGGACATTAGGGACAGGGTGATCTACTGTAGGAATAGTCAAACTGATTAAGTAAAGGACCATATGTTGAATTTCTAGACTTTGCAGGCCCTATTTTCTGTAGTAACTACTCAACTCTCACTGTAGCAGAAAAGCATCCTTCAAAAATATATAAATGCATGGTGTGGTCTTAATTTGCTGACCCATGATCTAGTACACAGAATTATACTGACTATAAAATGGAGGTCAGATCTGTGATAGGGTTCAGTGTTTCTGAACCTACTCCTCAGCTATCTATGCCTCCAGGGAATTAGTAATTCTGCAAGCTCAGAGTTGGTACAATTATGGTACTGGTATATAACCCCAATGTTTATATAATTGCAAACCAGAAATGATTTAAAAGATCATAATTCTGCCTGTAGGTTTTCAAATAATTTCTTATATGTTCCTATGGAATGTTACTTAACTTCTCTTCACTCATAATCATAGACTTGTGATGTCACCATCTGGTATTAGTCTCCAGAACAAGTACTTAGAAAGACACACTCAGCACATTAAAAATTAAAGTTGAACAGTTTTAACAAAGGGATATTAAATCATCTTAAATATAAGTTTAGAAAGACTGTAAATTCAGGATCACTTTCACAACTTGAAATGAAGGTATTAACATATTTAGATGTACAGAATCAATTTAGATATAGATAGAAATATGATGAATAATCAGTATAGATGTGTGAATAGAAACATATATGTATTTTCTAGCTCTCTGGTGAGAAGACTTAGAAACAATTACACTTCAGTAACAGTGAACACACCTAGAGCCCAGATCTTGTTGTTTAAAGGACATTCTCCAGTAAAGGAAACCATGACTCCTTGAAGGGATAGATAAGTACAGGACTGAAACTGAAAGAGTACAAGATGATCTTGGGATACCTTTTGTTTTAGAAATTAAGAAAATGCTCAAGGGATAATAGGGATTCATCAAAAGGAAGTAGAAAACAACTTAAAGTGACCACCACTGGACACACTGAGGACAGTTTGGATAATAAGTAATGGCGGTAAGAGATTATTATCCATAGAATAAGAATCCATAAGTATAAACCAATGTAAGTAAATGAATAAATAAATGGTGAAGGGTTGGGGGAGAGAAATGTTTCTTTTAAGCAGTAGAATTATAATTCATCCCTAAAAAAGTAATAATAGAATTTTAAAATCACCATAATAATTATTTGAGGCAAGAATCATCAGTGGATGTTAAATTAGAAGGTACATTTATGATATTCATATTGTCTCGAAGTAACTCCCCAGAAGACATTTATTAATTTAAAAAATGGAAACTAGTAATTTTTTAGTGAAGAAACCTGGCAGATAATATCTTAACAAATGATCAAAGTTAGATCACTAGTAAGGGGGCAAGTCAATATCATGTACCTCCTAATAGGATGCCCTGAGAAAGACACAATATCTCTTTGTGGAATTCCTGCCAAAATTGCATGACCTGAATCTAATTATGAAGAAACATTGGCAAACTCTAATTGAAGAACATTTTAGAAAGTATCAGGCCTGTACTTTTCAAAAATGTCAGGGTTATGAAAAATTAAGGAAGACTAAAGATATGTTTAAAATTAAAGGAAACTCAAGAGATATGGCAGCTAAATAAAACACAGGACCCTGGACCATAAAAAAAAGTGTGTTTTCTGTTTTTATAAATAGTGGGACAAATTCTCAATGCAAGAACAATTTTTTTGGTACTCTGTATGGTGACAAATGGTAACTAAATTATTATGGTTATTTTGCAATGTATACAAATGTTGAATCACTATGTTGTATAACTGAAACTAATATATATGTTGTATATCAATTATACTTCAATTTTAAAAATAAAAAAATTTTAAGTCAATCATGAATGCTTACCATACACTAGACACTACACTAAGTGCTCTGCATGTATTATCTTAATCCTGAGAACAATTCTTTAAATTAAAAACTATTTTATCATTCTATTTTACAGATGTGGAAATTGAGGTTTAGTGAGATGAAGTAATTTGTCCGATGTCAAAAAGCAAAAAAATGACTAAGCTGAACATTTTTTTTCTTTTTAAATCTCAAACCCATGATACTGTCCACTGTGCTCTATGACAGCATAATTATTGCATCCAACATTTGGCTATAAATATATATCTTTACTTTTACTTTTAATGAAATTTAGAACTATGAATATATAACTTCTGGAAATTGAATTAAAATAAATTTTTGTGTGCCACAAGATATAAAAGTTTTTGTATGATAAAATAAAAGCCTAATAACAAAGTGCAAAGAAAGACTGTACATATGACAACTTGAACTTGAGAGAAAATACTAAGACATTGAGGAAAAAAATGTCCATGGGAAGATAATTCCCCAAAGAGAAAATGCAAATGGCTGAAAAATCATGGAAAAATATTTTATTTACTATTAAAGAAGAAAGATAAATTTAAACAAGTTGTTAGGCTTTTGTCTGGTTCTGTTGGTTTTTGTTTTTCTTTGAAATTTACAAAATGAAAAAATTAAAAATATTCAATGTTGAAAGCATGTGGTTAAACAGGCTTTCTCATATATTGTTAACTTGAGTTAATTTTGCTCACTGTTTTGGAAAGAACTTTTCTAATAAAAGTTAAAATACCATAAAGATGTTTATTCTCAGCACAATTGCATCACTTCTAGGAATCTAGTCTGTAGAAATGATCAGAAATGCTAATAAAGATGTATGCAAAAAGACACTCATTTCAAAATGTTCTTAACAATACAAAAGAAACAAGAAACAACCAAATTATCCATCACATTGATAGAGAAATGACAGGTAAATTATTTTATAGTTAAGCTGAACACTATGAAATTGCAATTTTTAGAGACCTAAAAATAAAAAAGCTAAATATCAGCAATTTTCATGACTTAATCTAATATACAATAGATTATTTTGCGTTTGTTAAATGTTTCTGAAAAACTTTGCAATAATGAGGGGATTGCTTTATGTTACATGAGAAAAATCAGAACACTAAATTTCTATGTTACATAATATCAAATATGTACAAAATTTGAGCAAAAAAAACTGGAAGGAAGACAATACCTGAAGTGTTGGGATTATAGATTTATTTCCTTATTTCATTAATCTATATGGTAAACCCATATGTGTAATAAAAAATAAGAACACTAACTTTTTAAATAAGTTATGTTTATTCAGATCTTTTAAATATTGTCCTTTTAGATGGATAAAATATATTTTTGAATGATTATATCATTAGAGAATTAAAGCATCTGATTTCCCAAAAATCATTCTTTGATATATTTCTTTTAATCAAAAGGCACATATGCTAATGATGAAGACTATCTCTATAAACTAATAATCTGCCGATATTTTGTTTGAGTTTATGTTAAATAACTTGTGTATAGAAATGCTGACTGGAGTGAATTTATGAGACTTTTCTAGGTGAAGAATGTCATTTGCATTCTTGTATTTGTATATTTATATTCAAATTGAAGATGTTCACTGAGTAGATGTGTTTGAACTCCTTCTTCATGCCCTTCTTGATATAAAATTATTGAGAAACTGCCATTAAACAAAAAGATAAAGGATACAAGTGATGATACTCATGTTTTTAAGGACTTGCCAGGGAGGCTCACCTGGGTGTCATTTCTAATTTCTGTTGGCTTCATTTGGGATCTCTGATCATACAATGCAGAGGTTCATCCGTAATGGTGTTTTTACTTATTTTTCATTGAAGTCAAAGGATTTTGTATTCACCGCACTACAGCACACAGAAGCAATATGGTTTAATGGACTGCTGTCATTACACCAGTAACTTAGTACAAAACAATTCTGCAAATTGTTTTTCATTTTGCCCCCATGGTTCCTCTAGATGTCATGAACTAATTCAAATAGAAGCGAGCTTTGCATTTGGAAGAAGTTAGTTATGCAATAAAAGTTAGATTGAATTTTCTCCATAAAGGTGAGTTCAGAGTTATATTATGAAGCTTCTTTGCAAGATTGTCATATATTATGATGCCCCTTTGCAAGAGAGTGCTTGTGAGATTTCTAATACATAACAGAAGCTGAAATTGTCTTAGGTGAACCATCTCTCAGCCACTTTGGAAAGCATCTGTGTCCTGGATGCTCTCCTCCACCATTTCATTCAGAATCTTGATTCATTGATTATTCTCTCTCCTCTATGAGTTTAAAACATTCTAATGAAATGGCTCTTTGTCTAGACTAGAGGCTAAAACATACTCAAGTATCTCCTACTTAAAAAAACAACTATAGATCTCTTTTGACTTTAAGTTTTTCTCTAGCTACAAATTTCTCCCATTTTCTTCAGACTCAAACTTATCGGAAAAAAAAAAAAATAAAAAGTTGTACTCTTACCTCTCCTTCCCTGCTCAAACCACAATCACTATTTCAGGCACCCAACCCCACCCCCATTTTGTTGAAGGTACTATATTACCAAATCATATTGACACCTTATAGTCTTTAGCATACTTATCTTCTTCCTGAATTTTAATTTCATATGTTTCAGCCTAAATGATCCATATCTTTACTTGCTAAATGCCATACAAAATGTAATAAAAAGACTATGAATAAAAGAGAACACTCCCTTTAGTCTCTGTTTTCCTGTGGTTTTTTTCCCCATTCCTCTTATCCTTCAGTTCTGCCAGAAGCTACCTCACACAAAAACTGCACATTTCAATCCTACCCTTGTTTATAATTTCTGTCTGAACAAACCTACAGGGATGCATGTACTCTCTTTCCCACTGCTGCTATGGCCTGATGCAAGGAAGGAAAGACAATAGGACACTTCATCTCAGGCTTGCTAACAGTGTCAGGGAAATGGCTGTGACTGATTCCAGTGGAGATGGTGGAGCCTACACCTGAGAATACATAGAAATGTGTTTCTTCCAGAGAAATTTCCATTCATCCAAAGGATATGCCACACACTCTTAGGAACTGGGAATAAAACAGCAAACAAAACATATAATAATCCTTGCCCACATGGGGTTCACATTCTGGTGGCAAATTTCTATTCCTAGCACAGGCCTCTGACTTGCAAGATCAGTAACCTGACAAGTAACCACCAAAAAGAGTTCAGCTTCTAGAGCTAGACACAAATTAACCCCAGAGAAACTAATGAATAAAATGCCAAAGCTGATGCAATAAAAAATACTGGTTTCTAGGAAAAAAGTAATTGTGCCAGCATAATCAACACATTCTCTCTCCGTAGTCTGTAGTCAAGTTACTTGAAAAAGCCAAACAATAATAAAAAATTTTAACTCAAAGATTGCCAGCATATTTATGTACAATAAAAATGATGCTAGACTCCAGATTTCTTTTATATAACCATCTCATTTTCTCCTTAGACAATTAAACCTAACCATGGTGAGCATGAACTCAAATCAAAGGAAGTTAATGGGTGAACTAGAGGTTAGTAGCATCAGGCTTAGCTAAATGCATCCAAAACATAATAATCTTGCTCATAGGATGTGAACATTCAAAGTCTAGCAGCCAATATTCCCACAGCCCTAGACATAGCTTTGAAGACTATTGTCACCACTTCTGCAAAGCTTACAATAGAGCATATTAGCTTTTCTGAAGAAAGATGTCAGTTATATCACAGTCCAGTCTCATAAGCCTGAAAGCCATTAGGTCTCTCGAAGGTATCTTTGCTGAGGTGAGTTCCGATTCTTACGTACAGAATAGAAGAATTAATGCTCAGAGCACAGTCTTATTTGCTTCGTATTCTCTGTGAAAAGAGTATGAACTTAGGCTGCCATCTGCAAATGAACAGATTGAATTATATAGTCACAGTTTTTTTCTACTTTTAGGGCAGAGGCAAACAGATTGGTACCACAATTGAGTTTACCTGAGAGAGGAATTTATCCAAGGTAGACTGGGGCACTGGGGTGAGGTTGAGGCCAGGAGAAGGGTGTGGAGTGGCTAGCCTAAAGAATGAAAAAGAGAGTCAAGTCAGAAATTTAAGATATCATGCGTGAGGAAAAATCTGAAGATGACTGTTTATAACTAAGATAGCATATGGTAGGATTAAACTGGACTCACTATTTTTAACTTTTTTTTTTTAATGAGTGGTTCTCAACCCAATCAGACCCAATATTCCTTTCCCAATATATTCTGTTATACATTATGACTATTGTAAAATAATCAAATATTTGAAAATACACAGCATCATTGTGTATGTCAAATAGCTATAAGTGCAGACTGAGAAATATAGGTGGGTTAAATAGTAAATTTAAGCTGGTCAGTGATACAACTATCAGAAATGGTAAACAACTTCCTGGCACTGCTTCCAACGAAACAAAGTATGTTCTCCTTTGACTTACTTGTCTAATAACATTCTGGAAAAAGTTATTGGATGTTAAAATTGTGATAATTATGTAAATATTAAAGTGGAATTCTATTGCAGGCTGGATTAGGTATAGACATTTGCTTACATATAATTGTTGCAAGGAATTCTAAAGTCTTACAGAACAGAGGAAAGTTCTTTACCTGTCAGATCATCTGCAATCCTGGGGCATGATCATTTGATAACCAATAATACTCCTTAAGATTTCAAACTGGGCTATAGAAAACAAGAATTGTATCATCCCATAATGGTACTGTGTGGATGTTTGAAAGACCTTGCAGGCCTGCATACTCCGGAACTCCAGTTTATGATTTTTATTGTTCCTGGTGACTACTTTCTTCTACTAATTCTCAGTCTCCGGTTTTTCCACTGCTATCTAATCTTTGGGGGGAAAGGCATGCCATTTATTCACCAAGATCATACTTAGGCTTCATTTGAAGCAAACGAATAAAAATATTTTGTTTTCTCCACTAGACTTCCCCTAGTTCCTGAGCCACTCTATGCCACCTGGGAGCACTCCCCAAACTGCCACTCAATGCTTCCAGCTCACTTATCATTTAAGCCATAGCTGCAGCTCCCAATTTCCTCAAGTTGATTGCTTGAGTTCATCCACAAGGGGGGACTTTAGTAAAATTCTCTATGGATGGTATACAAATGCTTGTTTCACCATATCATCTGTTTTGTTTGAAAGCCTGGCACATGGGCCTATGTTTATTTTTTTGTCTGTCCAGCTTTCATGTGGCATACTGTGTAGGGTGGGGGCAGGGTGTATATGCATGTGAATGTGCCTGTGGATGTGTTTGCTATGGAATATATTCATGAGCTGTAGGGATAATTTACTCTTATATCAAAGAGTCAATCAATATAGGGCATGTTTGCAAATTTTGTCAGGTAACTCAATATGGAGATTTAGAATGAAATGGAAGAAAGAAAAGGTGATTACAGGTATTATGAAATCACCAGTCCCTCTATTCCTTCTGAAACGATCCCCATTCTGGCCTTCTTATGTAACCTGTATCAGGTATTATGATATTTTAATATATACGGGACAGCCCAGTGGGGTCTCAGTACTATATATTTCCAAACAACAGCATTAGAGTTTTAAAAAATGTTTAAAATACAAACTAATGATCTGAAGAGCAGGTGTTATTTTGGAATTTCTTGGGGTTTTAAGCAGAAACCAGGTGTTACGAGGAAGTGATAATTTGAATATTTGATACATCTTGGCAACTGTCTACAAGAATCAGACCCAAGAGATAGATTTTCCCTAACAGAGAGAGTGCTAAAGCTCACTAATACAGCATTCATGAGTGGAAGTCATCATTTTAATATTGTCAAACACCGTATAGACTTTCCTATCAGGATGATTGTTCTCAGTATCTTGAGAAGTACTATATCTTTTTAACCTTGAGGGCTGTTATATGACATTATCCAGTAACTGAGGAGGAATCTATCCTTTGAGTTATAAAAGATAAGTCAACAGGAGTCTTACCACACCCACAAAGAGCTCAGCATCCCCTACCTATCCCTGGTCATCATTTATCTGGGGTCATGCCTGTAAATCATCATTGTCTTGTACTCCCATATGGCCAGTGACCTGAGAAACATTCTGCGTGCAGTAGATACATAATTAATATTTCTTACTGAATCATTGACCATCCCTACATGAAGAGAAGCAAAAATAACCTCAATAAACCACACTGTAATGGCTGAAAAATTCTCTAGACTTAGAGTGTTAACTGCCCATTTTTAATGCAACTGCTAAAAATGAAACAAATAAAACTGGCCAGATTCAGAAAAGCTACCATTTCTTAGGGCTTTTTAAAAATCTTTTCAGAAGCTTTTCTATCACAGAAACAGAACCTATTTCTAAAAATACTTATTCATTCAGAAACATAAAAAAAACTCCACCCACAAGTTCAATGGCCATTGTACTCTGGCCAATAAAATCACCTTCTCTACAGTGATTTTGTTTCCCTCTTCTCGCTCCTGAATCATAGAATGACATTCCAGAAACAGGAATCCTTTGATTCTTAAAGTAAGATGAAATATTCTTCGAGGGAGAGATTCATGGCTTATTTCAGCCCTAAATAATCATTCCCATTTCTCAAAGATCCGTTGAGCAAACATTGTTGTCATTGTTTATACAACAAAGCATTCTTTCCAAAGGAATTTCAAATACATAAATCAGTCGTAGAATTCCTACACACTCATAGAGTCAACCTGCCAAGTCCTCAAATGGTTAAGCTGAGCAGTTTACTTAGAAAGGCTGACAAATTTGCTTCACTTCAAAATATCATTAACACCGATCACACATTTGCCCAAGCCTATTTCTAAGTTGTAAAAAAAAGATTGCTACAGATTAAGGCCCTTGATATAATGCTATAAGCTCCTAACAATGGTATCTTTTATAGAGAAGAGCAACTGCAGACACAAATTGCCCTCTTTCCTGTACCTTTTTCACAAAAATCAATATTAAAGTAGTATCTGCCTTAACTCTCCCATACACTATATGAGAAAAAACCACAGCTGTGCTTAGGACAGTTTAGGTCAATAAAGAATCAATACTGTGGTTGAATCTGTAGAAAGATAAAAGACGTAGAACTCTCTACACAGGAGCCATTGTTTTCTCTCTGTTCTGTAAAGCAGCAGAAGGGCATCACTTGTCTGTGTGTGTAGAGGGTGGGGTTGTTTTTTTCTTCTCTTTTTTAAGGTTGATGTGCATTAAGTGTTGGTGAAAAGTAAGGGGGCACAGTCTAGAAGGGGTGGGGGAGGTTTGCAGACACTCTTCCTTCTTTGACTTTTTTTTTTTTTTTTTTTTTTTTTGGTCCCTTTATAGGGGTTAGGGATAAAGTCGAGTGGAGCTTATTGTATAAATCCACCTATGGCAAATATGAAGTCAGGTGACACAGGGACAGAGAGTTTGAGTTAAAATCTTGGATAGGTTGTATGGTCTTGGAGACATTATTTTAGCTTTTTTAAAGTCTCAGTTTCCTTATCTGACATAAAAGAAAAGGGTATTAGCTAACTGTACTTCTTAGCTCTCTTGCAATTTAAGGGGCCACCTGACTAGTTCTGGCCAATGAACTGTGAAAGCAAGTGACATGTTTCATCCCAGGTTGTGGCAGTGAACAGCCCATGCTTTTCTCTCTTTCCCTGAGGTGGCAAACTTGGAGGAGACCTCCTGTTGAGAGGTGGAGCCACAAGTTCAAAGCCATCTGTGTCTCTGAGTTACCGCTCAGAGGATGGTTGTTATGGAAAGTCACTGAGATATGCAATTTTGTGTGTGTGTGAGAAAAAACTATCATTGTATTATGCAACTAAGATTTTCAGATAATTGTTTTGTCATTTTTACCATATCATAACCTAGCTACCCTATTTATTTATTGTTATGAGAAATAGTTTAGAAAATGTAGGAAATTTTTTTTACCACAATCTGGGAACAAAATAGCACTCAATTAATGGTTTCATTTAAAAGCGGCATTCCAGGAAGGGGGAGCAGTTTGAACAAAGGGTTGGAATAAAATAACACAGTGCCTTCTGGGATTCTTTAAATAGACATTTTAGAAAGAATAATAACATATTAGAAACGGAAAGCATCTTTTAAAACATCCAAGTTAAGATTCCTGAAAGTATGTCAGATAGAACACCAGTCCTGTAGAATGCAGAAAAGTGTTCTTTGGCTTAAGAAGTTTGGAAAATACCACCTCTTAATCCCCTAGTTGAAGATTCTTAAGGGCACGTTAAATTACTAAAAGCTCTCAGAAAACTGCAATAGAGAAACCTGATAAGTCTTGTTTATTCCAGGGCTTCTTAAGATTATTTGACCATGTGTTTTCTGTGTGATAACAATTAAGTTCCTACAGAAGATCTTGTTACTGCCCTCAAAGGCCTTATCAGATTAATTGTTAGTACGTTGTTGAGCTCTGCTTTGCACTAATATTCAATATTAGTTAAGGATTGGGTTCAGCTATGTATAATTAGAGACCTATACAACAGTGGCTTTAATAAAATAAATAATGGCCACACTTATAGATTTACTATATGTGGTACTGTCATAGCTTTACATATATCTATCCATTAATCCTCATGACATCTTCTCTTAAGTAATTAGAGACCTGAAGGTGGAAATTCAGAGTTCATGCACTGACTCAAAACTTTAAGCCTCTGCAATTACATTGCCTTTTCCTTCCTGTTCAATTGCTAAAAACTGTGATAGCTTTAGACATCAGGAAGAAGGAACAGACACATCAAGTATAAAGAAGATATCTCTGCAGAGTGTACTTCCCTTGCCCTTAAGTTTTTCCTTAAGACCCATGTTAAAATATCTATTTACATCTCTTAGTCAGAATTGTATCACATGGTCACACATATCTGCTAAGGTGTCTGAACAATGTAGACTTGAGTTTGTGTTGTGTTGTTTTACCTGAGCACATTGTCTGTCACCCCCAACCAGATGGTGTTCTAAAGGGGAGGAGAATGGATACTGGGTAGACAATGAGTGCTCTCTGCCATGGTCTTAAAATTTGATAGATTTTTATTTCTGCTTTTAGGCTGTCAATACTATGTCTCTCACTTATACATGTATGAGTAGAAATGAAGACATGATAGAAATTTGGAAATAGCATGTCAAGAGTATTATTTAAAATTAAAAAGAAAAAAGAACAATTGTCAAGTTTGAATCCAAGGAAACTCAATCTATCAGGTTGGTGCAAAACTAATGTCTGACTTTTTTAAAAGAAAGTTTTAGATAGTATTTATTAATTTTGTGCCTCTTCTTATAATTTTTTGATGTCACAGTGACTAATTTATACCTTATTTTTTCAGATTATCAAAATATTGTTCATAATCATCAGCAATACTTGCACCCATGTTCATCCCATCTAAAGGCCACATTAGAAATGTTTTACTCTATGAGTTTCATAAAGGTGCCAATGCAAGTACAGCAACAAAGTCTATTCAGAGAGCTTATGGGGACGATGCAGGGACTGAAAGAAGTTGCAGGAGGTGGTTTTCCTGTTTCCAAAGTGGGGATTTCAGTTTGAAAAATGAGCCTAAAGAGGGTCATCCAAAAGAACTTGATTCCAAAGTTTTGGAAGCTGTTGTCACAGAAAACCCCACCATTACCTCTAGGAAACTTGCAGAACAATTTAATGAAGCTCATACAACCATGCTACAGCAACTGAAAAGGATCGGAAAGGTTTCAGTAGTTGGAAAATGGGTCCCACACGAACTGTCTCCAGAGAAACTGCAACAGCGTGTTGCTTATTGTGAATCATTGCTTTCGCGACACCTTCAGGCACCATTTTTAGGCAGGCTTGTTACAGGTGATGAGAAGTGGATTCTTTACCATAATGTTAAATACTGCCAATCGTGGATCAGTCGAGAAGGAAAAAGAGTTCAACAACCAAGAGGAGGACTTCATCCAAATAAGATCATGTTGAGTGTATGGTGGGATATGGAAGGTTTGTAATTGTCCATTATAAACAATTGACAATAAACAATTACTACTAATCTTTACTGTGAACAACTTCATTGTTTGAAGGCAGCTTTGAACCAAAAGTGACCCTCCTTAGTCAACAGAAAAGGTATCATCTTTCATCACGATAATGCTCATCCTCACACAGCTCAACTCACCAAAAATTTCTTGAAAGAGCTTGCTTGGGAAATATTGCTTAATTTTCTATATTCTCCTGACCTTGCACCTTCTGACTATCAGTTGTTTCTAGGACTACAGAACCATTTTTATGGTCTTAGGTTGACCTCAAGAGAAGAGGTTGAATTGAGTTGGATTCATATTTTGCTTGAAAACCTAAAGAATTTTACAAGTGTGGCACTTATAAGCTAGTTGACAGATGGAATGAGGTTCTATAAAGCAAAGGAGGTTATGCTAACAAATAAATATTTTCATAATCATGGGCTTTTTCATTTTTAAAATAGACCTTGAAATCGAACATTATTTTTGTGCCAACCTTATATTTCTCATCTTGTTCAGAGACATCCAACAGGAAAGGCCAAACTCTTTGGGCTGAAAAGTTATATAACTCTAGAAGTGATGTTCTGTCTGGAATCTTAGTTTTCTCATCTTTAGAGTGGGGATAATAAAAGTCCTTCCCTTCTTAGGTGCACTGTGAGGACATTAAATAACTTAATCCAAGTAAAACCTTCAAAATAGAGCATGATCTAGCTAGTATTCAAAATGTTATTATCGCTATTTTAGCTATCTTCACCCTGGCTTTTAAGCACATACAAAAAAAGTGGCTCACCTACCCTAACATAGACTCTAACTCAAGGATATTATTTGGACTCCACACACAGGAAATAGTGTTCACTACTTCTGAAAAACAAAACAAAAAAACCCACTACTAAACCAAGACGCATGACGTTGCTGAAGCAGTGAACCACAGCAGCCAGTGTGGACACCATAGCAGATATTAGGGTGAAAATTAGAAGTTGGACACAGATCTTTCTCTCTTTGCCTACAAGTGGAGGGGACCCCAACACACCTCTAGCCCCACAGGATATCAGTGCCATGTATGCACTGATATCATATGACTTAGACCTATGGAATTACTGGTTACAATTTGGTTTTCTTTTTTTCTTTCCTCCTCATGATACATTTCTTGAGCAACATGTACATCACAGAGTACATCACATCCTTCTCCTGTTTAATGTCCATACCTTAAGATAGATCTTCTTCAGATGTTCATATAATTTTCTTCCCTATAATCAAGAGTTATAAAAATGTGCCTTGCAGGGTTTTCACTCTACCATCTATTAATGCTGAGGAATATCCTTCCCCAGTATGTTATTATTTCAGCATGATTAGTCAGAAAACATCACAACATATTGTTTAGTTATCTAATTAGACAGAATTATTGATTAATCCTCAATTGAGGGTTCACTGTTCTAGTGGCCACTCACCTCATCACTGTCTTCCTTCACCTTCTCTAATTTCTAGAGAAGTTGAGCTAATATTCACTGGGGAGAGGAGAGCAGGTGTTATATGTCTACACAGCCTTTTGTTGTCTTGTGGGCACTCAACACTCAGTCTGTGACAAGTATCCCACCTTCTTAATGGCCACTGGGCACCTGGGGTCAAAACCAAAGCAATGTTCCTGCTGCTGAAACCACAGTGGGATCAGCCTCGCCGCTATGTCCGTGAGCTGCATTATGTGCACTGCATCCACGACACCCATACCAGGAAACTCTTGTCTGGGGCAAATGTCAAGCAGGCAGGAAACTGTGGCAAAAGGATCAAATAATTTTGTCCTGGGAAAAGTAGGAATTGTGGTTACACTAGCTCTGGGCCCTTAGCTTAGAGGTGAAGTGTAAATGGCTTCATGCACAGACTTTGGCTCCAACAGACTTGTGATTATAACCAAGTTGAGCTGTATACTAACTGGGTGGCCTCTGGCTACTTCCTTTTGCTCTCCGAATTTTGTTTTGTTTTGTTTTTTTTTCATTTCTAAAACTGGGGTGTTATTATTAACCTTATTGGGCTATTAAGAAGATTAAACGAGGTGGTTTGAGTAAAGGACTTAACACCGGGACAGGAAAACATAGCTGCTAGTCATATATTTGTTTTTTTCTTGAAGACACTTAAGGCAACATGCTGAATCTGGGCTCAGGTGGGGAAAAGACAAATTAGAAAAAGAAAAGTATATTCACGTTTTCGTATTTCAGTCTTACATCTTAGGTAACCCTCATCTTGAGAGAGAAAATAAACAATGTGTGCACAATATCACCTTCAAAATATTGCTTTCCAATGAAGAGGAAGTTGTAGTATTCAGGGGCAGGGCAGCTAACCGCTTCCTCTTCTGAAACCCATTCTAATCCTTACGGGTTCATCTGGGTCCATGGAAGTGACGACACACTTCAGCTCCTTTTGGGTTATGCCCTGTCAGTCATGCTATTTCTCTGGCTTTCTGCTCCACAGAATTATTGCTCTTTCTGCCACCCCACCCCTATCCTTCTACTTGCACCAACTCTACCAACTGGTTTGGAACAGGCTTAACATCAAAGTCTTTAATTTGGGTTTTTCCTTCATCTCCAATTGACTCCATCCCAAACTCAATTTCCTCTTTCCTCATTTTCAATTAACCACAGTTGCCCAGAGCTGGGGAGATAGGAGGAGATACTAGGGGCAGACATCTGTCATCACTTATCTGGCAGTGTATGGGGTGTGCTGGCATTTAGATCCCTAATATAGCCTGTTGGACTCAAATAATTCTAGACATATTTAATTTTTGTAAAAAACAGAAACAATGCACAATGAGCCTTTACATCAACCACCCAAGGGAGCATTTAGAAAGAATTTCCAATCTATTCATGATCTGTTATTCCCAGCTCCCAAAGTTTCTAAGCTATAGCAGAGTGCCCAGGGACTCCATATGTTATGGGAACACAGCAGAACCAAAATGAGTTGAAAGAAAAATGCATTAGATTCAAACAGGGGATGAAACAGAACCCAAGCATCCCCTGTTTCATTGTTTCTACCTGGGACCCTGGGACAACACAGCCATCTCAGCTGCATTCAAGTGTGACATTTCTTTTGAATATGACAGTGGCGGCGACCTTGTCATTAACTGATGCTATGAGCAACATTTCAGCTTTCATAATTCAGTTAATTTTCAAGCCATTGGTTACTGAACCCCCAGTATAATTTTCATATAATTAAACCACATACACACATCCTCACCCCCACAAAAGTGACAAACAGCAGAGGAAAACAAAACTGAAAACCCAGAAAATCAAGAAGCAAGATTCAAATCTATGTTTTGGCTTCATTTTCTCATAGGCATGTACATGTAGAGGGGAAATGAGGAAAAGTCAGTTGGAGTTGAAGGGGGTGGGGAGCTTCATTTTTTTTCAATCCTGTTAGTATCAGTAGGCCAAGTGCAGCTTGACACTCTTTCTTTACTGACTGATTACATATGACACATATACACAAGGAAATATGAACAAAAATTGGGTAAAAGAACACTGCATTTTCCATTTAGATATTACATCCAAAATATTATGAAAGAGTCCTACAAAGGACTTTTAGGTTATGTCTCTATAATAGCAAGAATTTCAGTGAGAGCTTAAAATTTCAACAAAAATACTTAAATATTTGTGCAACTAAAATCTATATAATAACTCCTAAGGAAAACACCAGGTGTTTCATTTGTAATAGTAGAAGTTTGAATTAATGCTGAAAAAAATCAGTATATCAGAAAATCTATGTGTTTTCACATGTTGGTTAGAAGAAATCTGCTAGATATTTCTCTTCACCATCATGCTCTCTGAGCTGTTTAATAACATTTGCATGAAAGATGATCCAAAATTCAAAATATTCAGTTTCTTTCCTAACTGAATGTGATATTTTCTCACGTAGGTAATCTTTTTTTTTCTTCTTTTCAAAGTGACTTGTCACATCCATATGTGCCCTTTTCTATCTTGACTTTATTTAAATAACATCATGATTTTAAGATACGTTACCTAGTGCTAAGGGAGATTCACATCAATAGTAGCCTTATGCTGATACTGTGTTTCACAGGGAAAATATATATGAAACTTAGTGATTTGAGAGGATAGAAATATTAACCAGATTGTAAATCTCTTGTAATCAATTTTATTTTCTCTGCCTGTTCCTCCTTCTCTCTCTCTCTTTTTCACTCTACTATCTCTTGCTCTGCCCCACTTGCCCTTTACAATTCTCTATTTACACTCAGTGAATAGAGAAGAAGAGGAAAATAGTAAATATTCAAAGAAATGTTATTCTAAGGGCTGGTGGTCTCACCTCGCTGAAATATAAACAAATAGAATCTGGCCAGGATTCCCACAGTGGATCAGTTAAAATTCCACCACTTACTCTGAGCTCTTTAAGTAGCTGAAGGCAGTCACCTGGGCCTTGTATTTGGGGTGACCAAGTGTGCAATGTGGTAGAAAGTATAGATACCTCAAACTTGAAGTAATTTAAAACAACAAGAGTGGTGAAAATCATTTAATGCACAAATGATATTGTAAGAATGACACACACTGACTTGTTAACCTTATTTACCTTTGTTAGTGGGATTTCAAGTCAGTTTATTTTATTCCCCATCCATAGTCAAAGCATTGTATCATTCACAGCCCCATATGGAAACTGGGTATTTTCTTCCTCTACTTTACCCTTGCTTTATTTACTTTTTTAACTTAAAGAACACACGCATCTACTAGGTTTGGGGATACTGGGGCTAAAGCAAAAGTGATCATCTTTTAGGAGGAAGACTAGGGGAATCAATAGATATAGGCCTACCTTGGCCCACCCACCATTCAGCCTTTCCTTTTTTGTTCTTATTGCTATTGCTATACATTATTTTGCAAAAACCTAAGGCATCAAAATGACAATCCTGCAAAAAATAAAATAAAGAACTAAACCAGAAAAGCTATTCATCTCACAAATACTCAGCTATCTGAATAGTTCCCTGAAGTGCAGCTTACTCCCCAGCCAGGCATTCACATCTTAGAAGATAGGACCTACCACAATCCTGAGAGATAAGCCCACCATCTAATGGATCTCAATGTCAGAGAGGCTTCCATGATACCCATCTTACATCCTCCTCCCCTGAATGCCCTCACATTCTCCTCAAAGCCCAACTTCTAGGTGAGATCATTCTCCCCTCTCCTTCAGCTTCACCTTCCTGATTTCAGTGCATGACCATCAGGTGCTCCCTCCAAGTCTCTGCTTAGCTAAGCTCTACATATTTTATTCTTTTAATCTTTCCTCATAAATCAGTCTCTCCAGCACCTTAATTATTCTTGACACATGATTTGCCCAATAGTTTACTATCAGAATATGAGATCGTTGTCTTTGAACGTGTATCAATTTAAATGATTTAAGAAAACATTATTAGTACTGAGTCCTTGGAGAGAGAGAGGGAGAAAGTCTTTAATGAGACGGCAAAAATTCCAGTCTCCTTAAATGAAAACACACAAATGACTGCCATGTTACTGAGAGTTCTGAGCCAACACAAGGGCAAGGGTCTTCCTACTTCGTGGAAAGTGCTCCTTCTAAAAGCGGATAGCTGGCCACTTACTACTTCATGTAGTAGTTAAGGCAAGGAACTTTTTAAAAAGCGTTTTACAGCAACTCTGTGAAAGAATGAACAAGTTCTAGTAATAAAATGCAGCTATATTCCCAGGCAGTGCTGCCTCACCTTCATGCTTTTGGTGGGGGTACTTGTGAAGGAGGTGTAGGGACGAAGAAAAAGAACACTGCACTTTCTGTTCAGCACTGCATATAAACTTCCCAACATGGCCCAGGAATTTTCAAAAGCTTTCTGATCTTTTTACAGCCTGACATCATATTCCTCTCCGGTGACATCATGGCTTTTAAGGATAGGAATCCAATGGTACTAGTATGTTAAAATGTTCCCAACCCATCAAAATCTGGCAATTGATACGTTTCCCTAATGACCTTAAGTTTCCAAAGTTTTCTTTGGGTTTTGAAGATTTCAACCCTAAATCCCAGATAAGTTTCTATGTGTTTACTAACTGTGAGGCCAACCCTGTGTGTAGCACCTTATAAAAGAGGCCTGGCTGGGAAGGTGGCTTTACCAAAGGGAGGGTGGATGGGGAGTTAGAAAAGAGACAAAACAGTCTGGGTTTAAGCAGTAATACTTTTTTTTTTTTTTCCTTTTTCTTCAGTTCCAGCAATTTGCACCTCCTTCCCTATTCCCTTGGGGTCTACTCTAACCAATAATTTTCACTGCAAGTCCAAAAACGAAATAAAATCCACCCTTCCTCATGATGCATCAGGAGTCCATGCTACTGGGCCCACTTCTCAGTGACAAAGGCATGACCTCTTTGTTTCTGAAGCACAACAAAACAAATGGAGCCTGTGTTGCAGGGTCCCAAGCAGGCAAACTTGATTCTGCTACCCAACATCTCTCCACGAGAGAGACAAGTGGGGCTTGATGACAGGACTGGCACATTGACATCTTTCTCACCCAGAGGTCTGCTGGAGCAGCCTCTCAAACTGTCTGTGGCCTACCACCCATGTATCAGTTTTGTTTGATTGTTTTTATTTTGTTTTTATTTTCAAACCCTTCATGGACCTCTGCATATCCCTCTTAGCATGACTGGTATATAGCCTTACTGCATACCATAACCTACATGAGGTCAACAACATCTGAACTGGGTCTGTTCTTCAAGGGAAGACAACGCTCATACACCTGACGGTGTGGCAATGTCACATTGCTTAAAAGTTTCTAAGAAAGTACTTTCAATTTCTGTACTTACCTTGTTGTGGAACACTTCTAAGCAGTTTCAAATTGGCGCCTGGCCACCACCCTGTGAGTAGCACTGTACTGGAGCAGGCCTGTGGGCCAATCCCACCCAACACCTGCTTTTGTAAATAAAGTTTTGTCAGACACTTATGAATTGTCTGTGGATCCCACTGCCACAGCAGAGTGAGTAGTCGTGACAGAGTGTGTGGCCAGCAAGCCTGACATATTTACTATCTGGCTCTTTCAGAAACAGTTTATAGACCCCTGTTGAACTATATAGCACACTCGGTAACAAAAAGATGGGGTAAGTTTCAGCAAATTTATGCCACCTACTCTCACATTATCCCTCTTCCCTTGCAAGAAGAGATAAGTTTGATATTTCTCACTAACTGCTTGTTCTAGACTAGACTGTTCTTTCCTCAGATAAAGATGCCAAAAAGCATCTACTCTGTACCTCAGCACACAGGCCTAGGGAATTCTTACACATCAGTTATAAAGAAGAAAGCCTTTCTGGGCCTCATGGGTATGTATCTGTGTGCAAATGTGTATGCGTGTTCCCCGCACGTGGGTGTACGGAACCATTCCCAGGCTGAACTAAATCACTACACACTTGCTGTGAGAATAGCCAGCTATAGCCCACTGACCATGTTCATAAAGAAGTCCTTTTGTTAAAGAAAGCCTCTCAGGAAGAGGGAGGGAAAGGGTGGAGAAGTGGGGCAGCCAGCCTTCAAGAGGCCTGTATTGCTTCAATCAGAAACAGATGTGGCCAGTTTAATGCTATCACAGGGCTCATATAGATGTGACATCACACAGAACTAAAGCTTGGCCTAGGAGTTTTACTGGCAAATACCTTAAACTCTAAGGATTTGGTTACAAATTTGTATGTGGCATATGTTTTTTGAATGAATTCACAACTGGGAGCTAACACAGTATCACATCCCCTTCTAGTAACTCGGATGGTTGTAAACAGGGTGGAGGGGCTTCTTCAAGCTTGGAATTAAAATCTTTATTAATTTTAAGCTAAGGAAAGTAAATGAATTTGCCACCGTCCCAGTTTATTACATGTCTAACTAGAAAGATTTTCACAATCAGACCAGTACCCTGGCTAAGTAGGAGTAACTGAGAGACACTTTATATTCTAATTTCAAACTGCAGGGTATCCCAGGTGTACTGTATAGGATTTCCTGTAATTTACCAGCAAAATAAGCAATCTACAGGAACATGTTTGCCATACTGTACATTTGTATTAATTACCCAGCAGGATAAAGTGGTTTCTTTGTGATAGAAATCAAGATGTAGATCTACAGGAAAATCATTAAACCGAACGGAGAAAAACAGACACTGCTGTTGTTAAGCTGTTTGGCTGGAGTCAGGATCGGGGTCTGGGAGTATGTCATGGGTAGCTCTTTCCCACTTTCCTCAGACTCAGTTTTCCCCAGGAATGGGGAAGTAACCTCTGCAACTGAATCTGCTATCCAAAGTGGAAAGTGCCCTGTGGCCCACTCGGTGGGTTTCCAGGAAGTATGAGGCACGGTGCCTTCTCTCAGGTAGTGTAATCATGTTAGCAAATGACTCAGAGATACGCGACGTTATAGCAAGGAGGCAAAGGAATCAATGCTAAGTGGAAAAGACAATGAGCAACAGAAAAGGTTGGAGGCAGGAGCGTGCTGGAAGCCAAAGTGGTAAGAGACCGCTTTATGGATTAGCGTCCTGGAGTTTGAACAGGATCTCAGAGGAGACATGTAATCCACACAAATCTAGAGAATGGGACTTACACGCAATGAGGCACAACAAGGAAAGGGAGGATACAAGATGGGGGTTGAGAGCCAGGTATGTGCAAGGAGGGTTCAGGTGATAACATGTGTTTAGAGAGGACTCACTGTGTGACTTCAATGGGAGGGCAGAGAAAGGAATGGAGGGAGAGGGGACCAAGAAGTCAACATTTGTTGAGCACATACTACGCACAGGGGGCTTTATGAGCCAATTTAATCATTGCAGTTCTTTGAGATAGGTATTATCAGCATCACCATTTTAGAGATGTGGAGCCTGATGTTCAAATAGTTAAACAATATACCCAAAGTCATGAGGTGTTCAAAACTCATCTGTTAACTCTGATAGATATTTTTATGCTACCATCATGGTTAACAGCCTTATTTGTCTGGTAGAATTGCACTGAGAAATGTAAAAATGTAATTAATATTCCATAACCTACCCCAGGAGATCCTGGGGTGCAGTAACTGTGAGCGGGGCTTGGCAAACCTACACAGGTGTTTCTGGAGCCCAGGCAGCAGTGTGAACTTCTGTATTTCACATGACCCTACCCATCCTCCACCCTCAGGGAGCTTTTTCTATCTATGGGGGGTAATTTGATCACTATGCTGCACAAGCCTTCCCCTACTTTTCAAATGTTCTGGATAAGCTAGGACTTCCACTACCCACAGTCTGCAATAATGGAACAAAGAAGTTTCTGACCCTTTTCTGGTATAATATGGCACCTCATCCTGTGTGTTAGAGAAAGCAGAACCTAGAGAAATGGTATGTGTGTGTTTATTTGATAAGGAAGTAAAAGCCCAAGAAAGTGAAGTGAGGGTAAGGGGGGTGAGACAGCAAAAGAGTCCATGGCTGGGCCAGCCCTTGCTGGGGAGCACCTGTCGCTACTCACTCCATATTGTGAACTTTATTCTAAAAGGACACCATAGGACTATGGTGGCTGAATCTCACAACACTTGGTTAGCGGGAGGCAGGGGGAAGATTTATTTGTTGGCTTCTACCTACTGTTGGTGAGAGGTTCATTCCATGGGCATTAGCGTTCCCAGAATTGTGAGTTATCTGTGGTCCTGCAGCATTGCCCACCTTGACATCAACAGGAGGAAAATGCCAGGGTGGGGGGAGGATGCAGATTGACCTGTTCATCCCTGAAGTGGTGGTTCTGTGGCCACAAGCCTCGCAAATGAGCTGAGATAAACTGAGCTGGTGTATGAAAGTGTCTGACTTATACATGATAAGACTTTTCTTCTAATTCCATAAAGTGATCTTTTCTTTTTTTTTTTTTTTACCCCCTCAGGCAGTTGTCAAAAAACAGTACCTTGGCACTAGAAAAATGAACAATAAGACATGGAGAAAACAGTTCCCCAAACCAAAATGGACTTCCCCCTATCCTCTCAGGCCTTTCTCTGGGATATACTAGGGCCACATTTTATCTTCAAAAGTGGATGAGGCATACAGAGTGGGCTTTACTAATTAGACAGGAAAATTTGCTATGAAAATCTCAACTGGTATCAAATAATAGCAGTACTGTGGAATTATTTGCTTCCAACTAAAGAGATAGAAAAGCCTGGAATAATGTCAGGATGTGGTTTTTCCCATTCCACCATTGTCCTGTCTCCTCTGCTAGGTATAGATGTATACACTGCATACACAGTGACTGAAGATATCCATAGGATGTTCAGTGAATGAATGAATGAGTGAATGAAGGAACGAATGAACCAACCAACCCTAATAAAATATCCACAGCTCAAACCAGTGGTTCTCAAGTTTTAGCATGCATCAGAATTACCACAAGGGGTTGGTAGAATAGAAACATCTAGAGGGCTTGTTAGAACATAGAACACAGGTGTTCCCAAAGGTGGTTGATGCTACTCTGTCCCTGGACCATAGTTTGAGAACCAGCTGTGTAAACTAACCTGAATCTGCCACTTTTCATCAAATGGTTTACTAATCTGAAGACTACAAGAATATGTGGAGATTATTTAATTTTTCTGAGTATTTTAGATTTAACCCAAAAATCTTTTGGTTGAGGATTTTGGCAGGAGTATGGTGGCCCCTTTCACTCAGGGTGTGGTTCAAGGACCTACAGATTCATGAAGGAGAATTCTCAGCCCCAACACAGAACTACTGATCCAGAATCTGCATTTTAATTAGAAACCCTGTGTAGTTTGTGTGCACATCAGAGATTAAAAAGCACTATAATTAACCATTTCTTCCCTTGGTAAGGATAGGGATATGTGTAGGACTGGAGAAATCTCGCAGTGCTTCTCAGTCACCCCTGAGTTCCGGGAGAAAAGTAGGATTTACAAAAATTCCATTAACTCTCACCTCCCCTCAGAGTATTCCAGAGTAGTCTTTTCCTTCTTATTATAAATTAAAAGTTATTTGAAATTTTGATTAGTTAATAAAAATCAGTATCATCTTATTTCCTTGTTTCTTATCTGGAAGTTCTGTAGGATATGGAAGCAGAAAAATATAGGTTAAAGGTCAAATCCTATCTCTATCACATACTTTTGGGTGAAGATACTGATATACTCAAATCCAGAGGTTGACAAACTTGTTCTGTAAAAGGCCAGATAATCAATATGGCTTTGTAGGCGAGATAGTCTCTGTTACAACTACACAACTCTGCCCTGGTAGTGTGAGAACTGTCACAGACACTACACAAACCTATAGGTGTCAATCAATGAGTTCCAACATTTTTTTTTTTTTTTTTTTACAAAAGCAGGTAGTAGACTAACTTTGGTCCATAGGCTGTAATTTGCTGCTCCCTGTTTGAAACTCTTTGAGCTCAGTTTCCTTGTCTGTAAAATGGGCTTAGAGAAACCTAGCTGGCAGGGTAGGTGCAAAGATTAACTGCAATGATGTATGCAGAAGTGTTTTCTACTAATTCCTTGTTTCCTTCCCATTTCTCCTAAACTTCAGGTGCAGAAAAATTTGAATTAACTGACTATTTTAATTAGACAAGTTCTGGTTAATTATTCACTTACTTCGCACGCTGTCTCCCAGTCTCTCCCTACCCTGCTCGCTTTGGCACTCTCTCCCTCCAGCACATCTCCCACCAATACGTTTGGAGGTGAATCTGATCAAAGAGCCAATAAGAGATATGGAAAAATTGTTGAATTTTTAACTGTATCTTTCCTGACTTTTTCTTTTTAATCTTTTCAGGCTGCTCCAGATCTAGGAGGACTTTTACCCCTATCACATGGTGATTAAGTTAAGAAGAATGTAGCAGAGGCTGCATGAAGGTAAATGTTTGCATATATACAAGCAGCTGTGACAGACCCCAGGAGATTGAAGCCTGATTAAGCTGGTGAAAACACAGTGACTGAAGGTGAAAGAAAAAAGGGCAGGTTAGGAGGGAGGACAGAGAAAATCTCTTCTTACGAACAAACCCTCCTCCGAGGTCAGATGCACATATGCCAATTTGATTTTATATCCTGAGACTACAAGCGCTTGGGATATCTAATTGGTCTGGAAGTTACTAACATGCACAGGTAGAGTTGGACCCCCCTCCACCTTATTATGGTCAGGCAAGCTCTTGTGGAAGGTCAACAAGCCTTTTCCGTCCCATCGTAAGACGGGACTTGACTCAGTGAATTTCCACAGGTAAGATCTGAGCTTTGTCCTATAGTTTCCTCATGCCCCTCACACTCAAGTGTGGTTTATCTCCCTCCAGGAAAAAAGTCTAGCATGTGTGAAATGTGGGCGTGTTTCCCTCCCAGTCTGCACTTTCACACCCACATTTAACCAAACAGGAGCCACCTTAGATTAAATATTCTGGTTTTAAGCCACTCTGTTCCAAATGTGAGGCACCCCTTTGCTTTATGTTGGGGGATTTTGTGTGCTCCTTTTCAAGGTCATAGAGAAATGAAAGCAAAGTCCCACCTCCCTTCCCTTTTCATATCCCTGAACAGTTCTAGAGAAATTTTCTAGAGAAAATAGAGCTTAATTTCTTGGAGGTGTTTTGTTGACAAGAAAATGGAAAGCATGTGTCCCTGCTTTGCTTATTGTACTTCCAAGTAATGAAAGTATTTAAGAAGGTACAATTATGATCTTGGCAAGCACCTGGGGCTCTTGGAACTGTTTTTTCACACTGAATAAACATTGCAGATAATCTGTTTACGTTACACTCTTCTGAACAGCTATCTACAACAAAAGGCCACAACCATTCTTTAGTTTCTTTTTCTTAAAAGAAAAAATATATATATTGCACTAATAATTTGCTGAAAATGATTTCATTGTCTCCATTTTCACTCTAGCCAGACAGAAACAGGTTTCAGCAAAGAGGTTTATGGGTTTCATTGTTTCTGCCACTTTTAACTGAACAGTGTAATTTATTAATTTTTTTATAGTTACCTGGAATTCTTGTTAACAGTCCCTCATGACCAAGAATCCCTTACCTGTCCTGAAAAATTAACCTTCTTTTGAATAATGTACCCCAAATTCATTTTATCCTTTTAACCTGACTGGCTTTGACTAAATGGTCTCCTTAGTTACATTCAGAGTTGGTAAAGCCCCCCAATAGAGCACACAATCTATTTCTCTTTAGGCCAAACAATAAGAGGACATGGTAAGAAGCCACTGAGTTAGGAAACACTAGCAAGAAAAATGCATGTCTGCAGCTTGATCTGGTAAAAACCTTTACATTGTACAGATACTATGGAGAACAATCTGCCTGATGAAGTAAAATGCATCAGAGATTCCAGAAAGATGCCACAGGAAGAAAAGAATCAATGGCATGTTCTATGTCATGCAGTATTAAAAGATTCGGTGAGCAAGTTACACAAACAAGAAAAAAATAAGCCCTACCACATCCCATTTGAGAAAGTCTCATTCTTCCACAGAGCAATAGATGGTCAGTACCCCAGCATTTCAGAAGACTGGTTTTATTTCTCACTCCATAAATTTTTAGGCAGATCTCTATTGCCCCTGTGTTACAAGAATTTTCTGAGTTGTTTTTTTTTTTATTTTTTTTTAATTTTTGTGACTGTGATCTATATACAATTGAGATGTGATATACAATAAGTTAGATGGGAAAGTCTTTCAGTTTATGGGAAAGTAGAATTATCTGTATGTTCATTCAAATAGGTGTTAGAGACAGATCATCTAAGCTATCTCCAATGTTCTGCTCACTTTCAGGGCACTCAGAGAGAGCACAAAGGATGTCTATGAAGAATGGAAACTTTTGTTCCAAAGGTAAATACAAGTTCAGTCCTCTCATGCTGCCTTTATCTCAAACACCTTGAGGGATAAGCTCTTTATCTTCACTCTTACTTAGGTATTACTGGCCCCTAAGTGAAAGAAGTCAGGACCTTAAAATTCAGTCTCTGTTGCCCTTAGGAAATATGGGGGTGGGGGTGGGGAAATGTCAAAGTGCCACAAGGATATGCTTCTAGAGTTATCTACCAGTAAAAGCAGAAAGAACTGATTTCTTTGTGATCTTGTCCATCCTTTTCAAGTTGCAGGTATGGAGACAGGTCTTTCCAGCTAGGTCTCACAATTGGTTAATGGCTCTGATGATCCCATGTAGTGTCTTCCTGCTCTACCCAACTGTCACCTTTATTCAATAGTGAGAATTCCCAAGATGCCACAAGCCGTTAAACTCATGGGGTCCCCAAGCCTCTTACCACTAGATGGCAAAACCAACCCAGTGGTCCCAGTAATTCATCCCAGCCTCATTTCCTCCAATTCCATCCCAGGAATTCTCTTTCCAGTGATGTTTTGAATTAAGAAATTGCAATAACATTCTCACAGTCCCTTTCAGCTCTGCGGGTTGGCCTCTCCAAAGGCTAAAGGAATTCGCGGCAGCCCCCTAAACCCCCTGAGCAGTCTGGGGTCTGTTTCTCCAACAGTTATAAAGAGAGAAATCCATTGTCAGAAATGACAGTCTGGTTCCAGCCCTCACACAGCATTTACTGCATCCAAGAGCATTAGCAAAGCAGAGGAAGATGCGAGGCTGTCTGTACCTGTTTCTTGTTCCTTTTGAGCGGTGTGAGGTTGGGACAATCTGGTGTCCTTGCCTTTCAGAGCTAAGAGAAGAAATGCAGTAAAGTGTGGTTTAGGAGCATCAGTGTGAGAAGTGATTTTAGAGGGACTGTCAAGATTGGTGATACTTTCTCATACTTGCCTAGCCTCTTGTTAAGTGTCTGGGATACTTCCATATTTTGAATAATAAATGCATGATGACTGAGTGATTCTGTTATGAATTTGTTTTCAGGACACTGGTGGGATATGGAGAGAAGAATTTATTAACCCATCTTACAGATGAGAAGTGAGGCAGAGAGAACATTTTTATCCCAAGTTCACCACAATAGTCAACTCAGCCTTTTTATTAGAATGAAACTGAGGCCACTTAACTACTCTTCTCCAGATCACAATGCTTGAGTTAGGAACATTGTAAGTTGTCCCCATATTTGGTATGTGTGACACATAAAATAGAAAAGCATTTTATTTATTTACTTATTTTAAAACCAGTGTCAATCTCATATTATTATGTGCTTGACTCTGTGGTTAAGGATAAATATGAGGGGGAACCCCAAAATGCCAGAATTCTCTTCTGGATGGTGAGCCCCTTGAAGAACAGCCTACGCCTGTTAAATAAGTGTTCTAGAAACCCATCTGTATCAGTGTACCAGTTGGTATTGTTGTGAGAGGCTGCCTTCAGCATCAGTGATTTTTATTTTAATTTTAAGACTCTTTCAACAGCTCTGCCTCTTATATGATGGGTGATTTATGAGCACACCTGCCTACACCACACTGTTTGGCAGTTTTTGACCAAAAACAGCATGATCCCTTTGCCTCAACCTCCCTATTCACCTGAGTAACTTTTTTTTTTTTTTTCATGGATGAAAAAAGTCCTCAAAGGGAAACATTTTGACAATGTCGAAGACATGAAACAAAAAATGGCAGAAGCACTAAAAGGCATCAAAATTGCGAGTTCAAAACTGTTTTGAACAGTAGGAAAAAACATCTCAATAGGTGTATTACATCAACTGGCAAGTACTTCTCAGGTGACTGAGGTTTCAACATGTAAGATGCCCTGGCTAGTGTGGCTCAGTGGATTGAGCTCTGAACCAAAGGGTCACTGGTTCGATTTCCATTCAGGGACCATGCCTGGGTTGCAGGCCAGGCCCCCCATTGGGGGCATGTGAGAGGCAACCACACATTGGTGTTTTTCTCTCTCTCTTTCTCCTTCCCTTCTCTCTCTAAAAATAAATAAATAAAATCTTTAAAAAGAACATGTAAAAATGAATACGTGCTTTTTATGAATAAATTCCTTTTGGTGGTTCCCCCTCATATTTACTTTTTTGTAAAAGATATCATAACATCACAGTCTCATATTTGCTTTAGTTTGGTATGGTGACATCATATGACATAGGACGAGTCTCTGAATCCTTGCCTGGGTATAAGAAACAGGAAAATGTAAAAGCTATTTTTGGAAAACATTGTTTTACACTGTATTTGACAGTTTTCACTTGGCATAGGGACTTTCAGAGCAAAGATTCCAGATTGCACTGCAAATTATATTTATTTACTTCTATTAAGACTAATTGAGGGGAGAAGGTGTTTATTGGTAGGGGAAGAAAGTATTTTAGAAGAGAGGGAATTGTGTTCTGAATATGACTCTGTTCCTCCTTTTTCCAACTCTCTATGCTGCTTAGAGGCAGGTCTAAAAATCCGATTGGCTCTTTCAGGTTTAAAGACAGTTTACACACACACACACACACACACAGAGACACACATACACAGACACACACACACACACACACACAGCTTTGCTTCTATTTTTGTAGGTGTAACTGAAGACTACAAGGATACTTAAAAATTCCCCAACTTTCTCTCTTTCTCTCCTCTATCCTCCTGCTCCCCCCAGCATGGACGTACCACTGAGGCAAACAGCACATGCAAAGACACTCTTCATGGCATCAGTGAGAGAGGAGTTCTCCATTTTCCACGGAACGGGCTTTTCTTTCATGACAACAATTTTTCTGATTTACTACTACAGCTGTTACATTATTAAGTCCAAGGGAAGAAAACAAAATACAAAAGCTGGAAAAGATCCCAGCCATTCTATGCAAAACAGAGGGAAAGAAGCCACAGGGGGAGAAAAAAAAAAAAAAAAAAGAAACACAACACACTCATAGTTGGGGAATAAAAAGAGCAAGAAGAGATATCCAGAAAGGTGTGTCATGGGATCAACCTTAATCTGCACCTTCCACCACTTTTAGCTGCTTCTGCCATCAACCGGTCATATTTCTTCAAGGGCTCAGCCACTGGCACTTTAGACCCTCCCAGGAGTCCCATGGTCCTTCTAAGTAGTGTACAAGTGGCACAGAGAGTGTGGCAACTTCAACACATTAAAGGGAAAAAGGAACCTCCTTTCCTACCATCATCATTTTTAAAAAATGGCAGTTGATGTCGCCTGAAGCGGAGGCTGGGAAACCCAATTATACCACATTTCATTCAAGTGTCAGCAATTGGAATAATAGTGCTCAACAGTGAGGGCCCCTACGTGAAACGATGCTGCCATATTATTTTGTTTTGGCCCAATGTTTTCATAAATTCAGGCTTGGAGCAGAGCCCAGTGCTGTCTTCTTTCAAGGTCTTTACTTCTCGTGTTTTTTCTCAGATCTTGCTGCTCAGTTATTTCTTTCCTTCTGGAGAGGTCCGGCCAGTCCTGCCCTCTCAGCATCCTCAGCCGGGCTGGACTGTGGCAGCCATGGCTGCTCTGCTCCGTTTACTGAAGAACATGTGCATCATTGGAACATTTTCCACAACCGTTTGGGCCAAATGTTTTATGTATTTGGCCCTGAGCAGCCTTTTGGATTCTTTGATGAGGAGCCACTAAAAATCATGCAGCGGCTACTAGCTTACATATTACAGGCTGTTTTGTATATTATTGCTATTGTTATTACTAGCCGCCACTCCCAGAGAGTAATGTGCACTTCAGTGGAACAATTAGAATCGCTCTCTCTGCTCTGCAGAATATTTTCCTACCAAGGGCTTCCCCACCTTCCTTTATGGTCATTAACAGTTTAGCAGACTGTGTGCTTACCTACTCTGACATTCTAGTCATGTGAAGGGACACTGCTGGATGCAATGTCCTCCCAAGTTGGTGTGCAAAGAAGCACTCAACTGCCGTACACTTAACTCCGCACCTCAGAACATGCCAACTGCATCGCTGATGACTCAGATGAGAAAAAAATGTGGCATGCCTGCATGGGAAAGTAGGTTGAAGGAGGAACTTAGTTTTATTTGATAGTGACTGACCATTACTCATATATTGGCAGCATACCTCCAGTGAGTCCTGTTAGATAAGGTTTGTCCTCTCTTCCCATCATATGAAGGACTTTAAAGGGTCTTCTCTCTCTTTTACTCCCCACCTCTTTCCTTTCACTCTTAAGGCTTACCCATCAACCCATCGAACCTGTCTACATGTTCCTTGCAAGATGTTAAATACCAGTGCAGAACTCAGCCAGCCTTCATTCTTCATCAGTAATCATTTTTATAGACCTTGGGATATTAGCTTATATGTCTGGGTTGAGAAATAGGGTGCTGATACCAATCCCTCTCTATCTCTTTCTCTCTTCCTCTTCCTCTCTCTCTCTCTCGGAGCTTACTTTCCACTACTTCTGTATTGGCTAGTCCTCTTAGACACAGACACTTGGCTACTTACTTCAAATTTACTTTAGCTTCAGTCTTCCTAGAAAAAAATCCCCCAAAACAGAGAAGAGAACCTCTCAGCAACCAGAATTGGTCTAAAGTGTGAGCAATAATAAATTTTGATGATGTTGGTGGTTGTCATACTATAACCTAGCCTATCCTGACAGCAAGATAAACATATACACTTTTATACTTTTTACTTAACTAAGTATAATAGAAAAATTGATTAATTCTCTTTTAATTGAGAGGGACTGGTTAGAGGAGATATCTCAGGGCAATAGTAGAGTGGGGTAGAAGGTGGAGGGTATGAATGGGGATTTGCCATGTCAAAGGTTGGCATGAGAATTCCAAGTCAAAGTGATAACATAGAGAATCATGTTGTGTTTGAAGAAATTTGAACAATTTTTATAGACACAGAATAAAATTCAAGTGGGGAGGTGGAGGGATATGAGATCTAAAACATGACTAGTGTTCATACATCATAGTTTGCCTGGGACAATCAGTGTACTCCTGTTGTCCTGGTGTATTATTAATAGTTTTCCCTTTTGTTCCTAAAGATATTCCAATTTTTATGATAAATTATGTGGCTCACCCTACTTACATGCCATGATTATAAGACTGGCTTTTATTTCATAGGTAATGGGGAATCATCAAGAAGAAGACAAGATATTCAATTATAGATGTAATCCTTTCACAGCCAAATTTTTCAGGGACTGCTGGATGCCTCTCAATGTTCTTTTGTGCTTCTTTAGAAATAAGGCTCCTGATGCTTAGCAGGCCCAACATTACCTAAGTGAAACACAAGTTATCCAGCCTCCTTTGCAACTCAGTATGGCTTTATGACTAAGTTTTGGGCAAAGAGTTGTAAGTAAGTGCGCTACATGGAAATTCTGAAAAGTACCTTTAAGGAGTGAGGCTGCATACTTCATTGGATCACAAGTATAAGCTCATCACATTCGCCATGCAAAGCCTTAACCTAGAGGAAGCCTAGGTCCTTGGTGACTTAGTAGAGCCTGCACAGGAGGCCTACATTGCCTCCTTTCAGACCCTTCTTACCTGGGAGACAAAAAAAACTTTCGTTTTGACCAGGAAATGTTATTTTGAATCATTTTAGCCTAGAAGCAACTTCATCCTCCAATTCAACTTTACCATGGGGTCCCATATTTGGGAAGTTATTGGACCCTCTTGAATAAAACTGACCATTCTCCATTTGTCTCCTTGAGTCTCTTCTCTATTGATTAGAACCAGGAGGACAGGGCAGTCCTTGCAGTCAGAAAACTTTCCTTAGAAACTTAGCTCTTGAATTTGATTTTGTGTATTTTAATAATTCAACTAAAAAATAATCTATTGTATTTTAAAGTGCTTTCTCTTGGATCTGGAGTGAGAATGTTTTTTAATGGGATGGGAGTGGGTATATAATAGAGAAAGGAAAGGGGGACAGGAAAGGGGCAGGCATTTGCTTCTGAAGGAACAACAGCATTCTAAACTAAATGGCTGTCACCTATAAAGTGTTTCCCTATGGATAGTTTCATTTCTGTCTATGCTACTGGGTTTACTGGGTAAAAACAGCAAAAGCAAAGAAGTGTTCCCATTATGCAAGACTCTTGATGGAGGGAAATAGAATATATATATATATTCTATACACACAACTTAATATATACATATTTAAGTGGCCAAAGAAGAGCTTAATGCAGGCTAGCAGTAAATGTAAAGAAACAAAAGTGGATCTAGCCAGATTATATATTAAATAAAAGGCAATGAATAAGCACTGAGTGAAATTTTATATGTGCACATTACACCAAACCAGTCAAAGATTCTGACCCCTGGCACTGTAGAAATGATGTAGCCATCTTCTTCGTTCTGATGCTTTCAATAAAATCATTCCCAGGAGAGCTAGGGAAAAATTCTCTCTCTCAATAAAAAGTGAAACTGTCAGTATTATGAAAAAGCATACTAATAATTGGATAGTGTCCTGAAGTTGCTTTCATAAAGCTTTTCTTTTTGCTTCCCTCCTCAGCTTTTAATATTGCCCAGTGAGTCTATGAGATCATAGGGGTTTTGTTGGAGATAGACGGTTGTAGCATTGATTGGTGCCCTGGTGAGGTGCGGGTCAACAATGTGCATATCAACAGAGGTAACTTGATGAATAATGCACTCTAAGTTTCTAAACACAGCCCGCCTATAATGAATATGCTGCTCCACAGTCCCTAATGTGAATAAAGGAATAAAGCTGGTACCGGGACCTACCCTCTTGACAGAGGGGAAAATGTGTTCCAAATAATAGAGTCCTCTGGCTAAAGTTATACTGAGCTCTACAAATCATGGGCCATGCACTGAAGGATGGCTGGTGAAGAAGGAGGTTCTGGAAGTTGAAGTCTTGTCAATGGCAATGAAACTACATGAGAATGTGGGATTGACCCAGAATGTTAAAGGCAAATGAAGTCTGTAACGGCATCCAGTATGAATGAAAGTTTGCAGTCACAACAATTAGTACCAATTGACAAGGTCTTTTAGAAACACGGTGAGCAGAGGGAGTTCACACATGCTACCTCTTTTACGACTCTCCAAAGTGGGGAGGAGAGTGGGAGGAGGAGGAGGGATGTTGACAGTAAACATTCAAGACAAGGGAGGTAAGGAATTTATAAAAGGATATGAGTGAAAGGAAACTCTTCATTTTCAGGGTAAGCCAATGGGAGTGACTACTGTTGGTCTTGCTTGCCAGCTCTCAAGCCTCACTGTCCTCTGCAGCCCCTTTGGAGACAGGTACTCCCTGCTCACCACCTCCCCAGCAGAGCTGGAGCAGCTCATTCTGTGACTTGATGGAATCATCTTCAACATGTGTGATTGCTTCACTGAGGGCTTTCTTATTCTTCCACCTCCTCCTCCATACCTCATGGGGTTGACTCTGACATCCCACATGCTGCCCAAGGAATTCATGCAAGGCAGTACTGAAAATGAATCGTGATGCTCTGCCCGATTTCTAATAGATGGATCAAGTTGAAACTAATATGCACAGTAAGACTGAAAGAGGAGAGGGGCAAATGTGATGTGCGTGGGGGATGAGGGCAACCCTACCATTGTAGAGATGGCAGAAACTGTAGACTGCTGACCAAGCAGCTATGGAAGAATCTCTGGCTGACTTTAGCTTAACATTCACAAGCTGAATCAGCTCCTCCCTAGCATGGGCCTTCTTCCCATGACACACTCCAAAGATGGGGGCCTATCTCAGAGTGCTTTAATTTTTCATAATCTGGTGATCAAGATGTATTCACCACCAGTAATATCATTTAGATAGGTTAAGGAATAAGGTAGTTGTGTTAGAGCAGTTTGATGGCAAAGAGGAGGAAGAAGAGGAGATGGGGAGGGGGAGAAGGAGGTGTTTATGGGAAGAGCTGAAACATAAGCCATTTCACTCTCTCTTCTTGACCTGACCACACACCTTCACTAGGAATTGTAAACAGGTATCTTCCCAAATAGTGAAGTGTTTGGCAAATAGTTTAAGTGCTAGGTGGAGTAGTCTTTAATTTTCTAAGCCAATTGTAGACAACAGTGTGTTCAGATTTAGGGCACCATGCTATTCTATTCCTTCTACTCCTGGGGCCATGTGGCCCGCTCATTCCTCTTCCTTTTAGGTATCCAGGGTGTTTGTGAAAGTGGATAAGTTCTGACTTCTGAAGTAATAGTCCTAGGAGGTAATAGGTCCTTGATGGAAGGCTTTAATACATTTTTCCGTTGGTACTAGAAAGCTGAATCTAATAACCACTGAGTAAAGAGGAGGGATGCACCAGCTTCACATGGTCTCCACCTTATTAAAGATGCACTTACTCTTTCCAAGAAAGACCTGAACAGGTTCCAACTCTTAAACTTCTTTCCTTGGTCTTTACTCTTCCTTATCAGATCTCATAGAATCCAACCAAGAACACCAAAGAAGAAAGCCTTCTTTTTTCTTAACCTGATTAGAAGATGCATTCATGCACTTGGGTGAAGAAAACCAAAGTGAATAGTTGGAGCAGCACAAGGCACACAACAATATTTGCCTGTCACCTGAAAAGAGAAGTGGCTGCTCCCAGTGAGGAGGGGTTGGTGAGAAACATTTTCTCCAAGCACAATATCTTTGTTTCTGGTCATCTCCACCAGAGATAACTGAAATAGAGAGAGTACTTTGTCAAATATAACCTTGAAGACTAGTAGAGCGGCAGGGAAAGATTTTACACCGTTGTTCTCACGTGGGTCATGAGGGGGCTACTTGGAACCTGGAGAGAAAGCTTCCCCTGTGTTTTCAAAGTAACTGTAGCTACTCCTCCTTCAGACTCAGCAGAGGCTCATGTGGACCTGCCTTCTCTGTAGGGCAAAGCTTTGAGACAGGGGCAGTCTTTCTGAAGTTATATACCTCAGAGTGGCATTGCTACCAGGTGCTCAGTGAAAAGCAGGCACAAAGATTATAGGACCAGGTGGGAAATCAGAGACCTTCCTCTGATATGTAGCAAAGCCAAACAATTTAGGTAAGTCCCTAGAACTTTTTGCTTCAACTTCTTTTTCCAAAAATGCACTTGGGAGATGAAAGTTGAACATTGATTTCTCTAAGGCCCCTTCATTCTTAGACTTAAATTATTCTAAAATGTCATTATTGTCTTCATATAAACAAGTTTTGTCTATGTCCCTGGGTGAGAATAAAATTTTCTTTTTTCAAGACAGTTTGGGACCCTCAGTGTATATGTGTGCCGTTTAAATCTTTCTCACCAAGAAAACCTGAGCCCAGGCATTCAGGGAATATGTAGGCAGGTACCAGGTCATTTCAGGGATAGCAAAACATCCACCTTGTTTCTAATTATAAAATGGAAACTAGCAAGTCTACTAACTTTGAAAAATGTTTATTTAGTGCCTACTGTGTTCAAGGTTCTGAGTCAGTTCTGATATGCAATTTTACATTTTCAAAGCATTTCAACTGATTTTAAACAATGCCAGCATGAATTATATGATAGAATTCCCTAGAGAACTTCTATAAGAGGACCCAGTATTATGATTCTGATATTACCCTGGAGAAAACTGAAACCTGGGTGCACAAGGAGACTTCCCAGGTCTTAGCCCTGGTGAGTGACCATGTCAGGACTGGACTCCGGTAACCTGGTTGGAATTTTCTGTGCTTTCTACTCTGCAGCCCCTATTCAGATAACCATTAGATACCTTTCTGGGATAGGAGAGTTTACAGAATGATGGTTTATCTTCAAGCTAATTGTGGGCCAACCAGTCTTTTCTATTTCTTTTGTGGTTGCTTTTTTTTCCCTAAAATTGATTTATTTTGGTTTTCTAAATAGATACACTTGAACAGAAAATTTGAATTATTAAAAATGGCTTAACTCAAACCCCATTTCCTTAATATCTAAGCATCAAAGAAACTTGGAATGAGGGGTCTTGGAAAATGGAAGGCAGAGAGAATCCATAGGTGAGGTGGAGGCTGGGGCAGGAATTGATACACCCCACCACTTTAGTACTGACACAAGAACTGGACTCATTAATCTGATAAATATCACAGCCAGCCAAAGAATCAGAGGGAGGGTCAACTCGCCCTGGAGTGACAGAAACCCAGTGACGGGGCCTCTCTAAAGACACAGGAAGTTGATAACAAAACCAGTGGTAACAGCTTAGACATCTGCCTGGCACCCTTGCTGCTTAACGCAGACCCCAGCTTCGTTTCCAGATATGCTTTGCTTTCTCTTTAAAAATACACAGGGCCTTTAAAAATGATAACAAACCTCTCCCCTCTAGGCAGGTGTGCGGCAGTGGGACATGCACAGCCACACACACACAGTCATTTAACCAGGATGAGAGGGCATGATCCCAAAGGCTTTCCAAGCTCCTGTCCAAGGAGAGTTCCCAGCTAGCCTAATCACTCTGGCAACAGCACACCTGAGCATTTCCCTCTTGGCACAAAGGAGAAGACAGGTTGGGAAGCCAGGCCTGCTGGAAAAATGGTATCTCCAGCTAGAAATAGCTAGTAGATGCTCTCCCATTTAAGGGGGCCTTAACAAACAAGTTGGGGAAATCATCTATGTGAAGGTTCAGATGTGACTTGGCCACGGCTTTGAAGTAGCTAAATCAGTAGAGTCTGTTCTTCATCAATTTTTTTCAAATAATAATAATAAAATTTGAAAATTATGATAATTATGTGTTCTGTACCCTGGAAAGGGGCAGACTACAGTGAGGCATATTTTCTAATGTAATTAAGGCTTTCAGCTGATCCCTCCCCACTGCAATTGTTATTTCAAAAGTGAATTAATAAATCATGTCCAGCCTGCTCAGAATAAAAATTTGTCTTGAGTATTCCTGTTACAACCTGCAAACTCTGACTCAAAGCAGGAAGAGAAGGACTTGGGCTGAGTCTCAACCTTGGATAAACTTTTGGGGCAGTTTCAACAGAGACATCTGGAACCATTTCTAAGCTTTATTGCAAACGATATGCAAATATTCTTTCCCCTATGTTCACTTATGGCTCCCTATGTTAAACTCGAAGCAATTAATGCTGACTCCTGGATACCCAGGGGACCCAGATCTCCTGTGGTTTACACAGAGCACTTTAGCTATCATGATGAATTAGTGTAAGGCCTGGTAATGCACCTTTGAGTATGTGAGGCCTTTTAAGGCTCTCAGAGGTCATGCCTGTGGCTGTATAAAGTATTTTCCCGTGGCAGACCAGAAACCCTGGGAGCATTAAGGTTGTATTTCTATTCATCACAGATTCCAGATTCCAAATGTCCAAAATCACCATTCTGCTTCTCTAGACAGCAGATGTTTCGGGCCTGTGATAACTCAAGGTAAATATTTACCACGAAGCCTCGGCAGGAGCACTTAGCATGCTTGGAGAAAGAGTGATGTGTCATTTCAGAGAAGGGATATCATTTCTCTTTTTGTCCAAATACAGAGTTGATATAAAGCCCAGGGCAGGGCACCACGGATTGGCAATCTCCACCCTGGAGTTGCATGGGTTCTAGCCTTTAATAAAAGAGGCTGGGAGATCGGGCACATGGCCCAGAGGCCTGGCTGGTCAATGTTACTCACACAGTAGGTGATGGTGTGAGAAGATTCTGGAGAGAGCGCCACAGGACATGGTCCCTAAGGACAATGCTATGCTAGATGCTAGGCCTTACACAAATTTTTTTTCATATTAATTCCCATCGCTGATATGAGAGAATCACAGGACCATTTTGTTGGTCCTTTCTAAGAATCAAACTTGGTGGTCCCATTTTCTTTAGCAGAGTATTTTTGCTAGGCTGAGATTTGCATTTGATACAAGGAAATGCATCCATGATTGAGATGAAAAGATGCTCCGCACTGTCCCATATTAGCTCCTCATCTCTTTCAGTACCTCTCTTCCTAACATCCCTGTACTTTCTGGGCTGTAGGACATATGGTATTTTCTTAACCAGTCTGAATCTCCTTATCCATAAAATGGGATGATAGTAGAGCTTACCTTGTGGAGTGGTTGTGAGGATTAAATTTTAAAAATGCACATGAAACACATGATAAGCATTCAGAAAAACGTTAGATATTAACAGTATCAGACGTGGCATTTTCTAGGACCTGCCCTGCACCTTCTTACCTCTGTACTTAGGGTCATTTTAAGAGTTTCCTGTGGCAGCTGCACCATTTACAAAGTAGCTTAACCCTTTGAGTGCCTTGCATAATTCAAAATTTGTATCAACATGAGAAAAATTATGTCTGTATATAACCTGAGGCACAAAATAAAAGAACAAATATAAAATATGAATTATTCCATTGTTATTTACATTTATAGCCATCAAAAAAAGAGTTGCTGGGAGCAATGCTGGCACTTTTGGGAAAATTTGTCAGTGTCATTCACAGCAACATTGGCCCTCAAAGGGTTAAAGAACAAAAATGTATAATCTCACAGTTCTAGAACCTAGAAGTCTTAGATCAAGATATTGGCAGGACCATGCTCCCTTTGAAAGGGCTCAAAAAATATCTGTTCTACACCTCTCTCCTCACTTCTGGTTGTTTCTCAGCTAGTGGCTGCATAACTCCCATCTTCACATGGTGTTCTCCCTGTGTGCATGTGTCTGTATTCAAATTCCCCATTTTATAAAGGCACCAGTCGTATTGGATTAAGGATCCAGAATGACCTAATGTAAACTAATTACATCTATAACAATCTATTTCCAAGTAAGGTCAATATATGAAATTTGGGGGGACACAGTTTAGCCTACAACAGTAACGATTATATGCCCTGTCTTTAAACACCTTTCCTAATCTTCAACTTATGAACTTATATTGCTCCTTTAACTTCTTGGGACTTCTCTGCTCTTGCCCATCTGGACTCAAATGTTTCTTCCTTCTTCAGAATACTAGTGGGACTCATTGTCTGCATCTCTTATTTGATACTAACTTTTAACTCTTTATATGTGATTAATTGTCTTTATTCCACATGTGGTTTAAACCCTGAACTAGAGGAGAATACTGTCTATGGTTGTATCTTCCCAAGCTTCTAGAACACTTCATTGCACAGAGTAGAAACTTAATAACTATTTTCCATTAATATAACAAATAGTTGGTGAAACCATCTGGGTAGTGTGAGGATATGAGAATGCTATCTTTGCAACTTTTCGTAAGTCTAAATATTAACACTATAGACTCACAATGTTACCACATAAAATTACTTCTCTATGTATCTATATATCACCTGCCATTTGTATGTATGTGCATAGCAGTATGTAAAATGATGTTCACATATGAAAAATAATCATCTTAGACATGGAAAATAAAGATAACAAGTAAGTGAAGAAAACATCCAGAACAAAGTCACTAAAAATTTCACAGAAGTCTAATGAGAATATATTTTCATCCTTCTATGTACATAGTACCCTCTGAAAACTTTCTGACCGAGATTATTGTGAAGATGTCCAATTATACCTTGTTTACTGACACCTTAGTCCTCCAAATAGCCACTTGGATTCAACCTGTAGACTCAGTACTACTAAGTTCTTGGTGAAACTTTCACTGTAGGAAAGAACCTTCAAAAAGCATTAGTTCCACATTCTGGGACTCAGCATCAAGTCTCTTGTTAAATATGCCTCTAACTTTGTTCTGATAATTGGGCATTGTATTCTAAGAGCCAGTGATCTGAGATCCCCAATTGCAGTGTCTGTTCAGGTGTAAAGGTCTTGGGAACCATATTATAAATGGTCCTGTGGGCCTGAGCCTCGATCTTGATGATTTATCTACATACCCTTTGCTTCCTCACAGGGCTGATGTTTTACATTTCCAAATGGCTACTCCTTGCTACTGCTGAAGTACTTGCTGTCTCTGCTCCTGGATTTTAGGATATTAATATTTCTGATAAATTCTTCTATACTGGGTACTGCACAACTCTTAGAACAACCCAAGTGCTTCCTATAGGGACTTCTTATTCTACCAGAACCTCCTCTCAGAAGACTCCTTCATACTTCATAATTCTCTTTAACAATTAGAGTCTGTTTTCATTTCCACGGTTGTGCATCTATGCAATTTAACCATTTCAGTCTCAAACTTGTACTAAGAAATGGCCTATAGAAGTTCCAGAACCCTTAATGGGAAAACACAAATCTGATAAGGTTAGCCACCTTTTAATGAATATCTATCCTTTGTTGGTCCAAAATATATTATGTTGAGGAGAGCCCATAAAGATGGTGGAACAAGCAGACATGGCTCGCCTCTTCACACAAGCACATCAAAATTACAACTAAAATATGGAACAACCATCAGCCAGAACTGTCATAAATTGAGGTGAATGGAAGTCTGACAACTACAGAATTAAAGAAACCACAATCCATACAGACAGGTTGGAGGGGCACAGACACAGAACAGGCTAGTCCCTCACCCATGTGGTAGATAAAAATCTGGGAGGGATATCTCAGGAGTGAGGAGTCCCAGCCCCACATCAGGTCCCCAAGCCCAGGGTCCCAGTGCCAGGAAGACAAGACCCCACAACTTCTGGCTGCAAAAACCAGTGGGGATTGAGTCAGGAGAAGAAACTGCTGGAGCCCCAAGCAGTTCTTCTTAAATAACACAGACTCACCTACTCAGACTCATTCCCTCTAAGCTCCGGCACTGGGGTAGCAGCTTGAAATGCACCAGTGGTATATAGGGTGAAGCTGAAGTGCCTTGCATCAAGGTGAGAGGAGTCCATTGTCTCTTTTCTAAACCCTCCCTCCACAGAGCCAGCAGGCCAGTGCCATATCTGAGACTCCATCAACCTAGCTAACACTGACCCAATTTGGAGATCCCCAGAGACTCCGCCCCACTCAATTTAGGCCCCACCCAAGGTGCTTTTCCATATGAATGGCTGGTCTTGGCTCATGCTTCACAACTTTCTAAATCCTCTCAAACAAGCAACAGCTGGCCTCAGTGAGCTCTAGGACCGGCACTACCAGCAGCCAGCTTAGATTCACAGCTCCACTTCACCTGGGAATCTCCAAGGTAAGCACAAGTAGCAGCCATCTCAGATTGCTTTATAGCTTAGGCAGGGTGGCCCTAAGAAAAAACAGGTGGGGGCTGACCTTGGCCTGCATCACCCAGAAAACCCCAAACCTCTGCACCTGGGGGACAGCTACAGACCATGTCCAAGCACCACCACCCTGTCCCTGCACAGCTGATCCTCCACAGAGGGCAGAAGTTGGTGATCAGTGGTCACAACCAGTCATTGCAGCTGGCTGGACTGGATAAATCCATCCTATTGATTCACCAACAGCAACCAAAGCTCAACTATAAGAGGAGGGTGTACTCAGTCCACATGAAGAATGCACCTCAAGTACCTAGCTTGGGTGATAGAGGAGGCTGTGCCACTGGACCCTACAGTACACCTACTACATTAGGCCACACTACCAAGACAGCAAGTCAAAGCAGCCCTATCCAATACACAGAAACAAACGCAGGAGGACAAATTGAGGAGGCAAAGAAATACAGCCCAGGTGAAAAGAATAGAACAAAACCCCAGAAAAAGAACTATATGAAACAGAGATAGCCAACATTCCAAGTGAAGACTTCAAAACACTGATGATCAGGATGCTCAAAGAAATGATTGAGTATGGCCATCGCAAAATAAAAGAAGTGAAGATTATACAAAGTGAAATAAAGACCGATATATAGGGAAGCAACAGTGATGGGAAGAAAGCTGGGATTCAACTCAACAATTTGGGACAAAAGGAAAAAATAAACATTCACCTGGAACAGAAAGAATAAACAAGAATTGAAAAAAGAAGAGGAGAGGATTAGGAACTTCTGGGACAACTTTAAACATACCAATATCCAAATTATAGGGGTGCCAGAAGGAGAAGAGGAAGAGCAAGAAATTAAAAACTACTTATTTGAAAAAATAATGAAAGGAATATTACATAATTTGGCAAAGGAAATAGACATACAAGTTCAAGAAGCACAGAGAGTCCCAAACAAGCTATACCCAAAGAGGACCACACCAAGACACATTATAATCAAAATGCCAAAGGTGAAAGATAAAGAGAGAATCTTAAAAGCATCAAGAGAAAAGCAGAGAGTTACTTACAAAGGAGTTCCCATAAGACTGTTAACTGATTTCTCAAAAGAAACTTTGCAGGCAAGAAGGGACTGGCAAGAAGTATTCAAGGTAATGAAAAGCAAGTACCTACAACAAGATTAATCTGTCTAGCAAAGCTATCATTTAGAATGGAAGGGCAGATAAAGTGCTTCCTGGATGAGGTAAAGCTAAAGAAGTTCATCATCACCAAGCCATTATTATATGAAATGTTAAAGGGACTTATTTAAGAAAAAAATCAAACTTTGAACAGTAAAATGACAACAAATTCACAATTGTCAGTGACTGAATCTAAAATAAAAAATAAAAAAAACTAAGCAAATACCAGAACAAGAACAGAATCATAGATATGGGGATCATTTGGAGGGTTATCAGTGGGGAGGGACAAGGAGGAAAATGGGGGAAATGGTACAGGGATTAAGAAGCATACTTGGTAGGAACAAAATAGACAGGAGGATGTTAAAAACAGTATAAGCAAGGTTGAGGCCCAATAACTTACATGCAGGACACAAGGACATGAATGAATGGGGGGAGGGATTGCTGAAGAGAAGGAGGTACCGGGAGGAGGGGGGCAAAGGGAAAAAATTGGGTCAACTGTAATAGCATAATCAAAAAATTATACTTAAAAATGCATTACGTTAACTTTATAATAATAAAAAAAGTGATTGTTCTTTAAAATTAGTACTTGTTGACTAAAACAATAAGCATGGGTTGAAAAGCAAAGTGCCTTAGAGCAAATGTGATGACTCTCTTAACATTGACCAGATCTCTGAGCCTGAGGAGGCCACAGAGGCTTTGTCACAAGGATTTTATTGAAGTGACACAGGAGATGTTGCAATGTTCAATGTGCCAAGATTACCCTGTTCGGTCATAATATAGGTGTGAGACATGAGGAAGCAAGGCAGCTGCCATCCCCTTGTTTGTGTTTAATTTACATTGGAATCAAGTGCTAAACAGACTCAGGAAGAAAAGCTCTGCTCCCTCATACACTTGTTCACAGGAGGTATTGGTTGGGTAGTGCTGTTTAGTGGGAAAATCTTGACACCAAATCAGCCTGATGTTTAGCTCTAAACTATTGATCGTTAGATCATCAAAAGCTACAGATAAATTAGCCTTGTGAGGGCATCGTGAGAGCCAGCTGGCCATCCTTAATAGAGGTGACCAACAAGATTCGTAAAACAAGAATAACATTCACCAAAAGATTGTCAGCCACCTAAAGCAACCTAAACACTGTGTCCAATATATATAGATAAAGATTTAAAGATAGAGATAAAGGGGTAGGTATATAGATATTTATATACTGGACAAAGTATTTACACAAACTTGATAGATATAAAGATACATAGAGAGATATACTATTGTTTATGCTTAGGAAAATATATGGGCTCTTTTGTACTCTTAGAACCAATCTGTACTGAAAATTTATGCAAGAGGTACCTATTCTCTCATTAGAAGGTAGCTAGCTAAACCCCATGGAGAATTAGGGACAGAGTTGAAAATCCTGTGAAGATGGGGCCAGTCCAGTCAGACATGCAGAAGAATGCATGATAATCCAGTCTCATGGGGGACTGCCACTCTATACCAACACAGGGTGGAGTAACCTAGCCACACCTCCTACATGCAGACGCAGTGGAGCCTTTCTTGTCTAGTGAAAAGAGATAGAGGCATAAGAACACCTCAGGGCGAGCTGAGACCTTAGGGAGAAGGGAGATGAGAACAGGTAAGAGACAGTGAATAAGCACTGGTTTTTATTTATAACAAAACCAGGATGGAAGAAAGATGGAAAGTATCAGTAGGCCCCTTCAATTATATTTATGACTTTCTTCCTTTGTTTTTTGAAGTTGATTGATTGAAAACTCCTCTGAGCCATTTAACAAAGCATTAGTTACATTAAGGTTGGGAAAAATACCAAAGAGAATAGCACTTTAATTCCACTAATAACCTCTTACCTTATTAAAGCAGAAATTTAATAAGGATCTAATTACCTCTTTGCCAGACTTCTGACTTACTCACGTTTTGCTTTCTGCCCTGTGTGATGTGTGCCCTGATGCTGAGGCAAGATGTTTCTATCTGTATTCATGGAGACAGAGTTTTAGTTGCATTATTGGAGAATCAAAAACAACAGATAAAATTTCATTTTTCTCCAAGGTAGAGAGATATTATTATTTCTATCCCATACAGCACTGAAGACTTGTATGGGGTTGCTGTTCCATGAGGTCATCTAGAGCCAGAATGGCACTTTGTGCATTAGAAACCTCCAGGTCCTTCTCAGTTGTCTCTTTACCATCCCCAGGGTGTTACTCTTACTCCCAGTCCAAGATAACTTACCACCACATCACACACCAAACATCAAGAAGGCAGAAAAGGGAGAGAAGATGCACATCTCCTTTCTTTAAGGACACATCTTAGAAATTGTATTCCTCACTTTCCCTAACTTACAATTGGTCAACACTTAGTCATGGGGCCACGTCCATTGTAAAAGTGACTGGGAAATGCAGCTTTTATCTCAGGCACACATGTGGCAAGCTGAAAATCTGGAATCTCCTCTTTATTTTTGGTTTCCAGTAGTCTGATTATGAGGCACCTTTGCATGTTTTTTTTTCTTATTTATCCTGCTTGGGATTTTCTAAGCTTCTTGGTTCTAAAAATTTATGTCTTTTTCCAACTTTGGAACTTTTCCCTTATTATTTCTTCAAGTTTTTCTAGCTCATTCATTCCCTCCTGGGACTGCAATTTCATGTATATTTGACCTTTTGTAATTAAACTACCTGCCTCTGAGACTGCTTAATTTTTAAATCTTTTACTTTCCCTGTCCTTCAGATTAAATAATTACCATTGACCTGTCTACAAATTCAGTTCCTCTTAGTTGTCTTCATTGTTGTATTAAGCCCACACAGTTACATTTTCATTTCATATATTATAAATTTTTATTCTAGAATTTCCATTGAATTTCTTTTAAAGTTTTTATATCTCTGCTGAGCTATCCTGTCTTTTTCTTAATTGCAAGCATATTGTCCTCTACAGTGTTGTGCATAATTATAATAATCTGTTCCACTATCAAAGGGTTGGTTTCCATAGATTTTTTTTTTTGTCATATTGGGTATCATTATCCTGGTTCTTGGTATGTCAAATAATTTTGAAGTGTATTCTGAACATTGTAAATATTTTGTTATGAAGACATTGATTGTTATATACCTCCAAGAAGGTAATATTTCTTATTTTAGAAGGCAATTACATTGGTAAAATTCAACCCCAAAATTCTGTCTCTTTAATATTTAGCTGGACTGTCTTCTGCTCATGTGTGGTTTAGAGTAAAGCCAAAAACTTGGGCAGAGTTTGTGCACAAAAATTGGAGTTACTTCTCTTTGTCTCTTTCCTTCCTGGGATGCACACTTACTTATCAGTTTCTGCATTTATCTCACTCTTTCCTGTGTTCCTTTATACCAGAAATCTTCTAGGTTTTCTATCAGAGTTTTGAGCACCTTACTCAGTGCCAGCTGTGGCTAGCCCTTAGTCTATAGGTCATAAAATGTTGGCAAATCAATCTACCATTCTCTTTTTCATAGTGTCAGCTTTGTCCAGAATCTACCTGCTTTGTTCGATCTCCAGTGCCTTTGAATCATTGTCTGTGTATTTTGTCCATAGTTTATAGTCATTATCTGTAAGAGGTCTTCCAGTTAAAGCTTACTCAGCCATACCAAAAATGGAGACAAATCTGAAGTCTTGATTGAAAGAAAAGTGAACATACATATTGGGGCATAACTAGCAATCTCGACCCATAATAGCCTTCCCTACATTTGTGTTTCTCCTATAGGACACTTTTACATTTGCATCACATTCAGTTTTCCAAAGAAATGAACCACTGAGTACTTTATGATGAGGCACAAAGGCTTGCTTTGTGGTGTCTATGTTCCTAAATTTGGTAACAAGAAAAAAACTAATTAGTTTTAAAATTAAAATGATGACTTTTATCTTGCATATTGCAAGAATAAACTAAAAAGTAGTTTTCATATACACAATGACTAAATTTAGATAGAATATACTAGCTGATAATTATCGTTTTAGAGCCAGAATCCTTTTTACCTGTGACCAACCTTAAGCATAATCAGAGATTAAAAGCCAAAATTCTTGAGGTTGGTAACATTAAAATGATATAGATAAGCTAAGAGCAAATATTAACTCTTCCACTTAATGGTATATTGTTACTACTAGTGCATCCAGTGATCAGCCAGAGAGCATTGACTGCCTGCTGTGTACTGAGCACTGTGCTATGTTGAATATAAATTTACATATACATCGCAGTTCAATTATCATGGCCTCATTGTATTGCGGGATTTTTTAAAATATTATATTTAATTATTTATTGCAGATTTTTTGCCATATCGCAGGATTTTATGGTACTGTTACGTATGTTGTTAAAGTTACGTAGGTTTAAGAGTGTAGAATAAATGAAGGTTCCTACTTCGTGTGGGGGTCTAGAATGTAATACCCACAATAAATAAGGGAATACTGTATACTTGGCTGTCACCTGAAAGAAGCTACATTCTTATTTGAGAAATTGACAATATGTTTCTGATTTTACTTGCAATCACAGAGAGTATGTTACAAATTTCAATTTTTAGTACTAAAAACACAGTCTAGTACTTGATGTAATACTGGCATATGACCCAAAGAGCTAGCTTTCTCTCTTTCTCTGTCTCTGTTTCTGTCTCTCTTCCTGCCTTCCTGCCTTCCTTCTCCTGTTTTCTTTGTTGTGGAGTTGCCGAAGGTAGTCAGGGGAAACGTGAAGCTCATCTTTATCAGAGAGATGAATATGAGAGATAAAAATGACATAAGATATTTCCTGGTGAAATGTCTGTTTCTGGGTGAGAGCATTTTAAAATATAGAAAATTGAAGTGAAAATTATTAATTTCATTTCAGAGAAAAATTGTAGAGCACTCACAGGGAACAAGTACTAAAACAAAAATATAAAAAGTGTAGAGCAAAATAACACACCTCTGTTTTTTCAAATGCTTTTTGTCAAATGATAATCTAACTTTAGGAACTGGAAGACTGTAAGGTACTGTAAGGTACTATAATGTGCTCAGAAATCTATAAGCCAAACAAGAAATGTATGAATACCTGAATGTATAAGTGGAAGTGTGAGAATTTTAAATGTTAGGTAAGTATTGGTTTTCAAAGAGAAACAGGACCCACCGCACTCAAGTATAGCCTTTTATTTGACATACTCAAGAAATAAAGCCTTCTAATTAATCATATTTTAAAACACAGATTATTTAAAGAATTTTTAAAAACTGGGAACATGTAGCAGAAAAATTAGTTTATTATTTATTCATTATTTCAATACTTCTTGACCTTGTAACATCAATGGTCATAATTCTGAGAGGTCAGAGAGTGGAGTGGTTAAGAGACAGAATATTAGATCCTTTTTTTGCCAGTAATAAGCTCTGTTATTGGGGGCATATTACTTATGAACTTAGTGTCTTAGGGTTTTTTTCCCTTTGTAAAATGGGTTTAATAAGCCTAGCTCATAGGGCTGCTATAAGAAGTAAATTACTTAATAAATATAAAGAAGTATGAATATATCTGGGACATAATAAGGGCTACTGGAACTGGACATTTAGGTTATTTTTGTTTCAATATTCTGGAACTCCACTTAAAAAGATGTTTATACTCCAGTCAGTTAATATGTGAAGTATTTACTTTATGTAAAGCAAATTGTAGACCATTTTCCTGCAGGAAGTTTCTAACCTTTTCTTCATCATTGATCAGCTGTATTCCTATGGGCAAGACCCTATACATCACAAAAAAGCATATGAAATCTCATCTGTAAAACACTGAACCTAATGTTAGCAGCAGGTAGGATTTGTGTTTCGTTCATCAGGACCTACTACACTGCCTGAAACCTAGTGTTATTAAGTAATGGTAGATGAAATAAAGAATAATCGTACTTTACCTGCATGAATATGAGACACTGAATGAGATTCTCTCTTGAGAGTCCTTGCAATTCCAAGATTTATGGCTATTTTTCAGAAACTTCTAATGGATAGAAATTAAAGTTGATAATTTTATTTTAATAATGATAATTTTCAAAATATAATATGTTAACCTTTACCAACCAACCATCAGCTGATGATAAGCATTAAATTATTCTCTGGTATGAGAGATGAGCCTCAAATAGTATACAATCTTTTTTCTGGTCCTCTTAATTACAAAGATCATGGCTAGACATAAAAGTGCATTTTCTGGTCAAGAGACAGGGCCTTTTCTATTGCAGATATAATAAACCCAAAGAAGACTTTAGTGTCACTTTGTGTTGCATCTTCAGAGTATGACATGCTGGTCCCTGGCACTGACCCTCTTGGCCTAACTGACTGCCAGAAAAGAATAGGCCTCCTGTGCTTAAATCATGTATGAACTCCATGCAGAAATACTTGTGCCAGGATCAGGCTGAATAATTTGCTTGCTGTGTGCACGTGTATGCAAACACACACACGCATTTCTAGTCAGTGTGTAAACAAAAATGTGAAAGGACTCACTCTCCTCTCTAGAAAGAGTATAAAATTACTCATTCTCAAAAAAATGATTGATCCTTTAAATCCAAGACCTTAGAGAAATCTGAGAGACAGCAACAGAGACCACACTTTATACAGTAATATGATGTAAATACTGCGGTTTTATACTTTGGTATGATACTAGGACATATTTATAATTAGAAGGCTTAAGGGTCCTAGGGGCATCGTTGCTTCCAACCACATGATTGCAGAGATGGGTAGGTGAATGAGAGTAAGCAAATTGCAGTGGTTTTCTTGCTCATATAACTAACTATTCATTTGTTTATATATTTACTTATGCATTCAGTTATTCATTATTGTCATTATTATATCCATCCATTGCCTGAAAATATGAGAAGAATATAGCATCATCCTTTCCTCATGCCCTTAAGAAGTTTACAGACTACTAGAAAAGTAAAACTTGATGATGTTTGTGTGGTTTTTCTGAAGTTTCAGTGAGTGCCTCTGGCTAAAGCCTAGTGCTTATCCCATGAAACCTTTAACAAGTGTGATGTAGATAGCTATCTGTTAGATGGCAAAGATGTTATTAACGCACAGTTTAACAAAAATACACATAACATAGATTTTTTAATATGACTGGATTGAACTTTTTTCTTTGCTTGTCTGCATTTTTGACAATTAATATTTCAAAGCATTACCTTATGTTTTTAATGAGGGATCTTCATTCAAAATAAAGTCATAATTTCCTGCTTTGATATATGTATTTTATTTTAAATGCATAAATAAATAAACAGAAGGTAAATCTTAACATTTCCATTAAGGTAAGACATGTTAACCCCAGGAAATACATGTTGTTGTTTTTTTTTTGACAACAAGCCTTTATCAGCAATAGTATAGGACAGAAGATAGTGAATTCTTATTTTCAGTGAATTGACAGAAATTAACTGTCAACTCTAGAAATTAATGCCTAGCTATACTGTCTTTCAAAAATAAGGACAAAACAAATACAATTTTAGTTATATAAAAACTAAGATTGCTTTTCTCACACACAGGCCCTGATTAACAGAATATTTAAACATGATACAAAATAAAATAAACTATACGAAAGGTTTAGGGAGAAAAAGCAAATTGTGAAGATCATAGAAATTGATTTGTTATCAGAAAATCTAACTCTGTTGATTTTTTTAAATTCTGTTTTTTAGGTTAATAAGAGTAAAATTATGACTACAGATAATAAAATTAAGAAGAATGGGATGGTTATAGGTAGGTAAAATATGCTAAAATTTTATTAGTATTTAGGACAAAGTTTTAAATAATGAGCTGCTGTAGATAGATTAAAAAAGTCATGTATGTTTAAAAAATAATCTTTCATTAAATAAATTGAAGTCAATACATATAATCAAAATCATCATAGGAAAATTTAATGGTGACCATTTGAGGAAATATTTTAAAATTCTTCAATCTAAAACAAGGTCAAAATGAAAAAGAAAAATAGGATGATAAAAATCAAACACAAGATAGGGCAAATAATTAAAAACATCAGTAATCACAGTAAATGCCAAAAGTAAGTACAAATACACAGTAAGTACAAAAACTACTACACTGAAACACAGAGATTATCAGAGCAGGTGAAACAGATGAAGTTATGTGTTACTTGAATGGCCTAAATCAGGCCATTAAAATGCCAAAGATAAAGGGGAAAGACAAAAGATACACAATGTAAATACTAACTAAAAAGAAGGTGGTAACAATATTAATATAATACAAGACAAAATATAATTTAAGGGGTAAAAAGCCCCAATAGGTTTAAAAAGACTGAATATTAATAGCAAGTGATCTACCAAAAACATACAGCAGGACTTCTGGCTAACATGGAAGCGTAGACAGACATGCTGCATCTCCCTCCACAACTAAGAAGGAATACAACTACCTCAAAACTAGAGACAACCAGAAGCTCCAGAAAATCAAGCTGCATGGAAGTCCAACAAAGATATAAGCAAGAAATGCTCATCCAGACAGGTAGGAGGGGCGGATCCTGGGCAGAGAGGATGCAGTATGATGGTGGCAGTGGTGGCAGCAGTGGCAGCAGCAGCAGGCCAGTGGAAAGTGCAGTCACACATTTTAATAAGTAGGGAGGGATACCTGGGGAGTGTTCCCAGCTCCTGACCAGACTGCGTAGCTCATGGTCCCAGCACCAGAGAAAATCAAGCCTCATTGCTTCGGACTGTGCAAATCATCAGGGGTGGGGGCAAAGGAAGAAACTACCATTCTCTCAGCAGAATCCAGTTACTTGAAGGGCCCCCACAGTCCTATAATGTAAACAGACCAACCCACTCTGGGAATGATGGCCAGGGCAACAGCTAGAGAGGTGCCAGTCCCATACAGAAGCAGAAGAAGTGCCTGGAAAAGGGACAAGTGCTGAGCAAGTGGCATAGTTCCCTCTCTGACCTTGTTACAGAAACAGGGGAGTCCAAAAACAAACCCCAGAGTTTGTGGCTGGGAGATAGGGAAAAGGAAGCAGCTTTCAGGATGCCCTTGTATGCCTGGAGCTAGTGGCTGGAAACACTGTTGCAAAGATCCGCTTTAGTTCCAAGGCTCAGGTCTGGGAGGGGTCTTGGACTGTAGGCTGGTATGGAAGAAGGAGACAGAGCCTACGTAGGGTTCTGTGAATGGTCAGGACTGTTGGCAACACCCATGCGTCAGAGGACACAGTCAGGGATATATAGGCAGCTGCGAACACTTTAGGGTACAAGCGCTCTGGGGCTGTCTCCCTCGCTGGCGGGTGTTCGCAGGGGTGCTCTGGAGAAGGAGAGGAGTTCCACACGGTTTACAGAAAGAAGACAATTTGCAAGGAGGCTGAGAATCCAGGCGGTTTTGTATTGAGAGCTGAAGGGCACCACAGCACAGAAAGGACCACCCCAATCAGATTGAATGATTGGCAGCCGCTGGTAAAGCTGAACTGTGTTTGGGAAGTAGAGAAACGGTGTTTCTGACCTTCCTAAAACTGGCTAAGTTTGGTAGGGTGGAGGCAAGGATATGTGTAACTGTTAAATAAACAATTTTCTTTTCACTCAACAGAAGTATTAAGAGTTGTAATTCTGGTGGTGGGCAATTGGACCCCTAACTAAAGAGCTCGTGGGTTTGTTTTCAATTGGAGCAGCCCAGGGGTTCTGTATCAACCTCTCCCCCACACACAGAGCCACAACGTGGTGAAATGGGTTGCCTGTACTGAGGAATCCCTAAGGCTCTGCTCCTTACAATGTAACAGGAGTGACAGCTCTACCTAAGGCACAGAGGCAAACATACACAGGAGCCTGTCGAGATGAGGAGACAGAGAAGTATGGCCTAAAAGAGGGAACAAATCAAGGTCCCAGTGAGAGAACTAAGTGACAAGGAGAGAGCCAACCTAACAGATGCAGAATTCAAAACCCTGGTGATAAACATGCTCACAGGCTTGACAGATATGCTTTGGAATGGCAAACACATAAGGGAAGAAATGAAGGCTATCCTAGGTGAAATTAAGGAAAATCCACACAAAACCAATGGTGAAGGGAAGGAAACCAGGATTCAAATCATTGATTTGGAACATAACAAAGAAAAAAAAGTACAGAATGAGGAAACAAGAATTGAGAAAAATGAGGAGAGGTTCAGGAACCTCTGGGACAACTTTAAATGTGCCAATATCCAAATCATAGGGGTACAGAAGGAGAAGAGGAAGAGCAAGAAATTGAAAGCTTATGTGAAAGCATAATAAAGGAATACTTTCCAAATTTGGTGAAGGAAATAAACATACAAGTCCAAGAAGCACAGAGAGTCCCAAACAAACTAGACCCAAGGAGGACCACACCAAGACACATCATAATTAAAATGCCAAAGGTTAAAGATAAAGAGAGAGAATCGTAAAAGTTGCAAGAGAAAAACAGAGAGTTACCTACAAAGGGGTGCCTATAAGACTATCAGCTGATTTATCAAAAGACACTTTGCAGTCAAGAAGGGACTGACAAGAAGTATTCAATGTGATGAAAAACAAGGACTTATAACCAAGATTACTCTATTCAGCAAAGATATCATTTAGAATGGAAGGGCAGATGAAGTGCTTCCCAGACAAGGTAAAGCTAAAAGAGTTCATTATCCTCAAGCCATTATTATATGAAATGTTAAAATGACTTATTTAAGAAAAAGAAAATCAAAACTATGAACACTAAAATGATAACAAACTCACAACTATCAAAAACTGAATCTAAAAAATAAAAACAAAATCCAACTAAGCAAACAGCTATAACAGAAATAGAATCATAGGTATAGAGATCATTTGGACAGTTATCAGCTGGGAGGGGGAAGGGGGAGAAATTGGAAAATGGTACAGGGATAAAGAAGCATACTTGATTGGTACAAAATAGACAGGGGGAAGTTAAGAATAATATAGGAAAGGGTGAAGCCAAAGAACTTATAATGCATGACCCATGGTCATGAACTAAGGGGGGGTGTGATTGCTGGGAGAAGTGGGGTACTGTGCAGAGGGGAGCAAAGGGGAAAAATTGGGACTACTGTAACAACATAATAAAATATACTTAAAAAAAAACAACATACAGTGAACATGAAGTTTACTTACCTAACATCATAACTAAGAACACTGCAGTAGAAAAAATATAGCATAGTTGCAGACACACAGTATAGTGATTTTTATCTAGCCAAGTTCATGGCCAAAGCTAGAAGATCCCTGACCTGGAAACCAGCTTGCAGCTACCTTTAGCTTGTAGCTGGTGTGGATCCTGGGGTTGGAAGGAGAGAAACTAATTTCAGCTTGATTCTTAGGGGTAAAATCTATTCTCCAATATAAGATAGGAATGAGTTGAAACAGTAAATAAGAAAAAAGAGAAAGGTAATGGGGGGGGAGTGGATCATACATGCAGATGAAAACAAACTTCCATGAAGATTCTTAAAAATGTTCTTAGAACCCCATGCTAATGTGTTCTGGCATATATGTGAATTTATTCCTGCTGAAGAGAAGTGTATGGTTGGGTGATGTCTGACTGGGGAGAGCATGAAATGTTTAATCAGGACATGTTTGGAACTGGATACAATTCAGAACACTGTTGGCCTTACCATATATTTATTTCCTTTTCCTTGCCCCTCTTTCCACCTGAGCTGCCCTCAGTTAAAAGTGTCTTTGGAACACAGGCTCTGAGGCATTAGCTACAGACTGTCATCTTTGATGAAACACATGCTGAATGTATAATTGGCGTTCTTCCATTGAAGTTCAAGGCCCCTGCTAAAACAATACTGCCCAGACAATTTCAGAGTCCCTTCAAGTTCACTTTATAAACAATCACATCAAAGAAAAATAGACAACTCAGTTGAAAATGAAGTCAAACCTGGCCTGGAACATAGATATGGACTTTTAAGGTCAAGTTGATACTGAGCCAGCAGATAAGTTTGGTGTCTGGAGAGCAGAGGTGGGTATCAATGTGTTTTGGTAACTGAGTATTTATGCTCAGAAAAATAGCTCTTTTTTTTTTTTTTTTTTTCTTACATCTACCTGGAGATGCCCAGGCATGCCAGGAGATGCTATGGTAAACTCCAGAAATTATTCAAAAGATACTGGAGTAACATCACTACTGAGATATGAGCTGACAAACATTTGGAGGGACTTGGCCAGTCCACTCTATCAAGGAAAAAAACATTAACAAATGCTTCACTTCATAGACAAGGAAAGAGAAGCTCAAAGGTTAAGTGACTTGTTCTAAAACCCTCCTGGTGGTTGGTTAGTAATAGACTTAGGACTAAAAATCCCAGACCAAGGCTCTTTTCTAAATGACTGATGGAATCTCCTAACTAACAAGAGTGGCCAATGGGGGAAAAGAAATCACTGTAATGTAGCTTGTTAATTTGCCTGATCTTCAAAAAGACACTCAGGGAATGATCGTTCTAGACTCATTTGATGCACCCATTTATCCACATCCTGGCCCTGTGCACATGGTGACAAAGAAAGGAGTGAGTACATGCTGGGGTTAAGCACTCCATCAGAATATGATTCATTATGTCAATAAGGCAGTTGGCTAATGGTTGTAGTTTTTAAATGAAGTCTTTTGAACTTTACAACCAGCTTCAGCGACTGATTCAAAAGACCCTTGATAGCATTTAAGAGTTAAGACATACTTCAAAAGTTCTTAATATTCAACCAGAAATATATCACAGGCATTCGGATATTCTGATTCTGGGTTGGGTTCCTTGTGTACAGAAAAATGTTTAGCAAGAAAGCCCTTAAATGCGTGTAGGCTTTGCATTCACTATTGAAATGCAAGCCAGACATAGAGCCAAGTCAGCAAAATAATGATTACTGCAAATGGGTGTGCTAAGTTGGGTTGTTAGCAATTTATCCAAATTAAGAGTTAGGGCTTTATCATAATCACTTGAGAAGTATGCCATTCACAGCATCATTTATTTTCACATGTGATGCTCATCCTAATTTCTAAGTTTACCACCATCCCTTTCCAAAATATAAACATATAGTCTACTCATAGCTCACTTAAAAAGAGTTCTCTCAAGTTAGAAGGTAAATCAAAAATAGGGTCCTTATTTTTCTTTCAGGAAGTGTTCCAAATTTAATTTTCTTTTTTTTAGATCTAACAAGTCTTTAGGCATTTTCTCCTTCTGTTTTTATTATTTTACATGCTATTAGTTGGCACATTCAAATAGGACAATTAAAGAGAGTTTAATAGAGGATCAATAAAAAGGGCAGGAATAGGGAAACCAAGTTTATATAGTATTTAGGGGCTGGCAATGCTTAGGATCAATCACCACTCCTAAGCCTGAATGGGCATAGAGAGGAAGTAGTGATGAAACCCAAGCCAGAGAAGCTGTCCATAGCTTTGGAGGGGCATAACAGGTATGGTGGTTGGTCTTCAGGAGAGAAACACAGTCAGTCAACCCACAGTGACCCAGCAGGAAGAGACCTGAAGGAACAAGTACCCACACTCCATCTTTAGATCTCCTGCTGGTGCCTCCCATTAGCCAAATGCAACTATAAACCAGAAGGTAAAGTGTAGACTGAAGTAGCCCACATATCATATCTCTCTGCCCACAGCAAGGTGCAAAGGGGTAAAAGAGAGTGGATCGAAGCAGGGGTGGGAGGTGAGGGAGGTGAAATGGGAAATATGCAACAGACAGATGCTAGTTTTGCTCCCTTTAAATCTTAGGCATCATAAGGCCTTTGAATTGTTCTTGGCATTAGAATTGGTACCTCAAAGAAACTATAGAATCATTTGTCCGGCAAGTCATTGAAAAGCCAGGAAGGTCAATGCTGGCTTCTAGACTAGAGTATAAAAAACTCAAGCTAAATTCATTTATAGATTTTATTTTATTTTTTGGACTCCTCCCCTAAAGTTATCTTAGAATTTTCCTTTATTTTGCTTTAGTAATGTTTTTAAATTGGTGAATAGTAGGATCTACTCACTAGTACTCATGCGTTCTCCTCAGAAAGGAGGAAAGGCAGGGCCAATTTACTCAGAGGACAACTGGGTATTGTTACCAGGCAGAGTGAAAAATAAGCCTTACTTTTCTATGGTATAACCATAGTATTCACTGGCATCTGGTGTCCCATCAGAAAACATCGGGAGGATCCAGAAGGCAGATGACTCTAAAATCAGTAGCCCCCTTGAGTACATGTGTCAAATCTTTCCGTTTCTCTGGGGTCAACATCAAAAAGTGAGAGTCAGATTTCAGTCTAAAAGAAGAGCCAATTTACTAAAAAGCAAAAGAAGGAAGGCAGGCTGGACAATGACCAGAGAGTTAAAAGGGCCTCAAAGTGCTGTGTAATGGAGCAGAGGAGAAAAAAATATTGTGTTGATGTTGGTGCTGAGGGGAGGGGACCAAGACAACCAGTGGGCCCCTGAGCTAAGCACCATGGTATGTAGTTCATTGCTATGCTTTGTTTTTGTTTTTTTTTTCAGATTTAATGTGTTTTATTGATTAAAATATTACATTTGTGCCAATTTCCCTTCCCTCTGCTCCCCTCCACCCGGTGGCCCCCCTCCCTCCAGTTGTCCCCCCCTTTTAGATTATGTCCATTAGTTGTGCATACAGTTCCTCCCAATCTCTCTCCGTCTATTCCATTCCCTCCTACCATGATCCCCAATTCCTATATCATCTCCCTCCCTCTCCCCACTCCCCCTCCCTGTTGACCTCCCCCCACTATGCTTCCCTTACCCACAGTTCCTTTTCTACTCTCGTTGCCTGTTTCGTTTGCCTTTGTTTCATCTCCCTAGCTTCTGTTTTTTAAACCAGTCCCTTTAACATCTCATATAACAGTGGTTTGGATCTAATGAACTCTTTCAGTTTTATTTTGTCCTGGAAACACTTTCTCTGTCCTTCTATTCTGAATGACAATTTCGCTGGATAGAGTATTCGTGGTTGTAGGTTTTGGATTTTCATTACTTTGAATATTTCTTGCCAGTCCCTTCTTGCCTGTAGTGTTTCCCTTGAGAAGTCAGCTGATAGTCTAATTGGGACCCCTTTGTACATAATTCTTTTCTTCTCTCTTGCTGCTTTTAAGATTCTCTCTTTATCCTTAATTTTTGACATTTTGATTATAATGTGTCTTGGAGTGGTTCTCCCTGGGTCCAGTCTCTTGGGAACTCTCCTTGCTTCCTGGACCTGCATGTCTATTCCCTTCCCCAAGTCTGGGAAGTTCTCCTTTATTATATTTTCACTCAATTTTTCAAGTTCTAGTTCATCTTCCTCATTCTCTGGCAAACCAATGATTCTTATGTTGGGCCTTTTATAGCTGTCCCAGAGGTTTCTGATCCTCTCATTGTTGCTTCCTATTTCCTCTCGCTGCATTGGTTGACTGCTTGTTCCTTCTCCATATTCCAGTTTGTTGAAATGAACTCTGGATTTTTTTTCCTCACCATCTGTCTCGTATGTGGTTTTGTTCCTTTCGTTATGAAAGTTTTTCGCTTCTTTCATATCTTTTTCCTGCTCTTTTGTGAATTCTGTAAGCCACCTGATAACAATGGCCCAGAACTGAGCCTCTGACAGGTTTCTTATCTGTTCATCTGTCAGGTTCTCTATCTGCTGTCTGGTGAGTTGTGCCACCGGGATCTCTATATTTGTCTGCCACATTTTGACAGGTGCGTTTTGTTTTCCTGGGCTGGCTGTCGGGGGCAGTGCCTGTGTACGCGTCACAAATCAGCGACCGGCCGGCGCCTGCCTGTCCGCGACCTATTTCGCAGCCCTGTGGTGCTTTCTGTGGGGGCGGGGGTCCAAGATGGATTCACACAGTTATTCAGCTAGGAGACCGGGATCCGTCCTCCCGCCCCCCTGGGCTTCACTGTTCAAGGCGATGCTGCGGCTGCTCTCCCCAGCGCCCGGAGTCGCGCACGCCAGGGGCTTGATTGGAGTCGCGCACCGCCAGGGGCTTGATTGCCTCCGGGATTTTTCGCCGCCCCGCCCGCCGCTCCGCAAACAGCTTTGCCTTCTTTAACTCTTACCTGCCCAAATGGCACCGCTGGTTTATAACTTCATATGTTGAGCTTCCGTGTAGTTTTATTTTCTGGAATTTCTAGTTATCCTTTGTTTTGAAGTAGTTGTATTCCTCTATAGTTGTAGAGGAAGACCTAGCGTGTCCGTCTAAGCCTCCATCTTGGCCGGAAGTCCGCTATGCTTCGTTTTGAGCAGTCTTTCTATACAATCATATCTTTACTGCCTCCTGACATCTAGCTTCTTGAAGTTTGATGGATTTACTTTCATCAACCTAAACAGCTACTTATATACCAGGACACTTGGAACATGATGTTGATTTTCTTCAGTACTGATGCCCCATGAGAGCACAAAAGAAGTCAACGCACAGGGAAAGGAGAAGTCTAGTAGCTTAATGAATAGAAATGACAGAATTTTCAAGTTGCTGTGTTGCCTTTGAAAAAATGGAAAATTAACTTCTTAAAAAATCTTTTATCTCTTCATCTTAATGGGTAACCCTCACAGATAGCATGCATTAACCTACGTACTGTCTCTTTATTCTTCCAGTCCCTGCAAGTGAAACTGAAGTTGGAAGGGAAATGCTCAGATTGAAAGAGAAACAATGAACATATACCTTTCTCCTTCCTTGGCTACCAGGTCCATGCAGCCTGGAAGAGGCACAGATGGTAAGTAAGCATATGAAAAGATGTTCAGCATCATATGCCATTAGGAAATTGCACTTTAAAACAACACTGAGATACTACTACACACCTATTAGAATGACTAAAATCAAAAACACTGGCAACAACACATGCTGGCAAGGATGTGGAGTAACAGGAACTCTCATTCCTGGGTAGTGGAAATGTAAAATGGTACAGCTGCTTTGGTGGTTTCTTACATTAACTAAAAGCACTCTTATGTTGGTATTTATCCTAAGGGGTTGACAAGACATAGCCACACAAGAACCTGCATGTGGATGTTTATAGCAGCTTTATTCATAATTGCCAAAAGCTGAAAGCAACCAATATGTCCTCAGAAGATGAGTGGATAAGTAAAGTATGTTATATCCTTTTAATGGAATATTATTCAGCACTAAACCCAGTGAGATATAAAACCATGAGAAGACATGGAGGAAATTTAAATGCACATAACTGTGAACGAAGCTAATCTGAAAAGGTTACATACTATATGATTCCAACTACATGACATAATGGAAAAGGCAGAACTATGGAGAGAGTAAAAAGATCAGCGGTTGCCAAGGTGAGGGGAGGGGAGGGATGACTAGAGTGCAGAGGAGGCCTAGGGCAGCGAGACTACTGTGTATCAACGCTGCAGTGATAGATCCATGTTATTACACATTTGTCAAAACCATGAAAAGTACACCAGGAGTGAACCTGAATGTCAACTACTGACTTTGAGTGATAACAACATTCAGTGTCTTCAGTTGTAACAAATGTACCACTGTGGCAGGAGATGTGGATAATGGCTATGCATGCTGGAGGGCTGGGGCTATGTACATGAGAACTCTGTATCTTTCTCTCAATGGTGATACAAATGTAAAAGTGCTCTAACAAGAGTTTATTAATTTCTTAAAAAGTGATATTATTTCAGTAGAGCCCAGAAAACTCCGCTTTACCAGAATCTTTTTCTCAAAATGATACACACATTTGGCAATTCCCAATGAGTCTAGTTATGCCAAAATAAGCTGCCCCATTTTTAGAGGTTTCTTTAGGAATTTCAGGGAACTGTTTCGAAGTCACTATTATTCTGTGGATACCTTTGCTCTCCAAAAGAGTGAGCCATGATTGATGGCACAAGAAGTGTTCCTTCTGAAGTGTTTTCTAAGGATTTGACCTGAATATTCAGTTTTGTAAAGTGAGAGAAAGACTAGGAAATAGGAAGAAAAAGCTTTTTCTTGAGTTTTAAAAGGGGTTGTTGAAGTGAAGAAATGTGCTGCGGGCTTGGGGAAGAAAGCCCAACTCAATTGGGTAAAAACGTTGCATGTAAGGAAAGTAATGGTAGAACTCCTTTCAAGTAAAGGAATTTCTTTCAGTCACTTTCACAAGCTGGTGATCAAGGTTCAACTTACAAAGTAAACAAACAACTTAAAAAAAATAAAACCATTTGCAAGAATGATGCATGTAGCATATTATACGGTAAATAAGAATCAGTTAAACATGCTTTCAAGCTATGTCTCAGCTCTGCAATCTTGGCCAAATTGCTTACAGTTTTGGAAACTCAGACTTCTCGGCTCTAAAGTAAGGGCAAAAATCCCTAGTCTAGATCACTCTTTGAGGATTGAACGAGAACATGTTTGTCACCTCTTTACTAGTAGGGTGATCAGTAAACAATAATTTACCAATTATTAGGATTCTATTTTTATATATTGTTATATAGTATAACATGCATTATAGTTCTTAATATGATGATAATAATGTTTTAATATTATTACATGATAAATGATCTAAGCACAATCTTTATAATCAATAAGTATATATTAAAGTCCACTCATGCAATTAATGCTTTTATACAAACTTGATAGAAAAAGTTCAGGATTGTGTTTTTCCATAAAGGAAATTGTGATCTAATAGGGGAGATAAGATGCACATGCAGGAAACAGAGAAAAAAACATGAGATAACATAATTGGGCCAATCACGTCAATCATGTCATGTTTAGACTGTAAGTGCTAAAGAGGATCAGAGAAGAATAAGGTCAAAAGGACTGAAGTCCCAGAAGAAACTTTATGGAAGGAGGACCTTCACCTAAGGTGTGGTTTAATTAGGCTAAGGGGGGACCATCCTTGTGGTAATAACAAGTGGAAGAGAGAGACACAACCTGAACTTAAACAAAAGTCTGCACCTGGGAGCTGTGGGAATGATGCCAGAGAAGTGGGGTGGGAAACACTGGGCTGAATTCAGAAAGGATGCGGCTTTGGACACTTAAACAGTAGCCATTATGTAGCTACTGAAAGTTACTTAGTAGCTGAGTGACCTGACAAGCATAGTATTTAGGGACTGTCTGTCTAACCGAGGAGATGATGGCAAGCACCACACCTAAAGTCAAGAAGATCAAGTGAGTTTTATGTTACCTGACACTTTGTGTCTTTTTGCTTTGGAAATTTTTGTAAAGTCAGAATTTTAAAAGGCAAATGTATATTGTTTCTGTAACTAGGAAAGATAGTTTAAGAAAGAAAATGAGAGAGGTTTCTGGCCAAGAAGAAGGCCTAGACAGACAAGCTGGGTCTCCCTTTACGATTAAGGAGTAACACAACCACCTCAAAACTAGAGACAACCAGAAGTTTCAAAAAATCAAGCTTCATGGAAGTCCAACAAAGATATAAAGAAGAAATACTCATCCAGACAGGTAGGAGGGGTGGAGCTGGGGTGGAAAGGACGTGGTGTGGTGGCGGTGGCAGCAGTGGAAGTGGCAGGCCAGTGGAAACCACAGTCACACGTTTTAAAAGTGTGTGGGGGGGGCACCTGGGGAGCATTCCCAGCTCCTGACCAGACCCCACAGCTCATGGTCCCAGCGCCAGGGAAAATCAAGCCTCATTGCTTCTGACTATGCAAACCAGTGGAGGTTGGGATGGAGGAAAAAACTGCCAGTCTCTCAGCATAGACTATGTTTTTAAAGGGCCCCTGTGGTCCTAGAACATCCACAGACCCACCCACTCTAGGAACAATGGCCAGGGCAACAGCTAGAGAGATGTCAGTCCCATTCAAAAGTGGGAGAAGTGTCTGGAAAAGGGCCAAGTGCTGAGAAAGTGGCATTGTTCCCACTCTGACTGCCCACCCCCACAATATACAGCACCACAATGTGGTAAAACAGATCGCCTGTACTGACAAATACCTAAGGCTCTGCCCCTTACAATGTAACAGGAACAACAGCTCTACCTAAGACACACAGGCAAACAAACACAGGAGCCTGTCAAGATGATGAGACAGAAAAGTATGGCCCACAATGGAGAACAGATCAAAGTTCCAGTGGGAGAACTAAGCGACTAGGAGATAGCCAACTTAACAGATGCAGAATTCAAAACCCTGGTGATAAACATGCTCACAGGCTTGACAGATATGCTTGAGTACGGCAAATACATAAGGGAAGAAGTGAAGGCTATATTAACTAAAACGAAGAAAAATCCACACAAAACCAATGGTGAGGGGAAGGAAACTGGGGTTCAAATCAGTGATTTGAAATATAAAGAAGAACAAAACAGTCAACCAGTACAGAAGGAGGAAACAAGAATTGAAAAAAAATGAGGAAAGGCTTAGGAACCTCTGGGACAACTTTAAACATGCCAACATCTGAATCATAGGGGTGCCAGAAGGAGAAGAGAAAGAGCAAGAAATTGAAAGCTTATGTGAAAAAATAATGAAGGGAAACTTCCCAAATTTGGCAAAGGAAATAGACATACAAGTCCAGGAAGCACAGAGAGTCCCAAAGAAGCTAGACTCAAGGAGGGCCACACCAAGACACATCATAATTAAAATGCCAAAGCTTAAAGATGAAGAGACAATCTTAAAAGCTGCAAGAGAAAAGCAGAGAGTTACCTACAAAGGGGTGCCTATAAGACTATCAGCTGATTTATCAAAAGACACTTTGCAGTCAGGAAGGGACTGGCAAGCAGTATTCAATGTGATGAAAAGCAAGGACCTATAACCAAGATTACCCTGTCCAGCAAAGCTTTCATTTAGCATGGAAGGGCAGATAAAGTGCTTCCCAGACAAGGTAAAGCTAAAAGAGTTCATTATCACCAAGCCATTATTATATGAGATGTTAAAAGGACTTATTTAAGAAAAAGAAAATCAAAACTATGAGCATTAAAATGACAACAAACTCACAACTATCAAGAACTGACTCTAAAAAATAAAAATAAAATCCAAGTAAACAAACAAGAATAGGAACAGAATCATTGCTATAGGGATCATTTGGAGGGTTATCAGATGGGAGGCGGGAGGGGGAGAAATGGGGAAATGGTGCAGAGATTCAGAAGCATAATTGGTTGGTACAAAATAGACAGGGGGAAGTTAAAAATAATATAGGAAAAGGTGAAGCCGAAGACCTTACATGCACAACCCATGAACATGAATTAAGGGGGCTAGGATGGCTGGGAGAAGAGGGGTACTGGGCAGAGGGGATCAAAGGGAAAAGAATTGGTACAACTGTAACAACAAAATCAATAAAATATACTTAAAAAAAACAGAACAAAGCAAAAATAAATGGCAAACCATTTAAATACTAAAAAAAGAAAGAAAGAAAAGTTGAGTGTTAAGAAACCTGTTTGTCTTTCTTGAAAAGTCAGATAAAAGAAACAGTATATTACAGTTTCTCTTTTCCCTAACTGCTGGGATCCTCAAAACTACTTTTAATGCAACACTAGTGACTTCTTGAAAATAGATTTTTGGTGTCATGCCCCCTCCTAGCAGTCACCATGAATACAAGGGGGAAACAATAAAATTTCTTAGTTAGCACCCTGCTACTCACAGCTTTGACCAGAGTACCTAGAAACCAGTTTTACCTCCAGGAAATAAGTTATTAACCAAAAAGAATAGAATAGCTCCTAAGCCTCCCAGAATGTATTATGACATGACTGAGGCCACACACATAGCTAAAGGAGGCCTGTGCCATTTAGGGAAGTGATAGGTCAGCCTTTGTCCTAAAGAAGTGTTCCAGAGGGAAATGTCGGCAGAGCCCATCCAAGCAGAGAGGAAGAGAGAAGACAACATATCAGGCCAATATGAATATGATAATGCTACAATGATATCATAATATTACTAACCCTTTGTGAGTGTTTAAGCCAAACTCTGTGTTAAGGTCTTTAATCGCATAAGTCACTTAATCTGCAATTCAGTGAGATAGGTATGGTTATTCCCACTTTATTGGTTAGAGAAACTGAGGCTAAAAGATTTTAACAGCCTTTGAAAGTAAGCATTAATAATGGACTCAGTGGTGACACATAAAACTTCTAAGGGATGTGCCCAACAGAGAAAGTTTTAAAATGGATATTTTCATGACAACCACAGAATCATCAGCTGAAACTTTTCACCTTGTAAGTTTGGGTCAAGTTTTTTTTATTTTTTATTTTATTTTATTTTTTTGATCATTGAATAATGGAGTTTCTTGTATTGCAAAATTACATGCTATGTAATTTTTTGTTCCATTGTTACTATAAGTATTACGACATTTTCATTGATAGAATGAAAACTTCAGGGCTTCTTTTCTGTATATAACAAAGAATTTAAACTTGTACATATTTTTGTATCTTTCATTGTGTAAATTTTGCACAGAAAGTTTTTGACAAATTTTATTTTTTTTCAATATAGTTCTGTGCATGCACAAATAAAACTGGTTAATTTAAAAGGAATATGTAAGACTTTACCCATGTTATTTTCTTGGTTTTAATTTCAGATGTAGAATTTTTTGGGGGTGTAAATTCACTTTTCAGAGATTGAACACTATTGTTAACAAGTGCCTAAAAGATATGAAACAGTTTACATTTGTCAACTGTAACAGTAGGTCTCAAATGGGCCCATTCCCCAAATAGTTTTATTTTAAAGAAAGCCATACATAGATGCTTCAAGTTAATCTTGCTATGCACGTTATACATGTATATTTTTTTGTGCAGTTTGTCTACTTTCTTAGTGAAATATTTTTTTGTATAAAACCTGTTAAAATTGTGTTTATTAAATTGAGCCTAAGAATGGAGGTGATTGGAAATATACAGTATATATTAATAATGTATATGGTATTTGAAGAACGGTAAACATTGTTAATTTCTGTAATGAACATTTTCAATTAAATTTAAGTTTGTGTTTACACACACACACGCACACATACACAGATTTTAACAGCCATGTTCAAAGCCATACAGCTGGTAAATGGCAGAGCCAGGGCAATATGGCTTAGTGGTGTGTATATCACTACCCAGGGTCTGCCTGTATGGGTTCAGATCTTTGTTCTCCTATATGTTAGCTGCATAATGTTGGACAGGCGATTCTACCTACCACTTGCTAACTCTCAGTTTGGGTCTCAATCTATTCAACTGCACAATGAGGATACTGATAATACCTATTTTATTAGGTTTTCATGAAATAGTGCACGTAATGGGTAAGGTTTTCACAGACACATAGTCTTAATTGTATGTGCGGAGCAGCAGCATAGTTGATTGTGGAGCTGTGTGCATCACAGTGCTAGATCCTGTTGCCATTAAATGTTTATACCATCTCCTAATTACCCTTGATCTAATCCTGTAATTGACAATCAATCTAAGAATGCAGCTTCCTTTCTGATAAGAAAGGATATGCTGGCAAGATTCTTGTGTTTGCCTCATTTGCTTGATAGGTTATTTGTCTGAAAGTTTTGTTACTAAATCAGCATTTCAGTTTTATTCATCTACTCACCTACCTCTGTTAGCATGAATGGGTACCACTGAGTCAGAGAGTGTCAAGATTCACTTTCTAACTCACCAAAGGAAACCTGCTTTGGTGTTCCTGTTTGGATGGCAGCAAGGCCTTCCTTTTGGCGACCCTTTTGTTTTACTGTGAGACCCCTTTAAACGTCTATAAAAGACTATTGTAGTATTCTGATGGACAAAGAAAATCATATTCATCAAAATACTAAGAGAGTATTGAAGCCTAAATCTTGTGTCAAAAAACAAACAAACAATTTCTCTCCTATATAGCAGTACCCAGGTGGCTCCTTTGGACCCCCACGCCACCCTTTGGATGTCCGGAGCCAATGCCAAGCCCTATGTCCCTTACTGAGCCCATTCAGAGAAGTGCTTGGGCAGCCCAATGTTCAATATTTAGGATATGTGGGGATTCTAACTCTCTGGCCTAACAGCATATATTAAGACAGCTATTTTCCCTTTTAAAATTTCCTTATTTGCTACCTCTGTCCTCTCTCCAGTCTTTTATTCATTCATTTTTTAAGTTGTATAACACTAACAAAGAGTCCTGAACTCTATGCACTAAAGAAATATGAAGTTTCTTATTGATGCATGTAAAATCTTAGATGCCTGCATTCTGTGCCACACTGTGCTCTGTAGGGATCAGGAAACAGAGGGGTGAAGGACAGTGGCTACCCGGTGTCTTAATAAGATGCAGATCAGCCAAAGAGCATCAGACCGTCAAATCCAGGGTCTGCTGCAACCACACACCTTTCGTCAGGGTTGGAATGGGCTGAGATGGATTCGAGGCTTTATTGAAAGATCATACAGGATGACTGCAAAATCCCATTACTTGTTGATTAAGTATTGATTGCCTCAGTATTAACAAGCCAGCTAATATGAAGTGACCTCTGAGGCCAGTGGTTTGGGGGAGGGGGAAGATAATTTACTAAAACAGGCAGGCAGATGAATAAAAGGGCTAGATTTGCTCTTGGCTTTTAGCTTCGGTTAAAATGTCACACTTGATAGTGCAGATCAATGCCCACTTTATTTCCTCACAGCCGTCTTATTACCATCATGAGGCTGCCTCCTTTGATGCTTTCTAATGACCCTCTGAACTCTCTGCTCAGTTCACCCTCTGCTTTCAACTAAAAGGAAAGCCCTCTCTGCCCCTTGCTGCTGATGGAGAGGCCATGGGCATCAGGCCGGGCTGGGAGGACCAGCCAAGCCTTGTCTAGGGTCAGCTCTTTTCTCCTTGTCCTTTGCTTTCCTTTGAGTGTCTCCAACATCAAAGCTCATCTTTTCTTTCCACGATTCCAAATAACGCCGAGGTGGTGAAACAAGAGGCTCTGCTCAAAGCTCCCACCCAAGGCCTCAATCTGGGTCAGGGGCTATATGACTTCATTCTCTAGGAAGAGAACTCTTGTCTACTATTTGAAACATGCCCCTCCCATCCAGAAATTGAGGTCTTTGATAATGGCAAAAAACAAAACAAAACAAAAAATAACCCTCAAAAAATGAAATTTCTCCTTCACTTCAATCAAGTGAACTGTGATTTAAGAAGGCCCAGAATATGCACCAAGTCAAAGGGACGTAAAGCAACCCTCTACTATGAAAATCATAGTTTACTTTTCAATCTATAAAGAAGAGATTTGTGAACATACTCCTTCTTTTAGGGAGGTGTTTGGCTTCTGCGCTGCAAAATACTCTGATGACTACTTATTCTAGCTTTTTTTGAGTATAAATATTTTATGTGCTGGCCAGCATAGGGATTTGTCAATGCCATTTTATTGGCCAGAGGTCTGACTCCAACTTTCTGCATCAGAAGGAAAATACAGAAGTGAGTCGAGTGAAAAACTTTCTCCTTGGCAAACACACTCAATTGGTCTCTGAAATGAAAATGTTTCCAACACTAGATGGCTAGAGGGAGGAATGAGGGTACAGAAAGGAAACTTCAAACTCTCTAAGGCTGGTAGTCAAAGCCAATGTCGACCTGAAGATGAAAACCATAATAATTTCTCTGGGGCTTTAAGAAACTGCTTCGGTAAGTTTTGTTGCTGCAAAATTCATAATTTAAAGGCTCTCCCCACCAATTTCAGCCTAAATTGGGAAAATAAAGATAATTTCTTCCTTTATTTAACTGTATCAGTCTTTTTTTTCTCAGGGTCTTATCAGGGTTCCCTAATAAAGTCTTATACTTCACAACCATTCAGTCTACCATAAACCAGACCATTTCTCTGTTTCCTAATGCCCTGTCTATTAGTTTATGTTCTTATAAGAAAATCTCTAAACCCCTCCCCCACTTTTCCATTTCTCAACTACAATCACTAAGTATTTATTTAATGCAAACCAGGTATATATGTACAGAATGAATTTGGCATTCAAGGGTTTGTTGAATGAATAAACCTATTGTTTTGAATTTGTTTTCATTGAATTTATGAACTTACTGAATGTTTTTGTAATGTATGGATACTAATTTCTTTACTCCACAAAAAAATGTAGAAATCAAAATCAGAAACCTGGCTTACATTTTTTCCTCAATCTAATGACCCTCAGTAAATTTGTTTGAAAACCTCTATTACAATGAGCCCTTACAGTGAGAGATACTTTTGGAACAAAACTTAAAAAAACTCAGAGGAAAACATTCCATAATTTTTATACTCGGGGATCCTTGCATGGGAGATATTCTATTTAACACTTATACATAACTACTCTTGCCTCAGAGAATTCTTATCTTTTGGGTATTTTCCTGAAGAATTTGCAAACACTAATTCAAAGATATATGTACCTCTATGTTTATTATAGCATGATTTATAGTAGTCAAGATATGTTAATAGCCCAAGTATCTGTTTATGGATAAATGAATAAAGAAGATGTAGTATCCATATCTACAATGGAATACTACTCAGCCATAAAAAAGATGAAATATTGCCATTTGTAACAACATAAGTGGATCTCGAGGGTATTATGCTAAGTAAAATAAGTCAAATGGTATTATGCTAAGCAAAATAAGTCAAATGGAAAGGTCAAAAACCACATGATTTTACTCATATGTGGAATATAAAATAAAGTAACATATGAACAACCAAAACAAAACATATGAACTAACAAAACAAAACAAACTTATAGAGACAATAGAATTGGGGTTACTAGAGGCAAGGTGGTGGGGAGAGGGTGGACTAAGGTCAAATATATGGCAACTGAAGGAAACTAGATATTAGTGGTGAGCATGCAAGGCAGTGTACAGATATTGAATGATAAAGTTGTACACCTGAAATTTATATGTTATTAACCAATGTTACCTTAATATATTTTTAAAAACATCTTAACCTAAGGTACAGTGTAGGGAAAAAAATAACTTGTCTTATAAAAAGTTAACATGAAGTTATAAAATTAGATACAGAGCAGGAAGTGAAGAAAAATGAGGCTTAAGTAGGAAACATTCTTACATTTCTGAGTTTTGTTTCATATCCTGCTTTAATATCCAGCTGTACCTTCCTGAAACCCATTCAGGTTATTGGAGATAGAATGCTTGACTGGACAAACTTTAGAATTTGATTTTAAATATAAGTACTTATGATCAGTCACTTCTCAGAAAGTCGAGCAGCTAGGACACTCCAGAAGATACACAAGATGTATCATAATAAAATTTGTGTTTCACCCCTTTATGTGGTCTTTTATTGTGTGTACTGAACTACAAAGCTTCCGTTGCCCTTATCAGTTCAGACCTAGGTCAACCCAGACTGTTTGGCTTTTTTAGTTAAGTTTCCATATATACATATGTATATGTAATATTTACATATAATATTAGATTTCTAATGTTCTGTCCCAGTGGCAAGACAATCTAATCCTTAGCAAGTGATGGTATAAAACATAGAAACATACTTTTGACTTCTGCTCAAGATAGGCTAACAAATGGGTTTCATCCCCTGCAGAAATCAATGGATTGGTGGTGGCTGCCTAGGACATAATGTTGAAAACAATTCTGAGCTAATCTAAGAGCAAAGAACACTGTGGATATTTATCTGTCTGTTGTTGTGTATTAAATTACATCAAAATCTAACAGATTAAAACAAGAAACATTTATCTCACAGTTTCTGTGTGTTAAGAATTTTGGAAGCACCTTATTAGGTGGAAGGTTGTAGCTCAGGAGGACTATGAAATTGGAAGCAAGAGATTGGCCAAGGCTACAACCATCTGAAGACTTGACTGGGGATGATGGATCCACATACATGTGGTCATTCAGGATGGCTGTTTGTAGCTAACCAGGGGTTTTGCCAGAAGTTTATTTCCTCTTCATGTGGTCCTCTCCTTAACACATGCCTGTTGGCTTTCCCAGTGCTTATGGTCAAAGATCTATCTATCTATCTATCTATCTATCTATCTATCTATCTATCTATCTATCTATCTATCTATCTATCTGTCTATCTGTCTATCTATCTATTGAGAGAAAGAATAACAACTTTTACAATCTGGTCTCAGAATTGATTCACTTATCACTACTGCCAAATTGTATTGTTCACACAGACCAACGATGAGGAGAGCCATCTAGAAAGTTCCCTACCACAGTCCTTAACTAATTATGTTTGCAATGGGTGAGGAAGTTCAGAGTGATGGCATATGCTGTTTGCTGACTGCCCTAGAGGTTAACATAATTATGTGAAGTTTCTAAAACTTCATGCAAAAGTTTAATCTTTACCTATTCTACTAACCATTGATTTGGAGAATAATTTCTCTTGAAAAAAAATGTGATGTGTCTCATATCAGTTAGTTCAGAGGCACTTTTTCATGTTTTAAGCAAATATTTATTGAATGATGAACACTTAGCACCAACTACTCTACTAGGCACTATAAAAACATACATGAATAATGCATGGCACTTGATCCAACAACCTCCATGTAAGGGCAACGAAAAGACTAGAATTATAGGAACATAGCAATATAATATATCTAAAGCTGAAGATGCTTAAGACTCTAAAAATCATTAACCATGTAATTCAACTGTGAGTGACTGCCCAGACTCACCTGGTATCTTGATTTCTCCTTCATCTGAGCATCAAACTAGTTAACTAGAATTTACTCCAAAACCAAAGGTGACATCACAGTCTTTCATGACTCTCAATTATAAATAAGGCAAAAGCCAAATGAGCTATTTTTTAAGGTTCCTAGATGAGTTTTAGGTATTTTTGGGCCCCCAAATAGTAACAGTATTTGTGCATAAAAATACCTTTATTTCCTATGACTCTTAAAAAGTTTAGGGACCAGTGCTCTGAATAACATTTTGTTAAATGTTGTTTTATGGAAGTCTTTCTTATTGACCCAAACTTCCTCAGCAATCTTACTTTCTTCACTCCCACAGCTCCTTCCCATCACCTACCACATGCTTATGAAACAGTAAAGCATTGAGGTTCTGCTCCTACAACTGCCCAATTTCTCTGCTTCACATATTTTTGTGATTCTTCACACACTGTTATCATGTCATAGGCTATCATTCTATAAATATTGCCTAGTTTTTCATATTATAATTTGTTCAGTTTAAAGAATGTATATTTAAAAGTGCACTTTTCTAGGTACCGTGCTATTCACCACTGATAGAAGATTGGATAAAAAACAATCCCAGCTCAAGAGCTCACATTGGAAAAGAGATATATAACCAAATGAGTAATATAGGAGTAATGTAGAACATACAGAAAAGTTACTATTACTACTAAGAAGGTAGTGCTTCTTTCTGGAAGAGTGGAGCATGAGTATGGACATTTAAATACACGATATAACATTGAGGAGTAATAATTTAAAATTTAAGGTGGAATATCATTTGGACCAGAGGGAAAAGCAAAGAAATATGAAAATGTATGGTGTCTTGAACCTGTTCTCATAGCTTTTACCACATTTTACTTTTAATCTTAACGTAATGATCTCTTCCAACTTGACATTGAACTCCATAAAATCAGGCTCTAGTTCTCATTATCTTGTTGTCTCCACCAAGTTGGTATTCAATATGCTTTTGAATGAATGATTTCATAAAATTCTCTACAGCCTTTGAAAATATGTGATTGAAGAAGGTGAATAATCACCTTTATACTCCTCAGTAACCACCAGGTCTGCAACACAAGAAGATATACCTAAAGTGAGATTCCAATAGGTCAAATGTGTCTCCTTTACCAGGTGTATCAGGTATGATAGTGTTCTATAGTGGGGTATATATGTAGCAATAGTGGTGGTGGGATGGGTGGGTTGTATGTTAAAATTGGAAATCAGCATTCAGGCTTTTAAAAATTCAAAAACCACACTTTGTCACTGATACCAGTGCTCATGGACTGGGTCAGGCAGGTTGGTAGAATGAGTGAATGCCTCTTGGGAAGGTAGAACAGGCTCAGCTGATGTAGTGGAGGAACTAAGGAGACAGCTATACAAGTAGAATAAAACAAAGGGGAGTAGTGTTCTATATTAATGATCTCATTTAAAGTGTTGGTACTTTGTGGCAATGAAATTTAGGATATGGTTATGCTAGAATGAGACTGATGGGGAGTGTAGAGGGAGAAAAGTTGGGGTGATTTGTGGTTTTAAAGTCAAAGAATATTGCCTTTTAAAACACAGACTGGCTTTAAAGAATCAAAGTAAAAACAGACAATATGAGAAGAACAAGTTTTTGCATGGCATTCCCAAGAAGAAATAATACACTTGTTATGCATTACAGTCTGTCCTCAAAATGCTATTTCAGCATTCTGGGTATTAAAAAAAGAACCTTATGTGGTTGTGTGGTGAACGACTGTGAAGGATTATTTAAAGTAAACTGTAGGGAAATATAAAACAAACCCAGCTAATTTATCACAACAGTGAAGATGCATAAATAAGATGTTTATGAATAACAAGGACAGCTTACCTATTATTTCAAAATATTCATTTTTAGTAGAAAATATGCCATGTTTTATTTAAAGGAGAATGACCCCTATTTTTTTCCCACAGCTCTATAGCCTCTGGTACCAGCTTACTTATTACTATGAGTATAACATGATGACTATTTGGGAAATGTTTTAATTATATGATGAGCCTCTGGGAATCTTGGCTTGAGGGATATATATCTTCACACTCAAGACTAATATTTCCTTAAGCCTGGGAGCTCAAGAACTCAGCCAATGTGGTTGCCAATCAATTGCCAAAGAGAATATGGGTAATGAGAGTGATTATTTTATTAATAACATCCCACATCTTGTGGAAGAAAACCTCATTGTCTCTCTCTAACCAAGTGGTTCAGTTTTTCATAAAAGGGTCTAGTGATAGGCTGGGATTTTTATCAGAGTCCTTGAGTTTTGCATTGTAGTTCTGCAGCCGGCATGTCAGTTCATGTGGCACTGACTGCCTGTTTTCCAATGACTGTTTTCCCCTTTCCTTCTGGTCACACAGTTAGATTGCATCTCTCAGCCTTCTTTGCAGTTAGGTCATGGCCATCATTATAAGCTGATCTCTGGCAACAGTCCTGGTCCATAAAAACTCCCCAATGATCCTCACCCTGCCTGTCAACCTATGTGCCAGTTGAATCAAAAGGTCTCCAAGGACCTAGAAAGTAGGTAGTAGGGCCCCAATGTAAAAGGATCCTGGTCCCTGAATGACTATGAACATCTTTTTTTCACATTAACATGGATAAGAAGTCGCCTTCATTGTGTATAACCACTTAGATTTGAGGTTGTTAGTTACAGTGGTTGGCCTACCCTCTCTAATTCGTTCAAATACAAAATCTTTCCTGTGTCTTTTTAGATGTTTCTGTTTTTTTGTTTGTTTGTTTGTTTGTTTATTTGTCTTGCTTTCTTTTTAATCCAAGATTTTTTGGCCCATGTTCTTGCACCTAATGCATAAGAGAACATAAGCTGGGTGAAATGTTTTCATTATTTAAAAAAATAAAAGAGGATGAGGAACTAACATATGAGCACCCTTCTAACGATCATATTAAATATAACCAAACTATAGATTCTTTCATCATGTTTGGAAAAGGATAGTAGAAGAAATCAACATATAAGCAATTCACATTGATTAAAATAAAATTTTAAAAAACACCTTCTGATTTGACCAAGCATATTACATGCATGAAAATGTTCCATTATTGGTCTATGTCAGTGATCAAGTCTCCTTGTGCCAAGTGAGAGATAACCAAAACTTTTTTAACCCCCACCCCCTTTGGAAATTATTGTCATCATGAAAACAAGTTCTTGCTTCTTGGAGCCGATGCATTTATCCCAGTTGCATAATCCTATAAACCCCAAGTAAGTTTGAGATACTTGGATACTGAATCTTTCACAACTTTGAGATGCCAACACAGTCCAAGTGTCCTCTAAGTGTATTACACAATGATGCAAAATAAGATGTGGCAGTCAAAAAGATATTTGTTGAATACCCTCATTACTCACCTTCTCCTGGAAAGGTCACATAAATGAAAGTCCAACACCTTATCCCCTACATATCAATTAAAATTCTATCAGGTTAGGAGAGGGAGCCTTCACCAATTAAAGAGGCTGCACATGAAAATTTATAGAAAGGACAGATTCCAATATATCTTCAAGAAGTGATATTCTCAGAGGTTTTCACCACTGCTCTTTTATGAAATCTTTGATTTTCTTTTGATATGCATTTTCACCCTTTCAAATGCTACCAAATATCAGTACATATCACATTTTTAATGAGAAGAAACAAGCAGGTGTTGATGCATTATATATATCTGCAACAATTCCAACTACATTTGTCTAATGGGTATGAATATCACTTTTCGATGATACACTAAAGAAAATAAAAATAGAATAGAAACCTATCTCTGTATTTGGCATCAAGAAAAGACATATCTAAGTGATAGCTTTCATCTATTTTTGGAGACAGCTGAAAATTAGCAACATTTAGAGGTTACTGAGAGGACTCTAATGTGAATCAAACTCACTATTAATTTGCATATTACTCAGTAACCCATGTTTTCTCCTTGAGAGCATCTATGAGTACGGAATACTTATTCTCTGATACACACCACTGGTTGGCATTTCTGTCAGTGATGTCCATGCTTTTATTTACTTATTTATTACTTATTTTGATTTTATTTATTTATATTTAGAGAGAGGGAAAGGAGGGGATAAAGGGGAAGAGAGGACTTCTGGCCAAGAGGGAGACCTAGACAGACATGCTGCATCTCCCTCCACAACTAAGAAGGAATACAACTACCTCAAAACAAGAGACAACCAGAAGTTCCAGAAAATTGAGCTGCATGGAAGTCCAACAAACAAAGATATAAAGAAGAAATACTCATCCAGACAAGTAAGAGGGATAAAGCCGGGGCAAAGAGGATGTGGAGTGGTGTCAGCAGCAGCGGAGGCAGCAGCAAATTGGTGGAAAGTGCAGTGACACATTTTAAAAAGTCAGAAGGGACACCTGGGGAGCATTCCCAGCTCCTGACCAGACTGTACAGCTCATAGTTCAGGCTGGGGAAAATCAAGCCTCATTGTTTCTGACTGTGCAAACCAGTGGGGGTTGGTTGAGTGGAGGAAGAAACTACTGGTCTCTCAGCAGCATCTGCTTATTTAAAGGGTTCCCACAGTCCTAAAACATCTGCAGACCCACCTACTCTTGGAACGATGGCCAGGGCAACAGCTAGAGAGGTGCCAGTCCATTATGAAAGTGGGAGAAATACCTGGAAAAGGTGTGAATGCTGAACAAGTGTCATTGTTCCCTCTCAGACACCTCCCCCACATACAGCGCCACAACATGGTGAAACAGGTCACCCTGTACTAACGATTACCTAAGGCTCTGCCCCTTACAACATAACAGGTGCAACAGCTCTCCCTAAGACACAGAGGAAAACAAACACAGGAACCTGTCAAGTTGAGTAGACAGAAAAGTAGGGCCCAAAGGGGGAACAGATCAAGGTTCCAGTGGGAGAACTAAGTGACTAAAAGATAGCCAACCTAACAAATGAGGAGAGAGCTCACAGACTTGACAGATGTCCTTAAGTAGGACAAATGCATAAGGGAAGAAGTGAAAGCTATACTAAATGAAACAAAGGAAAATCTACACAAAACCAGTGGTGAAGGGAAGGAAACTGGGGTTCAGATCAATGATTTGGAACATAAGAAAGAAAAAAAAGTCAACCAGTACAGAATGAGGAAACAAGAATTGAAAAAAATGAGAGGCTTAGGAACCTCTGGGACTACTTTAAATATGCAAACATCTAAACCAGAAGGGTGCCAGAAGGAGAAGAGGATGAGCAAAACATTGAAAGCTTCTGTGAAAAAATAATGAAGGAAAACTCCCCAAATTTGGTGAAGGAAATAGACATACAAGTCCAGGAAACACAGAGTCCCAAAGAAGCTAGACCCAGGGAGAACCACACCAAGACACATCATAATTAAAATGCCAAAGATTAAAGATAAAGAGAGAATCTTAAAAGCAGCAAGAGAAAAGCACAGAGTTACCAAAAAGGGGTGCCTATAAGACTATCAGCTGATTTCTCAAAAGAAACTCTGCAGGCAAGAAGGGACTGGCAAGAAGTATTCAATGTGATGAAAAGCAAGGACCTACAACCAAGATTACTCTATCCAGCAAAGCTATCATTTAGAATGGAAGGGCAAAAAAAGTTTAGACTTTGGTCAAGTTGGAGGCGTAGATAGACACGCTGCATCTCCCTCCACAACTAAGAAGGAATACAACTACCTCAAAACTAGAAACAACCAGAAGTTTCAGAAAATAAAACTGCATGGAAGTCCAGCAAAGATATAAAGAAGGAATACTCATTCAGACAGGTAGGAGAGGTGGAGCCAGGGTGGAAAGAATGTGGTATGGTGGCAGTAGCAGCAGCAGCAGCAGCAGGCTGGCAGAAAGCGCAGTCACGCATTTTCAAAAGTCAGGAGGAACACCTTGGGAGCATTCCCAGGTCCTCACCAGACCTCGCAGCTCATGGTCCCAGCAACATGGAAAATCAAGCCTCATTGCTTCTGACTATGCAGACCAATGGGTGTTGGCGTGGAGGCAGAAACTGCTGGTCTCAGCAGAGTCCACTTGTTTAAATGGCCTCCATGGTCCTAGAACATCTGCAGACCCACCCACTCTGGGAACAATGGCCAGGGAAGCAGCTAGAGGGGCGCCAGTCCAGTGCGGAAGTGGGAGAGGTGCCTGGAAAAGGGGCCAGTGCTGGGCAGGTGGTATTGTTCCCTCTTGGACCCCCCCCCCACATACAGTGCCACAACGTGGTGAAACAGATCGCCCTGTACTGACAAATCCCTAAGGATCCACCCCTTACAACATAACAGGAGTGACAGCTCTATCTGGGAAACAGAGGCAAACAAACAGAGGAGCCTGTCAGAATGAGGAGACAGAGAAGTCTGGCCCAAAAGGGGGAATGGATCAAGGTTCCAGTGGTAGAACTAAGCGACGAGGAGATAGACAACCTAACAGATGCAGAATTCAAAACATTGGTGATAAAGATGCTTACTGGCTTGACATATATCCTTGAGTACAGCAAATTCATAAGAGAAGTGAAGACTATGCTAAGTGAAATGAAGAAAAATCCACACAAAACCAATGGTGAAGGGGAGAAAACTGGAGTTCAAATCAAGGATTTGGAACATAAGGAAGAAAAAAACAGTCAACCAGTGCAGAATGAGGACCAAGAATTGAAAAAACTGAGGAAACATTCCCAAATTTGCGAAGGAGATGGACATACAGGTCCAGGAAGCACAAAGGGTCCTGGGTGAGCTGGATCTAGATGTGACCACTGCAGGACACATTATGATTGAGATTCCAAAGGTGAAAGATAAAGAGAGAATCCTAAAAGCAGCAAGAGATAGGCAGAGAGTTTTCTACATGGGGGTGCCTATAGGACTATCATCTGATTTCTCAGAGGACACTTTGTAGGCAGGAAGGGACTGGCAAGCAGTATTCAATGTAATGAAAAGCAACCTACAACCAAGATTACTCTATCCAGCAAGGCTATCATTTGGAATGGAAGGGCAGATGAAGTGCTTCCCAGACAAGGTGAAGCTAAAGGAGTTCATCATCACCAAGCCATTATCATATGAAATGTCAAAGGGACTTGTTTAAGAAAAAGAAGATCAAAACTATGAACACTAAAATTACAACAAACTGACAACTATCAACAACTTAATGTAAAAAATAAAAACAAAATCCAACTAAGCAAACTAGATTACGAACACAATCATAGGTATGAGGATCATTTGGAGGGTTATCAGCTGGGAGGGGAAAGGTGAAGAAATAAGGAAATGGTGCAGGAATTAAGAAGCATAATTGTTTGGTACAAAATAGACAGGGGAAAGTTATGAATAATATAGGAAAGAGTGAAGCCAAAGAACTTATATGCACGACCTATGGTCATGAACTAAGAGGGCTGAGATTGCTGGAGGGAAGGTGGGTACTCAGCAGAAGGGTGCAAAGGGGAAAAATTGTGATACTGTAACAACATAATCAATAAAATATACTTTTAAAAAGAGAGGAAGAGAAACATCAATGTGAGAGAGAAATATCAATTGGTTGCCCACATACAGGCCCTGCTCAGGGACTGAACCCACAACCCAGGCATGTGGCCTAACTGAGGATCAAATGGGTGACCTTTCACTTTAGAGTATGACACCCAATCAACTGAGGAACACCAGTCAGGGCTGATGTCGATAATGTTTAAAGTGACAAGTCTTTATCATAGGTGCTTTAAACGTTGTTCTTATCAAAACATCTATAATCATACCATATGCACTTTTAAACCATGAAAGGATTGATGTAATAACATGGTTATATGGTTTGCTTACTATTATCCAAAATTCTAACCCATACCATGTTATTGGCTACAATAAATCAAATCAAGACCATCATAATCAACAACAAAGCATTTATTAAGTCTGTAATCTCTATAAATAAAATGTTTGAGAATAGAGGTAGAGAAGCTATATAATTGGACCATGAATTCATAGAAATTACAGATTTCAAAATATGAGAAATTAACATGAGAATAATAACTACTAAAATTGGCAGGCTTTCCAAAAATCAGTGCCATAGATTTACCAACCAAGATTCATTGACAAGTCTGGGCAGGCCAGATGCAGTCCTCACTCGTACAAGTTGGGACCCACATCAGGCAAATCCACATAGCAGGCAATTAAAAGTGGTCAAGGAAAGTAAGTCACTAGCTTCATGGAAGTCTGAGTACTTGGAAATGGGGCCTAATCAACCAAGTACAATAGGTTTTCTGATATATGCCCTTTCTCAGTTTGAAGAAATTTCCTTCTATTTCTTGTTTGCTGACTGTATTATGAATTGCAGTTGAATTTTGATAACACCTTTTCTGCATCTATTATGATTCTCTCTCTCTCTCTCTCTCTCTCTCTCTCTCTCTCTCTCTCTCTCTCTCACACACACACACACACACACACACACACACACACACACAATATACTAAATTACTTACCTCACTTATTCTGACAATAGAGTGGTTTTGTATTGATTAGTGAATGTTCACCTAACCTTGCAACTTTGGGAATAAAGCTCACTTGGCCATCAAGTATATAATCTCATATAATTTTTGGAATTGATTTGCTAATGTTTTGTTCAGTTTTACATCTATGCTCTTGAGGGATATTAGTCTATATATATTTTTTCCTCTAATGTCTTTCTCTGCTTTTGGTATCATGCTATATCATGATGGCTTCTTCATAAGTTGTGTTGAAAATGTTCTCTCCTCTAATATCTGAAAGAGTTTGTTGAAAATTGGTATCATCTCTTCTCTAAATGACTGACAAAATTCACCAGTGAGGCTATCTGGGCCTGGGATTTTTATCCTAGGAACATTTTAAAATTATCAATTCAATTTGCTTAAAACATACATTGCTATTTATATATTCTGCCTATTTTAGTGCCATTTCTGGTAATTTCTGTCTTTTAGACAACTTATCCATTTCATCTAAGTTATCAACTTTATTGGTTTAATGTTTTCTATAATGTTTGCTTAATAAGTATTTAATAAATTTATGGTACATCACCTCCTTCTTTCCTGATGTTTGATTTTGTCCTCTTCAATTTGGAAGGTGCAAACATGCATGTCTTCCAGCCCTGTGTGAATTCTGAGGTTTGTTCATTTTAGAGAACCCCAGTGTTTCTTCTTTGCTGAGCTTTGTGGCATTCATGCAGTTTCCAACCAGAGACTCCTGAAGACCTTTAACAGATTCCTAGAGCTCTTTCTCTGTGCTGTTCCTCTGTACTGCTCTGCATCCTCCCTAAATTCCAAGATCTGTCTCCCCATATCAGCAATATGCCTGTTTCCCTTTGGATTTTCCTCCTTTTGCTGTGGTCCATTATAAGCCTCCAGGCTGAAAATCAGAGTGGTTTCCCCTCTCTCAGGGATCACAGTTCTGCACTGACCATTGTCCAAAATATAAAAATAGTTATTTCATATATTTTGGCTGGTTTATCAGTTTCTCATGGGTAAGGTAAGCCTGAAACCAGTAAATTTGCCATGAGCAGAAACATCAGTGTATTAGTACAGATGGAGTAAACTGAGACTCAGATATTTATCTTTTCTAGTGCACACAATTAATAAATATGATTAAACCCCTAGCTATACTTTTTCCATTCTATCATGTTGCTTCTCATTTTATTCAGCAGATATTTATAGAATGCATAGAATTTTGCTAGATTTTAGAGAACCCCTTGAACCAAGCTAATTGAAATAAAATGGTACCTTCACATGAAAAAATATAAGACAGTGAATTAGGCGATCTGTGCTAGCAAAGTTTAAAGAAAATAGGAAACAGTAAGTTTCACAAAGTTGTTTTATCAGGTGAAAAAGATTCTATGTAATAGAGATACAAGTAAAATAGAGAGAGAAAATTTAATACCAAGAAAGTGCCATCCAATTCAGTGGTTGACATTGGTGAGAACTTTCTGATTTTAATACATCATGATGTCAATCAGAGTGGACCAAAGTCATTTTTATATTTTCATATTCTCTGTGACCCTTGGAAAAAATCTATTTGATAATTCATGTGTTCATTATTAGGCAGAGATCCTAATCAGATTAAAGCTTGTAATAGTCATAAACCAAGCATATTTTAGCTTCAGTGGGCAACTTGAAATGTTTTAAGCAATAGATCATACAGAAAACACTTAGGAGCATCTAAAAATTTCAGTGCAGTTCTATTAATTAATATTTAGTTTACATAAGTATTTTACAACTTAAGTTATCTGTATATGAAAGATCCGAACATCAAAAAAATACACAAAAGGATTTGCCTGTGAGATTTATTATTGTTACATATCAAAGTGTACACTGCATTACTACAAGCAAGTGACGTGCCCAATATGTAGCAGAATCCCATGATTTTGAGGCTTTTAAATAAATGGTACCATCTCATTATGGGTCATTGCTGTGAAATACACAGAATTGGGACCTTCCTGGCTATTTCCAGGTCTGTTCCACACCTCCTGAATTTGCAGATATGCTGGGTGTTACAGGTATACCCCCCCCCACCTCTCTGGCTGTTTCTAGGTGTTGGTAATCATTTGAATGTAACTAAAAAAAAGAAAGTAGTTTGTTGACCTTTAGGCACACACACAGAATTATTGATGTGTTCCTAGAACACATCAGTCTATTACAATGCACAGAGGATGGGAAAGAATTCCAAAGTGGATGCAAAGAAAGAAAAAGTAAATTGTACATAAAAGTGGTTCTGGGAGCAGACGTGTTGAGCACACATTTGCCTGTAAGCCAAAATGTTTGAGAAAGGATCTCTCACTGAATCATAATTTCTAAATTAAAGGTAGAGAAAAACACTGTTGAGGATGGTTTCCACCCTGACCCGCATGATAAGTGTGATAGCTTATAGCTCATCACTATCACTCTTTCCTGAAAGTGCTAATTAAGCATCTTGATATGCAGAGAGAAAAACAGTCACTATCATCTTGGTGGTCTGAGGTGGACAGTCCACAGCACATGCAGAAATCATACACATCTTTTCAAATGTTTATGACTGGAGTAGAATAAAAATGGGCACCACATATGCATTTGTCAGGATTCTCCTGAGTGCAAGCTCATTCAAATGTTATTCAATATAAAGGGCATCTTTGGCTTAGGTAGCTGCAAGGTTTGTAGCCTTAGGGATCATCACGAGCGCAATTTGGGTGCTTTTCTCCTTTCTGTCCAACAGCACTTGAGAACCTGAATGACCCAAAATAGGCTTCCTCAAACTTGGTACCAGTCACATGTCAGACCAGATCATGTTTTCTTGTGGGGAGTGTTCTATGTATTGCAGGATATTTAGCAGCTTCCCTAGTTTCTGTTCCATAGGTGCCAGGATTGTCTCCTGCTTAAGTTTCTATGATCATAAATGTCTCTAGACATTGTTAGTGGTCCCCTGGGGGATGGGGGGATTGTCCCCAGTTCTGAACCACTGACCTACAGATTAATAACATGAACTGCATAGATTTATATTCCATTTCTATCACTTTCCAGATATGTGACAATGAGCAAGTTACCTCTCTGTGCTTAAATTTCCTTATCTCTCTAATAATAATTATAGCATTGTCTCCAAGATAAAGATATTGGGAGGATTAAGTGAGATACTACACATAAAATTCTTACAACACAGAATTAGCATTCAATTAATATCAGCTCTTCATACTAACAGCAAGGTTCCCTTCATATGATAAAGAAGTGCCTTCTGGCAGCATCAGATTAAACAGAAGTAACTTAATAACTTCAGAGGAATAAACAACATTTTCTTCTCCCAGTGCATCAACTGGTTCGGTTTGGGTGATATGACCATGTCTTGAACCAAGCACAGCAGCCAAAGGGGATGCTGTTCTGTGAATGGCGAGGTTTGGGTCAAATTCTAATCCACTTACTCAGAAAAGTGAGATGGGAAAGCATGATGGGCAGGCAAAATCAATAGTCACCATAGTCCACTTTAAAGTATTAAAAAAATGTTCAAGTGTATTTCCTATCATGGTAACTGATTTATGGGACATGAAAACTCATCTCTTGTCATGTTTTGGTAAATATTCTGGAGTAAGGATGTCAGTAAATTGTAAGATCAGACAATGTCAAGATATACCAAAAAATGACTCTTTAAAAATGTATCTGATACAGACCTGCTATCCTAAAATTAGAGGCAGTGAAAGCCTGGTTGCAGCAGAAGAAATGGGTGTTGCTCTTCTTTGTCTGTATTGCAATGAGAAAAACAAAGTTGGGATAGTAATGATCAAACCTATCATTCATTGAGTTTTTCTAGGTGATAGATGCTTCACTTATACTATCTCATGTAATACACCACCTCTACATGATCATTGATAGTTATCACATTTTTAAAATAGATGCATAAATTTGGCTGAGGTTCATAACCAGCAAGGAATGGAGCAAGAATTCAAGTCCAAAGTGTGCCTGACTTCACAGCTCCTACCCTTCACCCCCATACTACCATCCCAGAGTCTGGCCAAGATGTATAAGAAAGCTAAGTTGCCAGTATTTGTGGGTACATACTTACTGAAGAAGACCTGGCATTAGTTAAAGCATTTCTGTTTGGCAAAAGAGCTCAGCAAGCACTGGTATGTGAACTCCCCAGATTTTATGTCCTAGGGAATGGAAGTGCAGACAAGACGAATCCTCCCTGCCTGAAAGACACTTCTCTTGTCTTAGAGTTGTCTTGAGTATGTATTTGCACTTTCACATCTTGCCCTTGGTTTAACACCCAGATCAAATGCTGCTGCTTCTAGTCAGGACTCAGACTGAGACAAGTGGTCACCACAGGCAGCTGATAATTTGGTATTCTTTCAAAAACCAGATTTTCTTCACACATATAACATGGATTTGTTGTGACATAACATTTCAACTTCATCGGAATTGCTTTTCATTTCAGTTTCCTCCCCACCCCGCACCACTCGTGTTGGCTAACACTAGTTACTCATACTTAGTAAAGTCTCTGTCTAGGTAAATTTTACTGAAACACCCATTGTCTTATTGTGGAGTTTCAGCTTCCAAGGACTGTGATATCTGGAGGCATCAGCAAGCTACTCCTGGGATTGGAAGCAAGCCTGGGTTGTATTTTCAACTTGCAAAAATCCTCTTCTAAGTTAGTAGTTAGTGCCAGTAGGGTGGTTTTGTTACTTTCCCATACTATGGTGCTGTCTACCTTGGTGGTAGTTGGGCCAATTCTCAGTATTAAAATTATGCTAGCACTTTCATGTTAGGTTAATTAGCATTGTATCTATGATTATAGCATCCTTTATAGATTGATCTGCCCCGCGACTGCTCAGTCTCACACTTTATCTGGTTATGCCTCTGGAATATACCTTACCAACTATATAAGCTGAGGTGATTTATTCTGTCTGTTTCTTGGTCGTTGACTTGGGTAGGTTTGAATTTCTCCTTGTCATGGGAAGCCACTTGCTTCTCACACCTTAGTGTCTATCACTTGTCAGCCTCATGCCTTCCCCCCCTCCTTTTTTTTTTTTTAATTTCCTGTGGTGCCTAACTAATTGTAAATATTTGTCAGTTTCATTTTGACATAATTAATTGTGGACATTTTATGTATAAGAACCACAATTTAAGTTTATGGCTGTGGAACATTTTACAATATGCAAATGTATTTTTACAGCACAACTGAAGAGGAACTAAGAATGTCCCTATAAGCACAGAGATTTAACTTAGCCACAAGGTATGAATTAGTACAAGGAGGGGGATATTTGCAGTGGATCTCTTTTTTATTTTATTTTTTGAGGGAAATAAAATTCTCATATTTATTAAAATCAGATTAAGCTACCACAGCTGCTGGCTTCACCAATGTCAGCTTGCTGCTGGCAGTGTGCAAGTCCAGGCTATGGGCTCAGTCACTGGACTGCCCATGTCCTCTTTTTGGCCACCTCTTTTCACTGGCATGCAATAAGCAGCTAGCTCAAATTCCCAAAGTCTAGCCAAAAAGTGGTGCGATTGTGGTCATCATAAATTGGATGACAGAGATGATCTTCTGTCCCTTTTCATCTTCATTATGCAAAAGTCATAGTTCTAACTGCAGGACCCCAACCCACTCTGAATGTAGGCTAACCCTATCACAGAACTTTCTTAAAGATTAAAATTCCCCGGGGGTAGGAAGTGAGATATGGTGAAACACCTCTTGCCCTTGTGGTGGTCATGGATGGCACCTGTGGCTGGTGTAACTCATGGCCTGTCCTCTCTTGGTTTATCAGGACCTTGTAGTTTTCCCCAGTGACCTACTTGTATCCTGGATCTGTCATACCTTCCACCCACCACATGACTGGTGTTCCAGCCCCAGCCTCAGCTGAAGGTCATCTTGTCTATTGACACAGGATGTGCTGTCACAATCTTACTGGGTTTCAAATGCCTTCTAAATCTTTTCTGAAAAATACAAGTGGACTTCTGAGTCACTTCAATGCCACATAGGATATAAAAGTGGCCCGTGAAAGATAGATTGAAGGACTTCTCTCCGCCTAACCAAGTTGAGAAGCCAAACTTACTTTCATAAAGGAGTTGGTAAGGTAAGGTTAGGATAGATGGGTGTGGATGGAAGAGGGAGAGAATAGCCAAAGAAAGCATGGTATATTCTAGAGTCCCAGTTGGAATCTGGATAGAATTCCTTTTTTTTTTTCTTTTTTTTTTAACCATGATTCCTCTAAGTCTCCAATATGCCTGCCCTCTCCTCTCCAAACTGCAGCCCAAAGAGGGGCCATCAGGATCCATGAGATCTAGCAGCTTTCCTTTTCCCCACATTTCATTCAGTCCTCTTCTTTGTATCATTCTCTAGGGGTAAAACAGGTGCGCCCCTGACCCCAGCCAGCCCTTCTCCTTCTGCTTTCTTTTGGATTCTGCTTTCAATTTTATGTCTTGCTAACGAGGTCAAAGAAGTCTCTACTTCCTACTTCCATACCTCAAGGCCCAGTCTGGAAAGAAGAAAGACTCTAAAGAAAACACAATTTTAAAGGGAGAATTAAAATGAAGGGAAGTATCTGCAACGTACTATTACAGAATAATTCCAGATCACTTATCTAGTGGCACAAAGCTGATAGTACTCTTTGGTTTGGTCCAGACTGGCTCAGGAGTCTGTTAGAATGAAGCCTGTGCATGGAATGCATCCGTACTTGGCATGGGTGGGGATGGAGAAGGCCACAGATGGCAGATGATTTGATACAACAATGAAAATAATTCTGCACAGTCTCTTAACTTAGGAGTTCTTAACTTTGTATGCTACCGTCTTTGTTTTCCTAAAATTCAAGAACATTACATGATATACCTCAAAACCACACATGGTCTATGGTTCATGACTAGGCCCCAAAATATCAGTGTTTCCAAGGTGAAAGAAGCAAAATGTAGTGGCTCAGTGTTTTACATAAAACACAGGAGAAAGAACAAAGGAATTGCTACTTCCTTGTTTCATACAGCAGTATCTACCATCAATGTTCAGGCTGCACAGAGAGAAATGGATATCCTGATTATACAGTTGGCCATTGAAGAACCTGGGGCCTATGGATGCCAGCTCCCCATGAAGTTCACATACGACATTTAACTCCTCCAAAACATAACCACTAATAGTGTACTACTGACCAGAAGCCTTACTGGTAACATAAAGAGTAGATTAACACATTTTGTATGTTATATGTGTTATATACTGTATTCTTACGATAAAGTATGTTAGAGAAAGGGAAATGTTATTAAGAAAATCATAAGGAAGAGGAAATACATTTACAGTATTGTAGGTATTTATTGAAAGAATCTGCATATACATGGCCCTGCGCTATTCAAATCCATGTTTTTCAAAGGTCAGCTGTATATGTCCCAAGAACCTGGGCCCAGGCAGAGGTTGCTGAGAACATGGGGTGATGAGAGTATTGTGGCTGGTCTAGGATGACACAGACACAATGACAATTGCTCTTATGTTTCTGTGTGTTGGCCTGGCTTGCCAAAGGGAGGCATCCTCCTATATCCCTATGGGCAAATGTCAATAAACACCATATAACAGATGAAGTCGGGACTTAAGTTTTTGCTTTTGAGAAAACAGCCCCAGCCTGTGTCACCTTCCCACGTGTGAATGTTGATGCCCCACTCCTCTGTAGAAGTACCAGGTGGGTAGAGAGACACCTTTCAGTAAGTAGCAGATGAAGGAGCTGTCCCCGCAATGGCCATCCACTTCTGTTTCATGATAGCAATGGAAGAGATGTGCAGTAAAAGTCAGGGAATCCAGAGAGAGGAGTCAAGCGGAGAGCGGATCTCTGCCCGCTGGCAGAGACGGGACTCGACCAAGTGGCATTGGCGCTGAAGGATAGGAGACAGCGTGCTGCCGGGCAAGTGAGAACATAATTCTCCTTTATATTTTTCTCTAGTGGACGGTGGAGACGGGAGGAAAGTTTGGGGGTGGTAGGCCGTTCTGGAGGAGCCCAGGCGCAGAGGCCCGCTCATCCACTCCTCAACCCTACCATTGGGTCGCGGGGGCGCACATAGGGAAGTGCTCTCATTCACTGGCCCAGGTGCGCGGGGCGTGAGTCCAGGCGTCCCTCGGACACTCCCCAACGGACATAAGATCAGTGCCCCAACGGGCACAGGGAGGGCCCACTGAACACACAGAGGACTGTGCACAGACACCCCTAGACAGCTCCCGTGGGTGCAGGGCCCCAGGCCGGAAAGCAGACCACTAGCGCAGGCTCTGTTTGTGCCCGCCCAGACGGGTGAGGGAAGGCGGGCAGCTGCAGCACGGGAACAGCGGGAGGCGGCGACCCATGGACGCTCGATTCCACTGAGCACAAGTGTCCCTGGCCCTGCCCTAAGAGGCGAGAGACCAACTCCCGGAGCTCGGCTCAGCAGGACTGAGGGCACGGGGTGGCGCACGAGCGCAAAAGCACCTCAGCCCGGGGTCAGTTGGCGCCAATCCCGGGGAAAGCTCTCGGGCCGCCCACGCGGGCAGGGACACCTTGGCGCGAACGGGGAACCGCCGCGGCCCAGCGAAGGCAGGAGCCAATCCCGGGGAAAGCGCTCGGGCCGCCCGCGCGGGCAGGGTCACCTCGGCGCAAACGGGGAACCGCCGCGGCCCAGCGAAGGCAGGAGCCAATCCCGGGGAAAGCGCTCGGGCCGCCCGCGCGGGCAGGGACACCTCCGCGCGAACTGGGAACCGCCGTGGCCCGGCAGCAGTGGGCTCCAACCGCGGGGCAAACTCTCGGGCCGCCCGAGAGTGCAGGGGCTTGCGCGCAAGGGCACCTCAACTGGCTCCAGCAAGCAGCAAGGGAGCACGCCGTGCCGGCAACCGCGGGAGCGCACCATAGCGGCAACCGGGGGCGCACACCAGTCCTGCAAAAAACAAGAACCTCTGACCTGCCACACTAGACCAGCTGCGGACCCAGAAAAAGAAGGCAACACACCAAGGCTAAAACGGAGTAAAAACATCGATTTTTTTTTTCCAAATTTTTTCTCCCAAATTTTTTCTCCCTTGTTCTTTCTTTCTTCTTAATTATTTCTTTTCTTTCCTTCTTTCTTTATTCTTTTCCTGGGGTTTTTTGGGGGGGTTTTGGGGGGTATATATATATATATATTTTTAATTTTTTTTCTCTCTTTTTTCTTTCTTTCTTTCTTCTTTATTCTTTCTTTTCTATCTTTCTTTGTTCCTTTTTTTCTTCCCTTTTGGGTTTTTTTTAGGGGGGGTTTTGTGGTAAATTTTTTATTTTCTTCTCTTTCTCTCTTCTTTTCTTTCTTCTATTTTCTTGGGGATTTTTTGAGGGGGTGTTTTTCCTTCACCTCTTCCAATAATAACAAACTTTATCTCTAACGTGTTGCATATAACCTCTCCTTCTCATCCTTTCTCTTTAATCGTGGTTTATTCGTTTGTGTGTCTAGCTTAGCCCCCCTATCACTCTAAATAATATAATATAATTACTATATAAACCCAAATACAATACAATCCCACTTTCTTACTATACTAGGTATTTTTCTATCCTTTTCTTCTATTTTTATTAACATACAATGTAAATATTACTAACTGGCTTGCACAGTCTCAACTATTATTAATCTATCAACCCCTCTATCAAAAATTATATTTTTCCTCCCCAAAAACAACTCTTATCTATTCTTCTTATAGTATAAAAGCTCAAATCTCTTTACATTTATATTAATACGGGCTAGTTGGCTAACGATAGCAGGATAGAGTGGGGGATACTTTCTGAGGGTGTGGGTCTCCTGCCTGGGCTGTGTGTTTATGTCTTTAACAGCATATCCACAAAAGAACTCAAGACAAAGCAGATAGAGTGACTCTCAACCAAGTAGCCAGAAGGAAGATCCTATCAAAGAACATCTGAACTATAACTGAACAGCATAAACAAACGACATAAAGGGTAACTCAAGACCATCAGGCTCAGGATATCAAAGAGACTGCACCACTGAAACTCCCAGACCTTCGATAAAGAATATTACACCACAAAGGAGGGAAGTCAAAGCAGACTACCCCCCCCTAAATAAATAAATAAATAAATAAATAAATAAATAAATACAAACAAAAAGAATCCAACATGGTAAGACGCAAAAATAACCCCTCAATGAAAAGAAAAGAGGAATCCTCAGAAAGAGAGATAGACGAAATAGACATAGCCCAAATGTCAGACATGGAATTCAAAACAATGGTGGTAAAGAAGCTCAATATACTCAACATCCTTAAAATCAACTATGACAACCTTCAAGGAAGTTACCAGCAGCTCCAAGAAAATTACAGGGAACTGGCAGAGAACTACACCAGCATAAAAAAAGACATAGAAATTGTTAACAGGAACCAGGAAGAACTTAAGAATACAATCTCTGAACTGAAAAACACAGTAGAATCAGTCAAAAGCAGACTTAACGAAGCAGAGGATCGGATTAGTGAGTTAGAAGATAATGTAGAGAAAAACTCCCAGACAATACAGCAAAATGAAAAACGATTGAAAAAATATGAACAAGATGTAAGGGAATTACAGGATAGCATTAGGAAAAATAATTTAAGGATCATCGGAATACGAGAGGGAGGAGAAAAGGAACATGGAATTGAAAATCTGATAGGAGAAATAGTGACAGAAAATTTTCTGAACCTGATGAGAGGAAAAGCTATGCAAGTCCAAGAAGCACTGAGAGTTCCAATCAAGAGGAACCCCCAAAAACCCACTCCAAGGTACATCATAGTTAAAATGGCAACATTCCAAGACAAAGAGAGAATCCTAAAAGCAGCAAGAGAAAAGCAGCAAATAACATACAAGGGAGCTCCGATAAGGCTATCAACTGATTTCTCAACAGAAACATTACAAGCCAGAAGGGAATGGTCAAAAATATTTCAAGCAATGAAAAACAAAGGCCTACAACCAAGAATACTCTACCCAGCAAGGCTCTCATTCAAAATAGAAGGTGAAATAAGGAGTTTCTCAGACAAAGGAAGACTGAAAGAATACATCTCCACCAAACCAGCATTGCAAGAGATGCTAAAGGGACTGTTCTAAGAAAAAAAGAAGAAAAAAACAAGAGAGGAGAGGAACAGAGGTACAAAGGGAAATGAATAAATACACGTCAATAATAACCTTAAATGTAAATGGATTAAATGCTCCAATTAAAAGACATAGGGTAACGGAATGGATAAGAAAACAGGATCCACATATTTGCTGTCTACAAGAAACACACCTCAAAACAAAAGATTTACACAGACTGAAAGTAAAGGGATATAAAAAAATATTCCAAGCAAACGGACCAGAAAAAAAAGCCGGGGTAGCAGTTCTCATATCAGACAAAATGGGTTTCAAAGCAAGGACAATAAAAAGAGACAAAGAAGGACACTTCATAATACTTAAAGGAACAATCCATCAAGAAGATATGACTTTGATAAACATATATGCACCCAACATAGGAGCACCCAAATACATAAAGCAAATACTAGAAGACCACAAAAAGGATATCAACAACAACACATTCATAGTAGGGGACTTCAACACTCCATTATCAACAATAGACAGATCATCAAAGCAAAGAAACACCAAGGATATACAGGCATTGAACAACACACTAAACCACATGGATCTAACTGATATATATAGAACTTTTCACCCCAAAGAAGCAAAATATACATTCTTTTCAAGTGCACATGGGACATTTTCAAAGATAGACCACATGATAGGTCACAAAACAAGCCTCAACAAATTCAAGAAAATTGAAATCATATCAAGCATCTTTTCAGATCACAATGCCCTGAAACTAGAAATCAACCTCAGAGAAAAAAATCAAAGACACCCAAACTCATGGAGATTGAATAACATGCTATTAAATAATGAATGGGTTAACAATGACATCAAAGAAGAAATCAAGAAATTTCTAGAAACTAATGATAATGAGCACACAACAACCCAAAACCTGTGGGACATAGCAAAAGCAGTCCTCAGAGGGAAGTTTATAGCAATACAGGCATATCTGAAAAGGCTAGAAGAATCTCAAATAAAAAACCTAACCACAATGCTACAAGAACTAGAACAACAACAACAAACAAAGCCTAGGGCAAGAAGAAGGAATGAAATCATCAAGATCAGAGCAGAACTAAATGACATAGAGACTAAACAAACAATCCAAAAGATCAACAAAACTAGGAGCTGGTTCTTCGAAAAAATCAACAAAATCGACAAGCCTCTAGCCAGTCTAATCAAGAAAAAAAGAGAGAAGACACAAATAAACAAAATCAGAAATGAAAGAGGAGAAATCACAACTGATACCTCAGAAATACAAATGATAGTTAGAAATTACTTCAGACAACTGTATGACAAGAAATTTGACAATCTAGAAGAAATGGACAAATTTCTAGAAACATACAACCTCCCAAAACTAAATCAAGAAGAAGTGGAAAGTCTCAACAAACCAATAACAAAAAAGGAAATTGAAACAGTAATCCAAAATCTCCCGGCACACAAAAGCCCTGGACCGGATGGCTTCACAGGCGAATTCTACAAAACATTCAGGGAAGAACTAACTCCTATCCTCCTCAAACTGTTCCAAAAAATCCAAGAAGAGGGGAAAATCCCAAACTCTTTCTATGAAGCCAGTATTATCCTAATCCCCAAACCAGGTCAAGACACAACAAAGAAAGAAAACTACAGGCCAATATCGCTGATGAACATCGATGCTAAAATCCTCAATAAAATATTGGCAAACAGGATCCAGCAATACATCAAAAAGATCATACATCATGATCAAGTGGGCTTCATTCCAGGGATGCAAGGATGGTTTAATAGTCGCAAATCAATAAATATAATACATCACCTAAACAGAATGAAAGACAAAAATCACATGATCATATCAATAGATGCAGAAAAAGCATTTGATAAAGTACAACACCCATTTATGATGAAAACACTCAGCAAAATGGGAATAAAGGGAGCATATCTTAACATAATTAAGGCTATATATGAGAAGCCTGAAGCCAACATCATACTCAATGGACAAAAACTGAAAGCATTCCCCCTGAAATCAGGAACTAGACAAGGTTGTCCACTCTCTCCACTCCTTTTCAACATAGTGTTGGAAGTCCTAGCCACAGCAATCAGACAAGAAAAAGAAATAAAAGGCATCCAAATTGGGAAAGAGGAAGTGAAACTTTCATTATATGCAGATGACATGATAGTATACCTAGAAAATCCTATAAACTCCACTAAAAGACTACTCAATATAATAAGTGAATTTGGCAAAATCGCAGGGTACAAAATAAATATACAGAAATCTAAGGCATTTCTGTACACCAACAATAAAATAGCAGAGACAGAGACAAAAAAGAAAATACCATTTACTATAGCAACAAGAAAAATAAAGTACCTAGGAGTAAACTTAACCAAAGAGATAAAAGACCTGTACTCTGAAAATTACATAACATTGAAGAAAGAAATTAAGGAAGAAACAAATAAATGGAAGCAAATACCATGTTCTTGGATGGGAAGAATCAACATCATCAAAATGGCCATACTACCCAAAGCAATTTACAAATTCAATGCAATCCCTATTAAAATACCAATGACATATTTCACAGACCTAGAACAAATACTCCATAAATTCATATGGAACCAAAAAAGACCCCGAATAGCAAAAGCAATCTTGAGACAGAAGAACACAGCAGGAGGAATCACAACACCAGATATCAAACAATACTACAAAGCCACTGTAATCAAAACAGTATGGTACTGGCATAAGAACAGACATATAGATCAGTGGAACAGAATAGAGAGTCCAGAAATAAACCCAGGCCTCTATGGTCAACTAATCTTTGATAAAGGAGGAAGGAACATAAAATGGAGTGAGAAGAGCCTCTTTAACAAATGGTGCTGGGAGAACTGGATAGGGACCTGCAAAAAAATGAAACTAGACCACCAACTTACACCACACACGAGAATAAACTCAAGATGGATCAAAGACTTAAATGTAAGCCGTGACACCATAAAAGTCCTAGAGGAAAACATAGGCAAGAAAATATCAGATATCTCACGTAACAATCTCTTCACGGATACATCTCCTAAAGCAAGAGAAATAAAGGAAAAAATAAATAAATGGGATTACATCAAACTGAAGAGTTTCTGCTCAGCAAAAGAAAACATCAGCAAGATGAAAAGGAAACCAACCATATGGGAAAACATATTTGCCAATGACATCACAGACAGGGGACTGATTTCCAAAATATATAAAGAGCTTATATGACTCAACATCAAGAAAACAAACAACCCAATTAAAAAATGGGCAAAGGACCTGAACAAACACTTCTCCGAAGAGGACATACAGAAGGTCCATAGACACATGAAAAAATGCTCAACATCATTAGCCATCAGGGAGATGCAAATAAAAACCACAATGAGATACCATTTTACACCAGTCAGAATGGCCATCATCAACAAATCAACAAGCAACAAGTGCTGGCGAGGATGTGGAGAAACGGGAACCCTACTGCACTGTTGGTGGGAATGCAGACTGGTGCAGCCACTATGGAGAACAGTATGGAATTACCTCAAAAGATTAAAAATGGAACTGCCTTTTGAACCAATGACTCCACTACTAGGATTATACCCGAAGAATCTTGAAACCCCAATTCAAAAGAACTTATGCACCCCTATGTTCATTGCAGCACTGTTTACAATAGCTAAGTGCTGGAAACAACCTAACTGCCCATCTGTAGATGAGTGGATCAAAAAACTGTGGTACATTTACACAATGGAATACTATGTAGCAGAAAGAAAGAAGGAACTCCTGCCATTTGCAACAACATGGATGGAACTAGAGAGAATTATGCTTAGTGAAATAAGCCAGGCAAAGAAAGAAAAATACCATATGATATCACCTAATACAGGAAACTAAAGAACAACACAAACAAAGGAACTAAATAGAACAAAGAGCAGAATAGCAGTCAATAGGGGGGAGGGGAGAGGGAGAGAAGGGGGATAAGTAAGGGAAGGGTTTAATTAAAGAGCCTGTATGAAAGACTCATGGACATGGACAACGGGGAGGGATATGATTGTGGGAGAGGGGGTGGGTTGGGTGGGGGAGAGAAATTGGGGGAAAAGGGGACAACTGTAATTGAAAAACCAAAAAAAAAAAAAAAAAAAAAAAAAAAGTCAGGGAATCCAGCCAGTCAATCTTCACAGAAATCCCCCTAAGTTAGGAACGTCCCCTTCCCTTACAGGTCCCCCAACCTGTTCTCTTGCAGTCACCTCCACGTGGTCTTTTCTTCCTTCTCTTTCTCAGCAAACTCTTCCCTTTCCTCCCTGCTTTGCCCTATCAGGGGCCGATGGACACATGTGTTCTCAGTCACCTGTTTGTATAGGTTTTTCACCAGAGACCTTTAAAGCCTGGCGATTTTTCTCTATATACTTGGCCTTAGAGCATATTATGAGGAAATCAAATGGTCCTGATATGTTCATATGCACTGCTCTTCACTATACACAAATGAGGAAGCAAAGTAGATAGAAAAGGACTAGAGGGGAGAGAATTAGGAAACAATCAAAGCAGAATTCAAGGTTGAGAAATACAGACATATCTAAAACCGGAAGGAAAAGAAAGTATTCTAACCCTCAAAATGACAAGCAGAATGTGGGGGAATATTGCAATTTATGAAAACACAAAGAAATTCAGTACAACACTCAGAGGTAAGATAGGGAAAGACAAACAAAATCAAACATTGTAATATTATTCTTTCAAGGAAAAGAAAAAAAATTAGTATTATCTGATCGGAGAGAATAGATTGAGCTTGAAGACAGTGGTACTGAGCCTGAGTTACTGAGAGATTAAAATAATTTAAGAGAAAAGAACCAGGTTCCTCCTGCTATCCAAGTTCCTGAATTTTGACATTTCCCTTTCCATGTCTCAGACCTATTGAAACACCACCTGTCAGTGATGGAGCCCCAGGAGGTTCAACATTGGGAGCTGTTATGGCCACATCCTAGAAAGTGTGTTTAGGGTGACCTGATCAAAAAGTGCTTTTCAGTGTCCCCAGTCAGACCTTCTTCTGACATTTCAGGACTGAGATCGAGAGTACATGTATCATAGATCTAAACATGAAAATATAGCAAGCTAACAAACAATTTATAAAAATATGTTCTATCTCCCTACCTTGATGAATACACATTTATAATAACTAGAAACTCAGTTTCCAACTTAAAATTTTTGTAGTCCTTAGAATTCTCTACTGGAATTTGGAACTGCAGGGAAAGCTGGTCTTCATTCCCCAAATCCTGGCACATGAAGCAGATACACCTTCACTTCCCGCATGGGTTGCATGCCACCATGTTTATGTGAATGTCTGCATCTGCACACCCAAATATTTTCACACATTATTCTTGCATGCAGCCACCTCCTGGCTATCAGTGTAGTCTGTCCACAGGAAGATGGAACTGGCAGAAGTCTGAACTGGCCCTGGAAACAAGCTCAGGATACATGGAACATCATCTAGGACTGAGACTCAGTTTATACTTGGGCTCACTCCCCAAATCCTGCGAACTCTTCACCTGGTGGGAAGGAGTTCTGTCAAGTGAGGGCCAGAGAAAAGCTTTCTAAAGCCTGATATTCCAAGTTGAAGGGCAACATTACCCCATAGTTATTAAGTCATGTTTGCTGGGCAGTAACCTGTGGAAAACCACTGTGTTAGGCTGAAAAACAGGAGTAACAGTGCCAGGGGCTACACTTTAAGTGATGATTATTAGTGTAGTTAAATTACTAAATTAAAAAGTCAGTAATCAATTCTCATACTTTACAAATCGCTACCCTTCTCAGGTTCTTCATCTCAGTAATGGCTCTACCACATCAGTCCACGGCCACCAGAAACCTGGATCTCTCTAAATCTCTCCTACTCCCTGACCTCATATCATGCTTGATCCATTCCATTTCCCCAATGCCACTCCACCCAGGTTGCTGAGTGCAATATCACCAGCTGATACATGGGTCATGGTTTGTGGAGTAATTGAGAGTTCTGAAAGCTCAGAGGAAGAGGTGATCCTGATGTGGTGAGAGGGAGGGGAGGAACTAACACCTACACCTGCATTAAGCCCCTTGTTAGGAACTTTTTACATGTTGTCTTTGGGAGTGGCTAGCTCTTGAAGGAAAGATTCATGTTGGATAAGAGAGAAGTGGTAACGCCATTCTGAACCAGTATAATCTTGTCTTGTACAGAAAACTATAAGAAGGAGATAAAGGGAATCAGGCTTTAATTTTTTTAGTTTATTTTTTAGAGTAGTTCATCCATCACATTAACCAGAGTCACACTCTTCAGTGGAAATGCACCAGTATGCTTCTGTAAAGTCACAAAGAAGCTACTTTGCATTTCTGCCTTTGGGCTGGTGATCTCTCCTATTGCACCTCCAAACTCTTACCTGGCTGACCTATTGGATTGTCTTTGAGATTCTTTCACCTTCCAGGGACCTTTAAGAATTCCTTGTACAGCAGTGTCTGTAGCCCAGGGAAAGCAGCTCTGCACAAGCCTGGGGAGCAGGCTTCTAGCTTGGCTGGACAGAGGTGTGAGAGCCCGAGTGCAATGCCAGTCTACCACGTGGTCCATTTGAAGTCAGCCCCAATGTGTACTCAGCTGCCCAGCTCTCAATTGAAGTCTTGTGAGCATCGTGGAACCTCGGCTGTTTTATAACCATCCTCCCAAACTTCAAAGCGCTTGGCCAAGATGAGCCAATAAAATCTAATATATATATTTCTATTTTTATTTTATGTTCCTTGTGTCCATGCAATTGGAATAAACTGTAAATTGGGTGTTCCAGCACTGTGGTTTCCTTAGATGTGATAGTTTAGAAATGTAGCTTTAGTTTGTTGTAAGATAATAGCTGCTTTGCTTTGTTGTGACAGTAGCAATAAAGTTACTACAATGTAAAATGTGGTAACCAGCCCGAAATACTGAAACAACGCCACAAATCAGAAGTGGCCCAACTCTGAGAACTTTACATATAGAAGCTACGACCAGTTCTCATCCCTGAACAAGGAGCACAGGAAGCCCTGTCAGAGCCATCAGTACTGGATGGACTCAGGCATTGGCTATGGGTCAGCTCGTGTCCTGGAAAACTATATGAGGTAATTCTGTTGGAATATAGAAAAATTCCATGCCATTTACATCACATGGAGGCAGACTCCACTGGCCCCAGGCTGGTATCCAGATGTCTCTGGGCATGTATAAAGAACTGGTATACTGGTCAGGGTCTCAAGGAACCAATTTCATGAGAAAATTGCCTGGGAACATGCTCTTTTATACCGATACTCAAGAGAAAGCCTGGGATGGAGAGGAAAACGTCATATTTATGTTAGATGTGGGTTCCGATTTTGATTCTATGGTGTATGCCTGCACCAAGGAAGGGGCCAAAGCAATGTACAATGGAGTGTAGAGACGTTTTTAGTGGGGATGGTTCCCAGGTTGTGGAATAGTAGGGGGCATGAAACCACCCTGACTCCTGACAAATTGGTAATTTTGGAAGCAGTAGGAGGGAGGCAGGAGGACCTTTCTCAGATCTTGGTTGCAGCAGAGCACCACCATCAGGGGTTTTAAATGTACCCAACATCAACAAGAAAAGTAAGAGACATCCATGAGCTCATGTGAAACAGCCCAGGAATGCCAGTAAATATTGGTGGAGGCTGGGGACAGAGAGAGACACATGTGATCTTGAGCGCCTAGTTCCCCAATGTTAGGCAGATGCTGGCAAACACCAGCAAAATATGGACCATTGTTACAAATCTGACCCTGTTTGTATAAAGAAGTTAGCAAACTTAAGACAACATGAATTACAAATAGGAAGCACTTTGGTTTGATATTATTAGCTAATATTTATTGAGTGTTTACTATGTGTTACTGTCTTATAGCCTCTTCATGTATTATTTAATTCTCCATAGCCTTATGAAATAACTTCCATTGCTTGCTCTACTTCTCAGATGAAAGATTTGTAGCACATTAGTCTTACCCAAGAATGTAACTACTAAGTGGTCAGAGCTGGGAACTAAACTGATGCAGTCTGACTCCCCAGCTGCACTCGTGACCATTACATGATTCCCCCCCTCCTTTCATCACACTATTCTGTGAGCTACCTTTTGCATAGCATTCTAGACTGATGCCTTTCTAATTTCCCTGGGTTCTGAGATACCCACTAACATATCTGTATCATCAAATTCATATTAATGCATCATACCAAACAAAATAGACAATAATGTGCACTTCTTGAAACACATGCACATCATAAGAAAACAATTTCTTAAGCCAATAGTAGAGTCAAATTTCTTTTAACATGATAGAAAAGGACACATATTCTAAGAAACACCAGTGTCTACAGAATAAAATGTTATATTTGTGTACAGCAACCCATTGGGAAGCCCCAGGTTCTCATAGAACTCCATGTGAATTCAGGCTACTTGTGAACATTCAGACACCTTACATGTGCAAGGTATGTGCAACTAGATATATGTATAAAATTCACAGAGCTGGAGGAGAGAACACTACTTTGTTTCTAGACTTTCTGACTTTTTTTTTTTTTTTTTTTGATTGGTTGGTTGGTTCAAAACTGACAGACTGCATTACAGCTAACATTCCCATATTGATTATACCACTTCTGAGCTTGGCCTCCCTGTGACAGGAGCAGCATAATTAGCTTTTTCCTTGTTAAGATATTTGTAAATATTCGTACTTTTATGGGTTGCATAACCTGGCTATTACCTTCAAATAATTTCCTTGTCATTTGTTTAAACAAGAACAATCTCCTGTAATAGAGTGTTACTGCTGTCCTTCAATGAGACTCTAACATCAGGACCTCTCGGGCTTATGAAATACAAAAGGATACCCATGCCACCGTTGCTTAGAATAGGTCTGTAAGAGGTGCCATCCAAACAGATGCAAGAACACCCACTGCTGCCCAGGTGTTCTGCTGACACCACGGAGAAGCAGCTGGACTGGGAAAAAATGTTTGATTTGGGATTTTTGTATTTTGTTTATGTTTATTTCCTTTAAGCTACTAGTAGCTAGGATTGTCTATCTCAATCATTAAAAAACACTAATTTGAGGTTCACAGTGAAAGAAAAGTATTAATATCACTTGTAATTACATTTTTATGGTTATCTTTAAAAGTATGCATTTCAAGGTGAACTCTGAAACAGGACTTTTTAAATTGTGCCCATGGAGGGTTGCTATGTCAAAAATAGGCAGCATGTACGGGCCATCCAAATATTCCCAAGGAGACACACATACTTCAGAGTTCTTGGAAGTCCTCTTTGGATGTGGGCCTTTCAGTCTCACAGCACAGGCTTTGGGGGGCTTCAGCAATCATAAGTCCTCCTTTCTCATTTAAAAATTGTAGTGAATTTGATTCTGATTGAAAACCAAAAGTCACTTAAATATAAATCTGATAAATGATTGCATTAGAAAACTGTGTATGTTGATATAACACACATAACATAGCAAGATATAAATCAAAAGAGAGGAGCAGGATTGTGTCTCATGATTCATAAATGAGCCAGAGATTCACGGAAGCAAGCACAGTGACCCTGGAATAGGTATATACCCTGAGCATGTGCCCTGTGCTTAAACGTGGCAGAAACCCTTTCAGACTAGTTGAGGCAAAATTTACAAGAATGCACAATAACTCACAGAATCTTACAGCAGAAGTCAACTTGGGCCCCACAAGAGGCCACAATCTTAAGTGAGAAAGTTCTATGAAAGGATAAACTTGTTTATTCTTCCTGAGACTACTGGATCTCATCAGTGTATTTTATGGTGCCTCTTCTTCACCTCTACAGGTGGGCTGGCAACTTCCATAGGACTTCAGCTAAAAAAGAACTAGCTGTGGTGAGCTGAGACTAGCACACCTAAATTAGGAAACAGGAGAAGCTGCCGGATTCATTCAGACATGCCACAAGATGGAGGGTGTGGGGTGCAGGAGGCAGGCAGACGCAGCACAGTAGGGAGCCAAGGAGGCTATGTGTTTGTGCATGACCGGAGGGAAAGCCAAAGACATACAACCACTGTTTGGTTACCTGTGAATACTCAACATGCTTGCTTTTGAACCAGAATCTAGTGTTTAAATGTCTTTCAAGAACAGACACATTTGGACCCAATGTCAAATACTTTGCATACAGATGATGGCAACAGAGAAGCCAGTTTATTAATTTGTCTAATAGGCAAAGAAAATCTTCATCTGCTAATCAGTTTCTACTCCTTTTTTTTTTTTTTTTTTTTTTTTTATGTAAAGGTCAAATTTTAGGCATCTCAATAGAGAAGAAGTAAACAACCATGAGCACTGGGGATGAGTCAGCACTGGGACCCAGTCGGCTTCTTCCCCAGTTCTCCCCGCAAAGCCACCACACCAAACTCTCCCCAAGCGTCTCTAGTCCTCTCTGCCTTCCCTCCACTCGAGCCTAGGGGAAAGGGAACCTGAAGAAAATGAGTTGCTGCTACTGGTGTTGTTTGGTCACCTAATTATATTTCAGTAGTATGGAACTGGATCTTCACTACTACGCTGAATGGCAGTGGCAAGGACGGGCACGTTGGCCCGTTTCCTGATCTTAAAGGAAAAGCTTTCAGCTTTTTATGATGTTGGCTGTGGGCTTGTCCTACGTGGCTTTATTGTGTTGAGTTACTTATCGAATGAGAGGAAGATGGCGGAGGAGTGAGGGGAGGCTGCGCTCTCGGGCTCCCGAAACCCATCTGTGGTTTGGACTGGTTGCAGATAGATCATCACAGTGAGCAGCTGGACACTGGCAGGAGTCGAGCCTTGGCACTGCTGGATTAGAGAAAAACCATCTGGGAGCGACCTGTTTGGTGAGGATAGCGGAAGAAAAAGGGACGAAATGGGACTCCTGACTGGGGTGGCTGCCCGAGCTGCGGCTGGAAGGACACAAAGGCTTTTTGGTGACCACAGGCTTCCCCAGGGGGGAATCAGGAGGAGAGCGGATCTCTGCCTGCTGGCAGAGACAGGACTCGACCAGGTGGCATTGACGCTGGAAGATGGGGGACAGCGTGCTACTGTACAAGTGAAAGCGTGATTTTTCCTCTGTATTTTTCTCCTGTGAACTGCGGAGAGGGGGGAAAGTTTGGGGGTGATAAGACATTCTTAAGGAGCGCAGGCGCAGAAGTGTGCTTCCCAACTCCCCTTGGGTCACGGGGGCGCGCACAGGGAAGTGCCCTCATTCACTGGCCCAGGTGCACAGGGCTGCGCGTCCAGGTGCCCCTGGGACACACCCCAACAGACATAAGATCAGTGACCCAACAGGCACAGGGAGGGTCCACTGGACACGCAGAAGTCTGCGCTGTTGCCCCTGGCCAGCCCAGTGGGCGCCAGGCCAAAGTACCAGGCCGGAATCCAGAGCGCAGAGCATTTGCCCAGGCTCTGCTTATGCCCGCTCAGGAGGTGCGGGAACAGCGGGCAACAGCGACTCACAGACACTCACGTCTACTGAGCACAAGTGTCTGCAGCCCTGCCCTAAGAGGCGAAAGACCAACTCTCGGAACACGGCGCTGCAGGCCTGAGGCTAGCTCCCCAGCCGCTTGGGTGCACACCGGCACTCGAGCGAAAAACAAACAAACAAACAAAAAAACACCTCCCCGGCTTTCTCGGAGCGCAGCGCGGCAGGCCTGAGCTTAGTTACCCGGCCACCTTGGGCGCGCACCAGTGCTCGAGCCAAAAATCACCTCAAGGGCTTTCCCGGAGCACGGCGCAGCCAGCTTTCTCGGAGCGCAGCGTGGTAGGCCTGAGTTTAGTTCCGCGGCCACCTTGGGCGCGCACTGATGCTTGAGTGAAAAAAACACCTCACCAGCTTCCCCAGAGCGCAACGTGGCCTGCTTTCCTGGAGCGCAGCGTGGCCTGGTTTCCCGGAGCTCGGCGTGGCAGACCTGAGGTGGGCTCTTGGCTGCCTTGCATTGCGCCCTGCCAGCCACCTCCCGCACACCACTGCTGCAAGGAATAGGAATCTCTGACCCATCACATTAGACCAGCTGTGGACGCAGAAAAAGAAGATGACACAAGAAGGCTGAACTGAGTAAAAACATTTCTTTTTTTTTTCTTTTTCCCTTTTCCCTTTTTCTTTTCTTCCTGAAAGAGGAGGGGAGGAAGGAAGAGGGGAAGGAAGGAGGAAAAAACAAACTATATCTCTAATCTGTTTAATATAATCTTTCCTTCTTATCCCTCTTCTTCAATTGTTGTTTATTTGCTTGTGGGCCTAGTTTAGCCTCCCTTTCACTCTAAATAAATAGAATATAACTACTATATAAATCCAATACTATATAATTCAATTCCACCTTTCTACTATATTCTGCACTCTTCCACCTTTTTTTTTCTTCTATAGTTATTAACATACAACATAAATATTACCTACTGTCTTGCACAGTGTCAACTATTATTAACCTATTATCCCCTCTCTCAAAAGTCATACTTTTCCTTCACTAAAACAACTCTTATCTATTCTTCCTATAGTGTAAAAGCTCTAATCTCTCTACATTTAATTAATACTGGCTCGTTGGCTGACGATAGCAGGATAGAGGGTGGGGGATATTTTTGAGGGTGCGGGTATCCTGCTGGGGCTGTGTGTTTATGTTTTTAACAGCACCTCCACAGAAGAATTCAAGATAAAGTGGATAGAGTGACTCTCAATCAACAAGCCAGAAGGAAGATCCTAACAAAAAAATCTGAAATATAACCAGACAGCATAAACAAACGATATAAAATGTACCCCAAGAACATCAGGCTCAGAAGATCAAAGAGACTGCACCACTGAAACCCCCAGATCTACCATAAAAAAATCTCATACCACAAAGGTGGGAAGGCAAAGCAGACAAATCCAAATAACAAAAACAAACAAGAAGAATCCAACATGGTAAGATGCAGAAACAATCTCTCAATGAAAAGAAAAGAGGAATCCCCAGAAAGAGAGGTAGATGGAATAGACATAGCCCAAATGTCAGACATGGAATTCAAAACTATGGTGGGGAAGAAGCTCAATATGCTCGAAAACCTCAAAAACAAATATGACAACCTCCAAGGAAGTTACCAACAGCTCCAAGAAAATTACAGGGAACTTGCAGAGAACTACACCAGTATAAAAAAAGACATAGAAACTATCAACAAGAACCAGAAAGAAATGAAGAATGCAATCTCTGAACTGAGAAACACAGTAGAATCAGTCAAAAGCAGACTAAACGAAGCAGAGGATTGGATTAGTGAGTTAGAGGATAATGTAGGTAATAATTCTCAAATGATACAGCAAAATGAAAAAAGATTGAAAAAATATGAACAAGATGTAAGGGAATTACAGGATAGCATGAAAAGAAATAATATCAGGATCATAGGAATAAGAGAGGGAGAAGAAAAGGAGCATGGAATTGAAAAACTGATAGGAGAAATAGTGACAGAAAATTTTCTGAACCTGATGAGAGGAAAAGCTATGCAAGTCCAAGAAGCACTGAGAGTTCCAATCAAGAGGAACCCCCAAAAACCCACTCCAAGGTACATCATAGTTAAAATGGCAACATTCCAAGACAAAGAGAGAATCCTAAAAGCAGCAAGAGAAAAGCAGCAAATAACATACAAGGGAGCTCCGATAAGGCTATCAACTGATTTCTCAACAGAAACATTACAAGCCAGAAGGGAATGGTCAAAAATATTTCAAGCAATGAAAAACAAAGGCCTACAACCAAGAATACTCTACCCAGCAAGGCTCTCATTCAAAATAGAAGGTGAAATAAGGAGTTTCTCAGACAAAGGAAGACTAAAAGAATACATCTCCACAAAACCAGCATTGCAAGAGATGCTAAAGGGAATATTCTAAGAAAAAGAAAGAGAAAAAACAAACAAACAAACAAAATAAAAAGAGTAGAGGAACAGAGATACAAAAGGGAAATGAATAAATACATGTCAATAATAACGTTAAATGTAAATGGATTAAATGCTCCCATTAAAAGACATGGGGTAACGGAATGGATAAGAAAACAGGATCCACATATTTGCTGTCTACAAGAAACACACCTCAAAACAAAAGATTTACATAGACTGAAAGTAAAGGGATATAAAAAAATATTTCAAGCAAATGGACCTGAAAAAAAAGCCGCGGTAGCAGTCCTCATATCAGACAAAACGGATTTCAAAGCAAGGGCAATAAAAAGAGACAAAGAATGACATTTCATAATACTTAAAGGAACGATTCATCAACAAGATATAACACTGATAAACATATATGCACCCAATATAGGAGCACCCAAATACATAAAGCAAATACTAGAAGACCACAAGAAAGATATTAACAACAACACACTCATAGTAGGGGACTTCAACACTCCATTATCAACAATTGACCAATCATCAAAGCAAAGAAACACCAAGGATATACAGACATTGAACAACACACTAAACCACATGGACTTAACTGATATATATAGAACTTTCCACCCCAAAGAAGCAAAATATACATTCTTTTCAAGTGCACATGGGACATTTTCAAAGTAGACCACATAATAGGACACAAAACAAGCCTCAAAATTTTCAAGAAAATTGAAATTATATCAAGCATCTTTTCAGACCACAATGCCTTGAAACTAAAAATCAACCTCAGGGAAAAATATCAAAGACACCCAAACTCATGGAGAATGAATAACACGCTATTAAATAACGAATGGGTTAACAATGACATCAAAGAGGAAATCAAGAAATTTCTAGAAACTAATGACAATGAACACACAACAGCCCAAAACCTATGGGACACAGCAAAAGCAGTCCTAAGAGGGAAGTTCATAGCAATACAGGCATATCTGAAAAGACTAGAAGAATCTCAAATAAAAAACCTAACCCTAAAGCTACAAGAACTAGAACAACAACAACAAACAAAGCCTAGGGCAAAAAGAAGAAAGGAAATCATCAAGATCAAAGCAGAATTAAACGACATAGAAACTAAATGAACAACCCAAAAAATCAACAAAACTAGGAGCTAGTTCTTTGAAAAAATAAACAAAATTGACAAGCCTCTAGCCAGGCTCATTAAGAAAAAAAGAGAGAAGACCCAAATAAACAAAATCAGAAATGAAAGAGGAGAAATCACGACTGATACCTCAGGAATACAAACAATTATAAGAAATTACTACAAACAACTATATGGCAAGAAATTGGACAACCTAGTAGAAATGGACAGATTTCTAGAAACATATAACCTTCCAAAACTGAATCAAGAAGAAGTAGAAAGTCTCAACAGACCAATAACAAAAAGGAAATTGAAACAGTAATCCAAAATCTCCCTGCACACAAAAGCCCTGGACCGGATGGCTTCACAGGAGAATTTTATAAAACATTTAGGGAAGAATTAACTCCTACCCTCCTCAAACTATTCCAGAAAATCCAAGAAGAGGGAAAAATCCCAAACTCTTTCTATGAAGCCAGTATTACCCTAATCCCAAAACCAGGTCAAGACACAGCAAAGAAAGAAAACTACAGGCCAATATCACTGATGAACATAGATGCTAAAATCCTCAATAAAATTTTGGCAAACAGGATCCAGCAATACATCAAAAAGATCATACATCATGATCAAGTGGGCTTCATTCCAGGGATGCAAGGATGGTTTAATATTCGCAAATCAATAAATATAATACATCACCTAAACAAAATGAAAGACAAAAATCACATGATCATATCTATAGATGCAGAAAAAGCATTTGATAAAGTACAACACCCATTTATGTTGAAAACACTCAGCAAAATGGGAATAGAGGGAGCATACCTTAACATAATTAAGGCTATATATGAGAAGCCTGAAGCCAACATCATACTCAATGGACAAAAACTGAAAGCATTCCCCCTGAAATCAGGAACTAGACAAGGCTGTCCACTCTCCCCACTTCTATTCAACATAGTGTTGGAAGTCCTAGCCACAGCAATCAGACAAGACAAAGAAATAAAAGGCATCCAAATTGGGAAAGAAGAAGTAAAACTATCACTATTTGCAGACGACATGATAGTATACCTAGAAAACCCTATAAACCCCACTAAAAGACTACTTGATATAATAAGTGAATTTGGCAAAATCGCAGGGTACAAAATAAATATACAGAAATCTAAGGCATTTCTGTACACCAACAATAAAATATCAGAGACAGAGGCAAAAAAGAAAATACCATTTATTATAGCAACAAGAAAAATAAAGTACCTAGGAATAAACTTAACCAAAGAGATAAAAGACTGTACACTGAAAATTATTCAACATTGAAGAAAGAAATTAAGGAAGAAACAAATAAATGGAAGCAAATACCATGTTCTTGGATGGGAAGAATCAACATCATCAAAATGGCCATACTACCCAAAGCAATTTACAAATTCAATGCAATCCCTATTAAAATACCAATGACATATTTCACAAACCTAGAACAAATACTCCATAAATTCATATGGAACCAAAAAAGACCCCGAATAGCAAAAGCAATCTTGAGACAGAAGAACACAGCAGGAGGAATCACAACACCAGATATCAAACAATACTACAAAGCCACTGTGATCAAAACAGTATGGTACTTGCATAAGAACAGACATATAGATCAGTGGAACAGAATAGAGAGTCCAGAAATAAACCCAGGCCTCTATGGTCAACTAATCTTTGATAAAGGAGGAAGGAACATAAAATGGAGTGAGAAGAGCCTCTTTAACAAATGGCGCTGGGAGAACTGGACAGGGACGTGCAAAATAATGAAACTAGACCACCAACTTACACCACACATGAGAATAAACTCAAGATGGATTAAAGACTTAAATGTAAGCCATGACACCATAAAAGTCCTAGCGGAAAACATAGGCAGGAAAATTTCAGATATCCCACGTAACAATATCTTCATGGATACATCTCCTAAGGCAAGAGAAATAAAGGAAAAAATAAACAAATGGGACTACATCAAACTAAAAAGTTTCTGCTCAGCAAAAGAAAACTTCAGCAAGATGAAAAGGAAACCAACCATATGGGAAAACATATTTGCCAATGATATTAAAGACAGGGGACTGATCTCCAAAATATACAAAGAGCTTATATGACTCAACATCAAGAAAACAAACAACCCAATTAAAAAATGGGCAAAGGACTTGAACAAACACTTCTCCGAAGAGGACATACAGGAGGTCCATAGGCACATGAAAAAATGCTCAACATCACTAGCCATCAGAGAGATGCAAGTAAAAACCACAATGAGATACCACCTTACACCAGTCAGAATGGCCATCATCAACAAATCAACAAACAACAAGTGCTGGCGAGGATGTGGAGAAACGGGAACCCTACTGCACTGTTGGTGGGAATGCAGACTGGTGCAGCCACTATGGAAAACAGTATGGAATTATCTCAAAAAACTAAAAATGGAACTGCCTTTTGAACCAGCTATTCCACTGCTAGGATTACACCCGAAAAATCCTAAAACCCTAATTCAAAAAAACCTATGCACCCCTATGTTCATAGCAGCCCTGTTTACAATAGCTAAGTGCTAGAAACAGCCTAAGTGCCCATCTGTAGATGAGTGGATCAAAAAACTGTGGTACATTTACACAATGGAATACTATGTAGCAGAAAGAAAGAAGGAACTCCTGCCATTTGCGACAACATGGATGGAACTAGAGAGAATTATGCTTAGTGAAATAAGCCATTCGAAGAAATAAAAATACCATATGATATCACCTAATACAGGAAACTAAAGAGCAACACAAACAAACGAACTAAATAGGCAAAGACTAGAATAGTAGTCAGTAGGGGGGAAGGGGGAGGGAGAGAAGTGGGATAAGTAAGGGAAGGGTCTAGTCAAGGAACGTATATGAATGACTCATGGACATGGACAACGGGTAGGGATATGATTGTGGGAGAAGGGATGGGCTGGGAGGGGGAGCAATGGGGGAAAAATGGGACAACTGTAATTGAAAAACCAAAAAATAAAATTAAAAAATAAATAAAAATTTTAAAAAGTTAAAAAATAATAAAAAATAAATAAATAAACAACCATAAAAGTTTTTTCATGCCATCCAGTCCCCTCAATCCTTTTTGCATCTCAGGAAAGTCAATGTGTAGTGACTTGTATCAATTATTATCGCAACACCAAATGGTTTTCCTGTGTGTGAATAATAAAACCCTTGCATTTACATACATTTGATAGTATTCCAAAATGTTCTAAATTTTTATTTCATGCAGCAACCCTATAATACAGAGCAGAATTAGACTGAATTATATGAAACTGTCACTTTATGGTGAAAAGTAGCCAAATATTGGCAATTTTGTACATTTCAACCTGCTCTTAACACATGAATCAACCAATATATAGAGATGTAAAGTAACTGACTTGAGATTTCCTGATTCTTAGTGCTAAAGATGGAACTAGATCCATGTCTCCTGACGCTTAGCTCAGTGTCATTTCCACTACAATGGGGTATATAAGGAAAGAGCATACCCATATGTAATATAAACCGAACTTAAACATCTTGTCTATGATTATTTTGTGATAAATTCATTATAGATGATGATAATGAAAAAAGCTTCAGGAAATGTGCTTTAAATGTTCTTCATTAATTTTTTTGCAGCCTTATGCATTTTTTTTCCAAATTAGCAAAGTGCAAAGAATCAAGTAATATACGCTGTGAAAAAATTCTATGTTTAGCGGGAGACGGGGTGGGTTGGGTGGGGGAGAGAAATGGGGGAAAATGGGACAACTGTAATTGAAAAACCAAAAAAAAAAAAAAAATTAAAAAAAAAAAGATTCTATGTTTAGTATTTCAAATTAATTGGTTATAAGTAAATTATTTTTTACCTGTGCTATTTAGGGTTGAGGAAGCTAAAGAGATGAAAATAAGAATCATATCTTATTTAAAAAATTTTTAAAGAATTATTATGTCATGAAAAAATTATTTCTCTACATCTTATTTTTTAAAGAAGAGAGCCAAAGTCTCTCCACTTTCAGAAAGATGGGAGCATATAGTTTTCCTAAATAATATCTGAATTGGAATTCAAATCAATAACCCAATCTCTTTTCTGATTATGTTAATGTTTCTTTAAAATACAGATGTGTTGCAAATGAGTAAGTCATATATAACTTGTTAACTTTTTTAAAAAAATGCTACAGGGGATGCTAGCATATTATTATATATGCGATGTTTTCCCAAGATTTAGCAAACGACGATCAAACGTGGAAATACAGTTTAACAACTTAAACTAAAAGAAATGTACATCATTAATTTAAATTCAATTAGCTGGCTGCATCCCAGCAAATGGCGCTAGTTAAGTGTCTCGAGTGTGTGGTGTGGGAATTCCGCTGGTCCAGCGAGCCCCTGATTTCTGCGAGCAGCTCGGCAGTTGTTTTTTTGGCCTAGAAGACAGATCCCTTCTCCACACACTGCACTCGCAGCTTCTCAGCGCACGCGGAGACGGCACGGATTTGTTTACCCATGAATGCTTTTGTGAGAGGAGAGAGCCTCTGAGCTTCAGTATTTCCCTCTGGACGGAAACTTGGGGCAGGGAAAGGAGGCTACTTTTGTGTCATTTTACTGTTGTTATCTTTCTAGCTCTTTAAGAAAATTTTTCTTCTACCTTCTAAGCTTAAAACCTAACCAAAAGAAAAAAAAAAAAGTTTTTCCAAACAGCTACTCATTATTATTTCCAGACACAAACATGTTATAAAAAATTCAGCATGGAAAGAAATCTCCAGAAATGTCACCTGGATGCATGTGTTCTTTATCTGATACATGGTGGATTCTGTCAGCAGGGGAGGCTCTATGGGAGAAAATTGGAAAAAAAAAAAAAAAAAAACTCTGTATATGCTCTTCTATACCACTGAGGTCTCCTACTACATACACCTACACACTAATCTTACATTATTGGTCTATGACTAAACCAGGTTCCATGTTAAGTGAAAACAATATATCTACAGTAAGCCTTTGTTAACACATATATTCTTAGTTTGATACTCTTCATTATCATTTTAAGGATCTAATTTTATCTTTCAATAAAGCTACTGCTTAGCCCTGATTTCACAGATAAGAAATGAAATATAAAAAGCCAGAAATAATAGCTGCGTTAGTGGAATTTCCTGTTTAATAGTAATAGCCCAAAGCTGCCAGAGCTCCAAAACTCAGTGGCTCAAAACATTGACATTATTAGTCATTCATAAGTCTACAGATCAGCTGGATAGTTCTGGTCTCTGTTGGGCTTTCTCTTACCAGCTGTGAACTAGGTAGTCAATTCTCTGGTCATGATTCGAATCTCTCCCCTGTTTAGGGGTCAGCTGGGAGCTGGCTGGTCAAGGATGGCCTCTATTTTTTCTGGTAGTTGACTGATTCTTGACTAGGACTATAGGAATGACAGGTTCATTATCTCAGCATCAAGCATCCTTGCTCAAGCTTATTCACAGGGTAATGACAGAGGTCCAAAGGAGTGACTGAAAAAGGTCAAGGCCTCTTGAAGTTTAACCTCCGATCTGGCATACTGTCACCTCCACCAAATTCCATTAGCGGAAGCAACTTGCAACCTTACATCAGACTCAAGGATAGAAGAAAGAATTTGCTTTTTAATGGATGGAGCCACAGAGTCACATTGCAAATGATGTATACAGGGAGGTGTGGACATTTGTGAACATTTTAAAATTTATTCTTCCACCGTAGCTAATAGAGTGTTTCCAAAGTGTGCTGCACAAAGCCCTGGTCCCGTTGGCAGTTTGCAAAAGAACACACATGCACACATATTGAAAAGGAAAATGGTGAATTTCCAAATACACTTAGAGAATTGCATTTAAGGGGTCCCTCTGTGCAATGCCTAGAAATGAACTAACAGAAACAGTGGCTCTAACTTTCTCAGCAGGAGCAGCTATTACTCCGTGTGCATTCAGAAGCTCCTTCTTCTCTAAGCAGCAGCAGTTGCACTGAGACTCAGTTTCCTAAAGGCACTTCAAGTCTCCAGATGCCAGACAACTGGAATTTCCAGCAATCACCCAAATGGTGAGTGTCCAAGTTCAGACTGCTGGGTGTCTGAGCCCAGTTCTTGTCACTGAAGGCTGTTCTCATGCTTACCCCATACAAAGGGAGAGCAATTGGGTGGCAGAGCCCTTTATGGGAATGCAGCCCCACGGTATCTCCAGCTGTGCTCTGCCCTAGCATACCTCCCTCACATCTTCACAGGACTCCGAAAGAACAGGGACTGTTGCACCTGCTGAGATCCTGCACCAAATGACATTTGCTGATGTTCACACATAGGCCATTGCATGAGAGGGTCAAACAAAAATGATCAGGATTCTTTGATTCTTTACTGTAGAACCTAGTGCCTTTGGTGATTCCCTTTCCAATAGAAAGAATAAATATACTTTCCCAAGCTTTTTTGATTAAGGAAACTTTTTACAAGGAGCATCTTACAGAACGGGCATGAGAGAGGATGTACATTAGAGAGTGATGTCTCATTTAAAGGATATAGTTCAGTAAAATAAATACATTGAAAATGCCAATTCATAAAAAATGTTCATTCTTTGCTTTCTCACATATGCTTATTCTACTTGCCATCTCTCCTGAGAAGTTTCTGACAGCCAAAATAAGCAACTAAATAGCAGTCACTAGAAAAAAGATAATAATTTGAAGTAAAAAATAATAATTTAGACAAGGCCAAAAAAGAAAGCAGTTAAAGCTGTCAGGTAAAATAGCCCAGTGCCTGTTACATTTTAGGCACCCCACAGAAAGTGCTTTGGAACAGAATCTGAACACAAAGTTTAATTTGAATGAGTAAACAAAGAAAAGTAATTTATTATTCATTCCATGAATCTTAGTTATGTCTCTCCTCCATATCAGTCACATAGGTTACTGGAGACATGCAGTGAATAAGATAAAGTCCTTGTGCTTAAGAGGCCTACCGTCTAGGGCAGGAGTTACCAAGGTGCAGCTCACCACCAGGTTGGGCAAATAAAGTTCATTGGAACTCAGCCATGCTTCTTTGTTTATGTGTTGTCTATGGGTGCTTTCATGCTCAATGGCACACTGTGTATTTGCTAAAGAGACTCTATGGCTGACACAGCCTAAAATATTGACTGTCTTGTCCTTTACCGAAAATATTTGCTCATAGAGTTCGGATCCATCTTTAACTGCTTCAGCTCTGTGTTTTTTCTCTTAGAGAACATATTTTTTTTTTCTTATGATTTCAATTCCTTCTTCTATAGGAATGACCCTGTAATCTCTTCACTAAGTCATTGACACTGGAGGTATTTATAGAATTTCCCAATCTGTCCTATGAAAATAATCACTTGCTGTGCAGACTGTCCGTGTGAGTCCTCTGTCTAGGTCCGAGTTGACACATGAATTGGAGGGAAACAAGAAATGCAACCATTCAGATTTGAGGTGCATATGAAACACTTTAGTATTGCTCTAATAATATCTTGCTTTACTCTGGAAGTTCTCAAAGTGCTTTACCGTAAGTAAGTCTTTTACTCAAATATGCCAGGGAAATCTTTGAAAATCACTGTCCAGTTGTAAAAGTACACACAAGGGAGTTAAGCGATCCACAAAATGGCTTGATTACTCCAACAGTGAAAATTACTCCTAAGGTTTAGCAACAGGGCTGCTCCTTCACTCTATCCCATGCAAGAGCTGGCTCCCATGAATTTCCTTCTCCAGGCCTGAATTTCAATTTAGCTGCCACCTGTCCCCAAATGGTGCATGGCAAGAAGCATAGCCTATGCTCACTACTATTATTATTAGGTGAAAAAATGATGGTGCAAAAGTCACTGTTATTTATTTCCCCAAGAATTCCCCAAGAGGTTACCTCTGCCTCTCTGCTTCCCTCAGTGTCTGTCATGGGTTCTTCCTTCTCCCACTGCTGAAGTTGTTTCTGTCCTCATGGAAAGGTGACAGTAGTAAGTGCAATAAGCTCTGGATGACTGGAAACCCACTAATTCTACCCTTTCTTTCATTCTTTGTTTCTTCCTTCCTTCCTTTCTTTCTTTTTTAACAAAAGCAGTTCTGAAAGGAAAAAGTGATTTTTTCCCCCCTCTAGTTTTAAAAAGCAAGTTTCCAGGAATTGTAGAGATTTTGGAAGTCTAAGAGATTTTCATAACAGAAACGGCAGCAAGGCTATTTTTCTCCCAAGACTGCTGGAGCTCAGCTGCTATATAGCTCTGAAACTCTGCTCACTCATTCTGTCCTCCATGTATTGTATTTCAATAAAAACTTAATAAACAGAATATTAAAGATTTGAAGAATTATACAAAGTATTCAATTTCTAACCCTGCCATTTATTTTATTTTTATGAGATATCAGGACCAGTTTAATAAGTATAATAAACATAAACTCTGGCATTTATAACACTATTCACCAGATTAATACCAAATAATATTTTCTAGAAGTGCCATTTTAATAGAAATAAATGAATAAACAGATATACCTTAGACTTACTCTACCAAGATTGCAGGAGCTCAATTTTCCAAAGCAAATTAACAGCCAAAATCAATATTTTCCCCATTAATTTCACATTCACTGGAGTTTTACTAGTAGAAGATAGCAAAAGATATGCTGGTATTGGACCAGCCAATGCTGCTTTTGATGCATATTAAAAAGAGAGAGTTCCTACTTTTTTAGTCTTAACTTATAGCCTTGGGCTTCTTACTATAGGTCTCTTTAAAAAACCCTTTCATGTGCACATGAGCAGAGTTGATAGTTAATATTAGCAGATTTATCTGGGGCAGGGGGGCAGTATGATGCATTTTATTATTGACATTTCTAATATATTATCTCCCACTGCCCTTTTTTTCATATCTCCTGTTTAAGGTGTTCCAAGTGCTGATGACTTCAAAAAAGACCCAATGACATAAAAAAGAATATTAAGAAAAATGGATTTTTCTCAGACCTCAAAGGAAGAGTAAAGAACTGAGTATTTAGGAATCTGAACCCCTTTAAGATAAAGGCAACATGTCACACTGTAGAGAATATACAGTTCAATATCTTGTAACAAAGAATCTAAGTATAAGATAAGAAACAAACAAACAAAAAACACACAGAAAACGTTACCAATGAATGATCCCCATGCCATAGTCAGATATCATATTTACACATACGCATAAAAAATAATACATAAAACTTTACCAATATCAAGTGTTGGTGAGGGTATGTGGAAATGGGTACTCCTCTAATGTGCTGATGGCAGGTAAAATTGTTACAGGAACTTTGGAGATCAGTTTTTGCAGCATTGGCCACATTTAAAATATACATATGATGTAGCATAGCAAATCCATTTTCACCATGTAACTTCGAGAAATTTTCAGACGTGAGTACAAAGAATCATATCCATGGATGTTTACTGTGGAATTATTTGTGATGGCTGAAATTTGAATCAACCTAAGTGTCTACCAAGCAAATAGCTAAACAGACTTTGAAGGGATGCAGTTCAACTATGGTCTCTAATGTGTTCCATACATTTTAATATGGAAGCATCTAGATTTTTTCTTCAGTGAAAAATTAAGTTGCATGGCATACTTTTAGTATGATGCTATTCATATAAACACACACATATATATATAAATTAAACATACACAACTTCATACACATACACACACAAAGCCATACTCTCTGTATGGTATTGCTATTTATGTAATTATATAAATAGTGGTAAATGGTTTGGTATTAGACTCACTAAACTGATACCAGCTTCTCTTCCTCTGAGAAGAGGGGAAAGAAACTAAGACTCTTCATAAGGACAGTGTTTGTGTAATATTTCCTCTGAAGTACTGACTTGTGGGTAAACATCTGATCAGAGTGTGGTGGCAAGAAAATTATCATTTATTAAGCACCTATTATATAGTAGGCATTCCATATATTAAGATACCTATTGTGTTGACAGAATTCAATGATCCCCAAGCCTCCCAACCCTTGGTGCACACAGCAAACACTAATCTAGGTACTGTTGAGAAGGGATTTTTCAGACATAATTAAGGCCCCAAATCAATTAATCTTAAAACAGGGAGATTATCTCGGTGGCTCCGAAATAATCACATGAAGCCTTTAATAGCAGAAAGTTTTCTCTGATCACAGAGGAGGAAATCAGAGATTCAAGACATATGAAGACAGCTATTCTCTGTTGCTGACTTAAGGTGAAAGGGGCCACATGGCAAGGGATCCAGATGGCCTCTAAGGACAGCCAGTAGGAAAAACGGGACCTCAATTCTACAAACTCAAGGGAATTAATAAATAAGCTTACAAGAGGGCCCTGAGCCCCAGGTGAGAACAGACACCTTGATTTCAGTTTGATGAAACCCTCAGCAGAGAATCCAACCACATCAAGCCCTGACTCCTACCAACAGCTAGTAAATACATGTTGCATTAAACAGCTATGTTTGTGGTCACTTATTATGCAGCGATGTAAGAAAAATACAGCTGTATCATGCTGTAGTCATAATCCCTATATCTCAGTAGGTTAACAGAATGTGCAGTTACCTCTTTCCACATTCACAGTCCCATGTGAATGTCCAGGGATGGGATGCCCTCCCCAGAATTTTCCAGAAATGTACCTGATGGAACATATGATACCTTATATTCTTGGGGGAGCAAGGCAGTTGGAGGGTTGCACATCAGCTCTTGTTTGTCTTGACCCAGAATGGCACTCCCAACTCAATGACCACAGCTAGTCACATCGCACCAACTGTGAGGCAGCAAAGAAATATCAAGAAGCAGAATGTTTGGTAAGCCCCTCAGCATCTGCTAAGAACCTGGTGACATTCAAACTGTGACCCTATGAGAAATGCATTATCAACAGGTCTGAATGGATGGGCTAACTGAAGCTCAGAGAGGTCACGTGACTTGCTCAGGGTCGCACACGTGCCAGAGTCTGGATATAAACCTAGTCTATAGTATCTATAAAATTTATGTTCTTTTTATTGTAATATGCTACTTCTTCCTAACATGATGGGTATTCTAAAGATACCACTAAAGAACTTAGTCTGGAAAAGAAAATATGCAACTGTGCTAGAAATTGAAGGTCATTCTTAAACTTGAATCTTTGACTCAACTTCTAAACAAGTATCTTATGAGTAAACCATAATCCATAGAAAATATTAGATATTTAGGGATGGCAATAGCAGCTTATATTTTACTATATACAAATACTTTTCTAAGTATCTTACATGTTGTAACAAACCACTGTGAGTTATATGTATCTCTATTCTAAATATGACAAATTTGATCTACAAATACACAAGTTTGAGATCAAACAAAGGCAAACAGCTGAAAAAAAGACCAAGTGAGGATTCAAACCCAGAAATCTATTTTTAGAACCCAAGGATCTAACCCAATGCTACAGTCTACCCACCAAGTTTATCTCCTACAGCGTCCAGACTCCTCTTCCGTTCATTAGGAATTTCACTCTACCCTGTTCCTGCTTCAAATCCACACCTATTTTCAGAGCATAGCTTACACTTCCCTTTGTTTAAAATCCTCTGTTATTCTCAATGGGAGTGAGTTTTATTTTCTCTAAACTCCTGCAAACAATTATGCTTTGATCGGAGGTAGATGACATTCTATCTTCTACAGTATCATTATTCAATATGCATTTATGGTCAGTTGAAACCCCATCGCCACCCAAATCAGAAATCCATATCCTATTCCCTGGGTCTTGTTAGTTACCTCACATGGCAAAAGAAAAAAGAAAAGAAAAGAAAAATGAAATAAAGAAAAAGAAAAAAGGAAAAAGTCTTTGCAGATATTAAATTAAGAGGAGATGAAATGGGAAGATTACCCTGGGTTATGTACCTTAAATACAGTCATATGTATCCTTGTAAGAGGGAGACAGAGGAAGATCTGTCTCCTACACACACACACACCAGGAGAAAGCAATGAGACCTAAGAAGCAGAAACTGGAATGATGCAGCCATAAGTCAAGGAATGCTGGCAACCACAAGAAGGTAGAAAAGGCAAAGAACAAAGTTTTCCCTAGAACCCAGTAACATAGATTTTGGACTCTGGCCTCCAGACTTATGAGAATAAATTGATATTGCTTTAAACCACACAGTTTGCACTAATTTGTTATGTTAGCCACAGTAAACTAATACAGAATTATTCAATTCATTATTTCTAAAATAATTTGTTCAATTAAATTTTTTTTCACTTTTTAACTGGATCTTTGTGAATAGCATCCTGAATAATGAAACTGTATTATAAAGATATAACTATATTGTGCATTTGGTCTAATTATAGCAAAATATTGTTATTTAAACATAGGACATTATTGTAGGAATACCTCTATGAGTGTATGTAATGTCAGTTTAAATTTTTGTTTGCAGTTGAAGGCACATGATATGATATGTTTTCTGTTACTAAACACAGGAAATTCCAAAACAAAATTTTCATCTTTTATTTCACTGCTTCCAATATATGGGTACATGAGTTTGCTGAAGGTTAAGTGATATTTCATTTCTCACCAAAAACATTTCTATTATTTATTTCTTCTGGTAGGAAAGTAAAATGAACAGTTTCAGGAATCTAAAAGATATCCACTCAAAAGTATAACACAAAAAGGGCTAGGCTACCACCTTCAGAGAAAAGATGATGGATGCTCTTTACTCTCAAATACTAAGATTTACTACTGGAGACTTCTAGTATTTCTTAAATCCTTAATAACTGAAATACCTTCAACTATTGTCTAAATTAAATACAAGATCTCTATAACTTAAATAAGAAAAAAGTCACTTTATGAGACTTTGCTCAATACAAAATTAATATCGCAGGAACAATGAAACTCTGAAGTGGGTTCATAATAAAAAACTTCAGTACTCCTGTAAGTGATGACAAAACAATACCCCCTGTAAGTGATGCCAAAATAAGCAGGAAGTTGCTTTTTATTTGAGCAGTCAGATTTTTCTTCTGTCTACAAACAGAGCAAAATTCAGGACATTTCACTACTGGAGAATCTCTAATGAGTGGGTAGTAAAATACCCACCTTTCTGACTGCCACTGGATATCAAAAAATTACTCACTTCTGACTCAGTAATTGCCCACCAAAAATTTAGATCAAGTGGTCTTCACGTCACCCAAATTAGTACCTGACAAAGAATGCTTTTGGCAAGGTTGGCAGCTGAGAAACAGGAAATGAGTTGCAAAACATTATTAAAACTTGAAAATAACAGCCTTAAAGGTGTGCAATCCACCATTCAAATACTCAGAAACTACTACAGAGAGAAAAAAAATCACACCTGGGCAGAAGGCAGGGAGCCAGTGGAGGAGATGAAGCAAAGAAAATGTCACTCAGTCTTTGCTCACCCAAAGGACCACAGCCAGTTCCCTGCTTGGTCATTGTCATTATTTCCACTGTCTTTTCAAAGGTGTCAAGTTTCTTAACAGTATTGGAAGGAGGTAGAAGTTCCAGATGTTTGTTTACAACTGACCGTGAGTGCCACAACTGTGCTCTGAAAAATTCTTGCCAGGGTTTGGGTTAGTTCCTAAGCTAGTCCTTCCTAGCTCAACACGGATGGCATGAGGTTTACCTTAGAATCTGACCCTATACCTCATGTAACTCAAGTTTTCATGTTTGAGCAAACCTGGCACTTATCAAAAAGCTCAGCTTGTCTCTGTCTTTATGCTGAGTGCCATCTGGAAATGGATGCAGACCTCCCAGGAGAATTGAGTGGTTTCTTGATATTTTGATTTTAAATTAGTCTAAGCATGCCACTGAAATTCAATTTTTTTTTGTTTGGTAGGATCATTGCAGTATTCACTTTCCACTCAATCCATATTTCTATAATTCAACTTGAGCATTACAAATGTAGGCTTTAAAGGTGCAGTGACTTCTGAGTTATATTGTCATTTATTTTTTGTTGATCCATATAGACTGTGTGATCAAAAATCTCTAACAACATTATTCATTAAGTACTGTTCTTGCCATTCAGAAGACTTCAGTTAAATGGTCCTTTGTTATAAAGTTTTAAAAATAACAAGCATGAACCAGATCAGAAGTGGCCTGACTATGGCCCATGGCCTTAATCCAGCCTAATCCATTTGCTCATGTATTATCTGTGGTGGCTTTCCTTGCTACAATGGCTCAGAGTTGAGTAGCTGAAGAAAATATTTACTATCTCACTCTTTACAGAAAAAAAAATTGCCGACTAGAAAAATTGCGCCAGATAATAGCATGGATATTATGTGGATTGAAGTCTTTACCACAGGAACATTCTCTGGTTTCTGTATCATTATTGTCTGAGACTCTCGACTGTATTCAAGACTCCCCATGATGGGTTTCCCTGTCCGATTACCCTGACACTTGTTATCCTGTCCTATGCAGGACCGCATTCCCCAAACACACTGCACACATTCACGCTTGAATATTGATTGCTAGGCAGCAGTGATACAAAGTCTATTAAGATTTGGTTCCTGCCTATAAAGCACTCGTTATCTAGCAGGAGCTCATTACTGAGAAAGCACAGTGCCTGCCACAGAGTAGGTGTCGCCTACATGTATATCTCACAGGTAGTTGAAATGAATTGAGCTGAATTAAAATACATGGAAGAGGGCTGTGGCAATAAGGGCATATTACACTCCCATCCTGGCATCACCTAAAAATCAAGCTAAAAGGGCTTTGTTTATACCAAAAACTTATAAAAATTCCCTGATAAATCCTTGAAAAGTTTACTTAACAACATTTTCTAAGTTTAGATCACAGAGCAAAATTAATCTACATTAATAGAGGTATTTTACTAAGTTACTCTTTCTATATAGGTCTTGAATTTTTTTTCTCTCTCAGTGAAAGAGTTTGAGGGAGAGAAAGAGAAATAGGACTGATATTCTTAACACTAGGGACGGCTTTATTTTGGTTATGAATAATTATTTGTGCTATATCATAGATTCCATTATGATATTTCTTGATATATTAACATTATTGGTACTGCATTTTCCTCCTGAGGTGATACTTGGGGGTCCACTCATGAAATTGTGTTTAAGTGAAGACTAATTAATTGTAAAAGGACCTCTTGGCAAAGATTGTTCAAATTAAATAATAATTACCAAATATCCTCTTCACTTTATGCTATGTAGATTTAGCCTCTAAGTTTTACCAAGCTTTAAGAAGTCAGTCCAGCTGGTAATTACTCAATAATCTCTTCCTTTAATGGTATAAACCCCTCAGGTTTTCATAGTTTCCAGAAGAAGAATAAGAAGGAGGGGGAGGAAGAATAGGAGTGGGGAGAAGGAGGGGTTGGAAGAAGAGAAGAGGGTGAAGAAGGAGGAAAAAAAGAGAATTTCTTTCTTGATTTCTATCTAGGTATATATTACCTAAGTGTGAAGGTGTGAAATACTGCAATACTAACTGTATGAAGAAAACCAATGGTGTTACTTTCAGGTATCCAAAGTATATTGTTATCGTAAGTGTCGTTTCAATCTGAAATCCTAGACATTTCTGGCACTGAGACCTGAATCCTCTTGCCCACTGTGACTACTATGTGATGCTAAAAAAATTAAGTGTGTCTGTTTAGCGTTAGGTAGAAAGGAGGAAAGTGCATCTCTGAAAAGGTGCATGCTATTTTGGATCTGTTCTAGAAGCAAAATACTTGGTATTGGGACAAGCTTCATAGTCATTAACCAAGTCTTCACCAAATATAACTGGCAGGGGTGCAATGTGGTTTGCTTGCCATCATGACTAATTCATGTGGTATTTGTCTCATTTGTCTAAGTGTGAGGGACATATAAAATTTGGGAAGTTATAGCAATATAATTTCCCCAACTCTTAGAAAAAAGAATAGAGCCATTAAATTATACTTAATTTGAAACTTAAGTAAAAGTTTGTGAGCAAAGTATGAGTGTGTCACAGGCAGGGTTATCAGCAACAAATATTCAGCTCTATCCTGGTGCTTTGGGCTGAATTGTGTCCTCAGGCATTTATATGTTAAAGCTCTAATCCCAGAGTGATGGAGTTTGGAGATGGGCTTTAGGAACATAATTAGATTTAAATGAGGTCATGTGGGCAGGGCCCTCATAATAGAATTACTGTCCTTTTAAGAAGAGAGTGTGCTCTCTCTCTCTCTCTCTCTCTCTCTCTCTCTCTCTCTCTCTCTCTCTCTCTCTCTCTCTCTGTCTCTCTTCTCTGCCATGTGAGGACACATCAAGTAGGCGGCCACCTACAAGCCAGGTAAAGGATTCTCACCAGAATGTTACCAAGCTGGCAGCCTAATCTCCGACTCCCAGCCTCCAGAAAGTGAGAGGAATAAATTTCTGTTTAGCCGCCCAGTCTGTGGTGTTTTGTTATGGCAGCTCGAGCTGACTAGGACACCTGGTATGCAGAAGATTTCCATATTTTTTCGTAAAGGGCGTATCTGAAGGAGTGGCCTGTCTGGTGCTTTGATTAATACATAAACAGACTCTGGGTGGCTCTTTTTCTACTTATCGCCAAGATACAATCTGGCACAACAGTTTTGTTTGATAGACAGCATTGGCCCATGCTTGTCAACTAGCCAATGTGAAATAACATTATTACTGTATAATGTCGAGTTAGGCTGAATAATATTTCCATTGTATGACACACATGATGAAGAGATTTCAGAGTTCTCAAATGTTTACATAATTAGCATTACATATTTGTAGAATTAAGGTACCACCAGCACCGTTATTACCATATTTCCCTCCTTCCAGGGTGCTGATACGTAGGCACGTTCACTTTCAAGAATGATCAGAGCAAATGCCTCCACCTCCAAAGACTCTTTGTGTCTCTGCTGTCCCCAAAGAAGGCATCCAAACCCCCACTTTATCTTATGGCCTTGCCCAAAATAAAATAATCAGGACCGGCTAGAGGAATGAGAAGAGAGAACAAGAGGGAACTGGCCTAAAAGACCTGGCTCCCAGTGTAGTTAATCGCTCTACTGCTGGTTTGAAAGGATTATGTAGCCATAGGCTATCTCTAGATAGAAAGATGGTTCAGTGACATCCCTTTGGTAAATAAGTAGCTATTCTTCCTCCCTCTAAACGTCACATTGAAGTAGGCTATGTTTTCTGATTAATTCCGTTTGAATACTGCTGGCTGTCTGTCACTGCAGTCATATGTCACTGGTGGCAGCTCAGAGAGTCTAACCTTCTCTAACATCAGTGCACACAATTCATTTTAACATGTGGTCTAATAGTTACCAAATACCTGCAAGGTAAAGGGAAGATGGGATGCATTTTCTCTCAAAATAGCCTGTAACCAAATTTATGAAAGTGAAGGCTGTAGGCACAATTGTGTTTTTTCGTAATACAAAGGCTCTACATCATTTGAAAATTTCCTCAAAGAACTGCCTCCATCTTTCACCAGAGCCTGACCAAGGCCTTGTTACTAAGACATGTGAGGAGACATGGCACCTCCTTATGTTTTCTTTGGTGAATAATTAAATTAGAGAGGGACAGAGGACTGTGATCCTTTGCCTGTGAGTGATCTGACAGCATAATCCTAGGTTTTCACAACAAGCAGACATAGGAAAACCTTGCCCACATATCTCACTTTTTTTCAGTTCTGGAGGGAGAATAGTGTGGTGGGATCCTGGACTTTGGAGTCATAAATCAGTTCAAGTCAGAAATTGGTTCAAGTCATAACTCTTGCCATGAATCACCTTCCTAATATAAGGTAAGCTACTGGTGTTTTCTGATCCTCAGTTCTTCTTACTCAAAATGGTAATAGTATCACCTAATTAAGTCCCTGTTATGAGCAAAAGAAACCCAGAAGGGGAACCCTCAGCACCTTGTCCCTTGTTCATTGAACACTCATTGGCAAATGCTGCTACGAAAGTGTGCGCATTGGTTTTACGCACAGTCATGTGCAAAAGGGACAAGGCTTTGACCTGATCCTGCCCCAGGCTCTGGCCTCCACCTGCAACAATAAATACATACTTCTTTGTTTGCAACTTCATAAACAGGGACATGTGTTTCTGTGAACAATGCATGCTCTGGGCTCTCTCTGTGATCAATTATTTTATATCATTTTTAAATTGCCACATGTTTATGTTTTTCTGAAATAGCTGTCCCCTGAATGAAAAGGGCCTGCCTGACTATGGTATGGTCAGAGGGGTTCCCTTCAACTTATCACATCTAGAAATGCCACAGACAGAAATGCTTCCAGGCTATTTGCTGAGAAAGCTAGCATAAGCTGCTTATCAGAAAATATTACATTTTCTCTGAAAGGTGAGCTGTTTTGTCAGTTGCTGGGCTGTGTGAAATTCCTCTTTTTGTCATGATAGGTCACTGCACAGAAGCTAAAGTAGACTGTCACCTCCCTGGTGGATGCCGGAGCCCTGGGCAAAATCCTGCAAAGCTAGCCTTTGCTCTCAGGACAGGTATGCTGTGATTGGAATTCAACCCCTATACACATGTAAGTGGTATTGCATGTATAATGGTGCAGTTCTTAAAGATGTATTGGTCAACTCACCTTGTGGAGCCATACCTTATACAAATCTTGGTGTTCTCTAGTTTCTTATACTGGTCAATTAGCTCAGCAGAAAATACTTTATATTCCATTCTCTTTTTTAAACACCTCGACTTAAGATTCAAGACCTAAAATTTTGGTCTTTAAAGGAGTACCACAAGAAGCCGAAAACTCAAGTTTCAGGTCCTGTTCTATTAGTTATTGGTGTCATTAGGCCCATCATTCCAAGTCCTGAAACTCAGTTGAAGTCCGTAGACATTTCAGTTATCTCTTGGAATAATTATAAAACCCATGGGAGGACCCCAAAGTAAAATTTCTTTTTCAGTGCACAGCGCAGAACAAATGTAAGACATGGAAATTACTATGATTATAATCGAACACATTACATATCAAGTTCCCCACAATCACGGTGTGAGAGGCTAATCACTGCCTCTCTCAGCTTTTGGTTTTATGCTCAGTGTCTTGAGCCCAGCCAATCAGTGCACTGTTTTTATCATGGGTAGGTAATGACCTAGGAGGATTGGATTCTTCCTGGTTTATGATTTAGATTGTATAAATTTGCATTTTGACCAAAGAACTGGGAGAATTTACTGTGCTTCATGAAGTTTTACAATTGAGTCTATTAAGTATAGCAATATTAACAACAACAATAGTAATAACTGAACCCTCAAAGAGGTTAAGTGGCTTTCTCTAGGACATGACAGTAAAGAATTAAGATTAATTTACACCTAACTTTGGGTTCAAACACCATAATCCAGAGGCATGAGGGTTCATGGCCTCTGTACTCTCCTTGATAAATCTTCTGAGAAAAGCAATGACCAGAAATCATGTAACCTTAAGCTCCTTCCTTTAATCCTCAAGAACAAGTAGAAATGGTTCACATGCTATTCCTGTTGATGTAAAGACAAAGCATCCAGTATCAAGTTTGGAGAAAAACTGTAAGAAAAAAAAAAAAAGAATATTTTAGATCATATTTACCTTCCCTTCCCTTTCATTAGAAGACTCAGATACTCTTCTCTCTCTCTCTCCCTCTCTCTAAAAGAAAGATTGCTCCAGGAATAGGAATAAGAACAGGAGATTTGGCATCAGAACCATATCTGAACACCAACTTTACCACCTTCTAGCTCTAAGCTTGGACATTGACTTTACTCCTCAGATCTGTGTGTCCTCATACCTGAAATAAACCTACACTCCTCTCCCCTATGTAAGACCATGGAGCAGACCACAGAACAGAACATAAACAAGGTGCCTAGCAGGATGCTTGGCGTTAGAAGATGGAAATTTCCTCCCTAATCTATGCACAATATCTGAACAACTGGTGCTGAAGTAGCCGGCTCAGATCACTGAGATTTTATCACCTTCTAAATATAAATGTACTTGTCAAACTAATGTATTTTCACTGAATTGAATGACTATTTTCACATTATGCAATGAGAGGCAGCATTATTCTGGATTACATGCCATTTGGCTACCAGTTCATGGATGCACCCTGCATGGCCTCTACAGTTCCTTTCCAAGTTTGGCCAGTGGTCATGCTCAAGGCCTCTCATGTGCGCTTGATGATCAGGATAGTGCAGCTTCTCCCTTCCCCATCTCTTCCTCTCCCCAATCATACTGACACTTGCTTTGCAGCCAGCCCAAGTGCTGAATTTTTGTCGGAAGGAGTCTAGAATGGCCCTGGGTTGGGTTGGGTTTGCTTTATTTGCGGGGACTGGGTTTAAGCATCTTACATCTGACCTCACGCCCTTTTCTGAGCTCGTTACCCATCACCGCTATTATCAGCCTCAGTGTTCAGTGTTGGGCAGGAATTAAAGTCAACAGTACTGAAAAGCACTACTGCAAATAACCCCCATGCCAGGGACAGGGAGCCGCCACTGAGACCCATAGTGTCCCTCTTCATGGACAGTCTATGAAGTCTCTCCACTGATATTTGTTTTCTGTTTGATTGTTTTTCATATAAAAAAATTATTCATTTATTTATTTGGCAAAATGGTAGATGAATCACTTAACTCACTATGAAGAAGCAAGATAAAGAATTGTAGGTTGTTATTTATTTTTTCTTTTTTATACTTACCCACAATGCAAGTAACCAGAAGGCTAAGACATAACCCTTTGAGTCATGCTGCTTTTGGTTCACTCCAAATAAATAAATATAATTTGAAACACTTGGATCTTATGTATGCCAAGATTGTCTGCCTCTTAGATTTGCCATTATTCCTATTATTCTGAAATGTTCATGTACTTCTGTTTCAAGCAATGGTAATAATACACATTTTTTAATTGAAGGAAGGCTCTATAATCTTCTCCATCTTTTTTGGTGCATTCATCTGTAAATGGACTTTAAGAACTGTAAAACACTATATAACACAAGGTATTTACCATGTGTGGTACATATACTGGTATTTTACGCATAACCACAATAATAATGAAAGTATTCTCACTGGCACAGTAGCCACAGTAGTACTATTTCACCAAACTCACAACTCAGCCAGGTCCTCTGCTGCTTTGTGAATTTGCAGAAATGACCTGGTGAACCCATTCCAACCTGACAAACGTCACAACCCATACACCCGAGTTACCATATGTGGCTCCAGCTAAGAGTATCAGCACACAATCCTACATTTTTACAATGGGTCTATAAAACAACCATTATAATAAATGTCTGCTTAATTAATACATTAGGACATAAAGCAATTTATTATGCTCTTATTTGCTATCATTCTCTCCGCTCAAATTTAATAATGCAAAAAGGTTTCTCAGATGCCAATCCCTGGAAATAATAAAAATACATTCATCATGGATATTGAATGCAGACAAGCCTGGCAGTACTGCTGGCAAAGAGGAGGCAGTCAGATATGGAGAGAGAAACTGGGGGCTGTTTGCACAAGCTTGGCTAGATCAGGTCTTCAAGACAGAGGAAGAAGCCTAGTGCATTGCTTGGCGTGACAGCAAGGAAGGTGCCCGGAATAACTATTATTACAATATGCGACAAAAGGAGGAGGGAGAAAGGGAGTTGGGGTGAAAAGCTTTCGAGTCAGTTAAATTCATGAGGGCTATGGAGGCTCAAATTGAAATTATCTCACTCTGTGCTGATAAATAAAGTAGCTCTGGTACCTAAATCATGACACTAACTATACGTTTCGATTTTTTTAAGTAGTGATTAGGTGGATACTCTGGGGAACCTACCAGCCTTCGCAGAGATAACAGACTCAACTTAATATCAACTTAAAAAGAGACTTGAATTCTAACCAATCTCATGTAATGAATTGAAATTCTATAGCTTTCAGAGGGGGGAAAAGATAAAAAAAATAAAAAAGCGACACGGCTCCATTCTCTAACTTGCTGTCAGGAAATATAATTTGTGCTCTCGGTGATTCACCTAGCTCATATGCAGCATGCAAATTTATTTCCCTAATAATCAGACCTGGAGATTGCCCAAGAGGATTAATAGCATCATTCCTTATGACCGCCAGGATATTATGCACCTCTGACATGGAAAAATTGTGTTAGTTCTACAGAGAAAACGCAAGGATATTTGTCCTGCTAGACAATATAATAGGCTGGTGCATCATCAGATTACAATGTCATTTCAAAAACCTTGAATACAAATAATGTACAGTGGGGGAAATGTTGGAACAACCTCCCTTAATTCAGTAGCCTAGAATTCACATGTATTTTTTGTGTGTGCTATGCGATGTATGTATATTTTTTATTAGAGCTTTCCTACACTGCCTGCAAAAAGGCAATGCTATTATATTTTCCATGCAATCTTGTCATTGTTTCTTGGAAAATAGATGAAAAAGATGTGAGGAGAGGTTTTTTTTCTATGGTTTTGGTTTATTTTTATTGCACCCATTACAGCTGAAGATAGCATTCAGAAACAAAACTTTCATAGGTTGACACTGATTGTATGGAGGGTGGGGGGAGTGTGCTCCTTGGTATGTGTACATATAGCGGTATCTAAGATTTTGGTTTCCACTCCTATCTGTATTCAGACATGGAATTATTTGCACCTTCAATCACATGACACTTGATACTCAAGGTAAAATAACATTTCACAATTGTTTGGGACTATATTTTATTTTATTTCTTTATCTTTCACAATGAGTTGGTCAGAAATTTTCCAGAACAGTAATGTCTCCAGCTGTACTTTAGACCAAAGAATGCTGCCTTGAGAAAAGACCAAATTCATTATTATGCGCATGGGAGCAATAAGATTAGCTCCTACTGCTGCCCCTAAGGTGGAGCAGCAGGATGAACCAATGAGATGATGCTAATGTGCATGTTAATAGTATTCTGCTAGAAGAAGTTGGGATAATTAAACATGTACCGTCTCTTTAAGACAGAGCTGCACACATTTTCTTCGGATGGGTGTTTACAAGAATTCCAATTTCAGGTCATAGTCATTTCTGAGATTGCTTAAGAAAGAGATGGGAATAACTTATCTTATTCATGTATTCAAGGAACCTTATAAAATGTGCAAAACATAACAGCTTTAAGGGGCAAAACATGCATCTTATCTTGACAGAGCTGCTTTATTATGTGTACTGTTGTATACTGACCTAATATAGAGAGCATTTTTAGCTAATATACCTTGCAGGAAACCAGCCTTTAATGTGATGGATTTTACGGTATCTCATTAGGGTGTGTTTATATAACCTGATACTAAACACATTTTCAGATTCATGTTCCTTATTAAAATTGTGAGCCACATTGATTTTTAGTTGGAACAGCAACAGAGTCATTTTTACTATTAAGAAGGGTAGCTCTGAAGTTATTCCCAGGGCACAACTGTTCTCCGTACAAACTCAGGGACTTCCCCTTTTATAGCTTCAATTAGCATGGCCTTCACAGAATAGCCCACTGTCCCCTGACTGCTTAGAAGCTCCATAATGCAGAATTTATAATTTCATAGAAAGTGTTTTTTTTTTTTTTTTCTGGAAGTAAAAGAAATCCCATTTATTCTCCTGTTGCTTTCTCATCAATATCTTTGACTTTATGAGATAGCCCGAAATAATATTAATAGATGGACCCTGGAGAGACACATATCTTCACATCTGAGCTTCTGGGGTTTCTTAACTAACACTTTCAGCCACAGCAGTGTTTGTGTGAAAGTGGCAAATTAAAAACACACACACACACACGCACGCACACACGCACATTAACATTGCAAGTTGCGTTAAACAAAATAATGACTTTCACATGGTGAAGTCTCCGTTTTGTAAACTGATCCGATAAGGTAACTCAGAAGTCGGCTGTAAATAGTGTCCCAGGGCATTTGAATGGAGTCAGGGGAAATAATGACCTAGAGGTACTGTAAATAGTTTAAATTATTGGAAGGTCTTACTAAGAAATGTAATGTGAGAAGGGAGAGAAATGTTTTCTCCTTTGGAGATGATCCAAGTTCAGAATGCAAATATTTAGAGAAAAGGACTATCTTTTGAGAAAAACAAAAACTTACTTCTCCTACTTGTTTGAGCAAAACTAGTTAACACAATCCAACCAGGATGAAAAAAAGAACATCCAGACTGAAGCACGAACGTGTTTATTTCACTTTTGCATTTCAAGCCTTTAACAGTGTGAAGGGGAGAATAGATTTCCAACAGCAACATGTAAAAAACTTATGGAATGAATATCATCACTCATGATAGACTGAATGTTGTTAATCATGTAATTTGATTTTAACCATATTTAGAACTTTAACTATAATCCAGGAATTGTAGTTCACAAGCCTCAAGTAATAATTGCTGTCTATATCTGGCCTAAGAAATTTTAAGTCACAGCTTGTTCTCAGGAAAGAAGACAGTTTTCCTTTATTCTGCCTCTGGCATACTATTCATTTTAAACATTAAAGTTGTATCAATTACCTTCATATTTGATTATTATCCCAGTTATTCTACCAGCTAATCAAGTCTTCTTTAAAGATGTGTATGCAGTGACTACAACCAATGTACAGAATAGAATTATTTGTGCTTTTTATTTCTGAGTTAAGCATTACTATTGGTTATTTTGATTCACTCCACTCACTATCATCATCCCCACTCATCACCTTCACTCCCAAATAAGATAACAGGTCGACTATCTTCTTTCCTGTATTCAATGTGAGATTCAACTTTCAAAGATAGTTTTTGGCTAAATATAAGGGCCAGGATCCCGTATTTGTTTTAAATGGGGATGGCCCAAGCTATCCTAAGAACAACTCTGTTGTTAGTATTAACAGCTTCACAGTTATTCGGCTTGAGGTGCAATTATTTTACCATTATTACATGCAAAGCTTTTAACAGAACAGTCATTCCCTCCATTTAAGCAGAGAGTTTTATAATTTATTACATCTCTTTGGTCATCAACACACTATACAAACAGTTGGCCACTGGTGACCAATTACATTAAGGTTAAGCAACATAACTTTAAATTAGAAATAAGCTAATGCATCTTCATCAAGGGCCTGCTGTGTTTTCACTGCTGTTTATGAGATGATACTAAATGTGGATATAGAGCACACTCACTGGGACCAATTCCTTTCGGCCTGAAAATGGGAAAGTCTCGAGTGTACTCGGGTCCAGAGCTAATTAATGGGATAACATCTGCTTTAAGCATTCAGCTGGAGTAATTTCTATCAACTTCCCAGGGAAGGTGCAAGGGAAACTGTCAGAGAACTAAGTATCCATCATGAGCCACATTAATCTGTGACAGGACTGCAAAAGACACTTTTCAGTCTTGGTTTTATATTTATTTGGGGTGTTGCTATTATCAACACAGGGTTTCCCCCCATTCTTCCTGTCTTCAATTCATGAATAATTTGGGGGCCGGGGTGGGGGTACATAAACAATCACCTATTACATATACTTAGGCCAAAAAACTGTCCCTGTTTTCAAAAATTCAATGTAGAAGAGATTAAAGACAAGAATAAAACAGCCATGTTCCTTCTGAAACAATGGTTTAGCCACAAAGACATTTATGTTGTTTTATTGTATTACTTAAAAACACAGCAGGGTTTGCTAAGGAAAAATATCAGTACTGTAAAGCAAGCTTCAGAAGGGATAAGCCTACTTATTTCATGTTATTTCATGTTATCAGCTCTTGTACAACATGATTCCAGCTCTAGTAGTGACTAAATAAAGGCACTTGTCCTGTGTGGTCATTTATGTGTCTCCAACCTGAATGGAAGAAAGAAGTCATTCTCTGACAACTTAAAGTGAGTGATGCATGTGGATGTGGCCACAGCTGCTATTCCTTCCTCAGAGGTTTCCCACAAATCCTAATTCTTTTCTATGTACTTATTTTTGTTTGCTTGCAGGGAAGTGAAAGTAAGAGTTCATTTAAATTAAATGTTCAGTAGGACATATTTCCATATGTATGGTCTTTTGGAGTAAGCCCCTAAATTAGTATGCTTTCTATACAATCATATAATGCAGGGAACAGCACCAACCTTTATGACCCCCATGGTCAACAGAGAGGAAAAAATACATTTTTGTAGTGGTTGAACTGAATTATGCTGATGTCATTTTTAAAAATAACCAGGGACCCACTAGATGGCACACATAAAATATGGTCCTGAGGAAGAAATTAGAATAATGACCATTCACCTTTACCTAAAAGCTGATGGGGTCAAAGGGCAAATATCAGCTCACAATGAGTATGGGAAAATTCATGGTCTAAAAACCCAGGCTCCTAAAAAGGGTGTCACTCAGGGTTATTTATGGAAATGAAAATGAGAGGAGAATCAGGACTTTTTTTTAAACCGTCACACTTAACACCATAGAGGAAAAAAAAAAAGTCAGCATTTTTTAGATGTTTAATAATCCTAGGAAATTTTTAATATTGCTGAATTGAACTTGTGGCTGTCCCCATTTCATATGTTTATGCAATAACCCTATAGTAAACTAATAAGTTGCATTGGTTAATTGCCAAGCTATTTTGCATACAGTTAAGTTGTGCGTATAAAAGTATGCATGATGAAACATGTAGTATTTTATAACCCAAAGCAACTAACATGCTCATGCCTAATGCATGCACGCACACTATAACCCAGGACAAATTGCTTGTGTTAGTTACTACCACAGGCTGGCAGGCCAGAAAATACATTTGGTGCCTAATATGCATAAGCACAGAAATATGGTCAGGCTCATTACTGTAATAAAGCTGTGATTTGCCAGCAGGATCAGTAGAAACACACTTGAAGCAGTCTGTCCCTTCTACTAGCTCATGTGCCATAAAGCAATAAGATTGTAACAAGGGTGAATCCTCAATTCAGTTGGGCTACCTTGTCTGGGTTATTTGAACCCTTATTTGCCTTAAGGGGCCCATTTGCTTGTCCTAATGTGTACACAGTGATAATGTAGCCATTTATGTAATAAAGGAGGCCTGCAAAATAGTAGTCTGCTCTGCAGTAACGTGGGGTTGCAAGAGTTTAGAGAACTGGCAACTGTTGGTCCAATCCAATTACATAATGCCACAGTGGCGTCTTCAAATCTGAGAAGTGGTTCTGAATGAACTCCAGTGTAAGTAAAGTACTGGACAAGTAAAAGAGCCAAATGGATTCCATTTTAGTGCTTTCGTGAAACTAGAATCAGGTTGATGAAAGAAAATACCTTGGATCTTCTACTTGAAGTTTTCATATTATAGGAAAGACTCTTGAAAAATTAATCGAATTTACATTCAGTTGAAGACAGGTTAAAATGGAAGTTCCCTAGTTGGAGAGAAGGCACTCAGAGCTCATTTCCCTTAGGAGGGGGCATTCAATAATCACACAGGGAAAGACCGAGTGAAAAGATGAAGGTAAGGTGTCCCTAAATTGGCCATGGTGCCCCCAAAGTTCTCCAGCATCTTGGAGATCCAACAGGGTTGCCACAGTTATCACAGGGGCTGGTGAAGGGCATTCTTTGACAGTGGAGAGCTGGAAAATTGAAATCCAAGTTTGAGGTCCATTGGAAGAAACTCTGAATATCATGTGGTCCATATTTTACTTTTACTTCCTTCTTTTATGCTTTTTCTAGCTTTTAATGAAAACTAGTTTTGTATTTTTACATACCCAATGTAAACAGACTAAAAAGGAAGAAAATAATTAAACTAAGTATCTATAAAGCACATGTTTTTCCACAGATTTGGAAGGGAGATTCTATTCACCAACTTAAAAAGAAATCCAGAACCTTACACATTCTAGTTTCAGCATTATTTACCATACTTTTCTGTAATAAATACCAAGATTGCTAAAGAGGCATTGCTGCTCCAGACAACCTCAACTAACTGCTTCTTGGAAGACTGTGTTGAGGAAGAAACTTAGGTCACATGCAGTCTCAACAGGCAGGGAGAGGAGAATTGCAGTATGCATTCCAGCTCTCTCACCCACAGATGCCAACTTCCAGTCCCAGAGGTCATTCAGGCATTCCCATCCTCTCTCATCTGAGATGCGCTTCTGCATCCCTCACCCTTCAAGATGTGTCTTCACAGAACATTTTCAGATCTTTCCATCCTAGTATGCTAAGAACTTTGGGTTAGACTATATAAAGATACATGGTATAGCATATTTATTATATAGTATGTATCTATTATCTGTGTTATTAACTATGAATAATTCTCAGTCATACACCTTTACAGAAATAGAATATGTAAAAGTAATTGTCAGTTTATGCTGATTCTCTGTGGGAAATGGCTATGCCATGGTATAAGGAAAACAGATATCCATAGCTAATGAGGAACATATCCAGGACAGCCTAATGGAAAAATGGAAGAGTTAGCTCCATAGGTAGTGCAGTTTGCAAGGTTTCAGGGTATTTGCATCCTGCTGCTGTCATTTCCCACTGGCCTTGTGTGATATCTCAGATGCCAGCAGCATTACTACTATGAGTTGACAGATCATCTCCAGGTTGCCCCCAAATTGAAAGTAAACAAGCTACTAGGCAGGGGTTACACAGTAAATCAATAACCCTATTCCATATTATTAAATCAGCTAATCGCTTCCAAAAAAAGGAAAAGAGTCTAAGAGTACTAAAGAATTTTTTTTTTATTTTATTTTTTAAATGTGATGTAGGCTGAGCAGGAACACTAGCAGTAGAGAAATATGCTGGGAAAGGCCACTCCAGAGTTGACCATGAAGGCTCTGGGTTCGTGAGAATAAAGAATGTCAAATCAACAAAAAAAATTTTATATACCTTCTAGATGCTCTGGGAGCTATTGCATAACATGTAGGCACGGCATGAGCAGATGGCTGAGGGTCACAGATAAAATGGCTCAGTATGGTAATTTCACTCTACTTGAAGAGATCACTTATTTTGTTTTTACTTATATTTAAAAAAAACTAATATTTTGCTCTTGATCAGAAGATAGAAAACTACAGCTAGCATTTTTCCATTTAAATAGCTTTGAGAACTTCGTAACATTTCTGAGAACTCAACATTTCTTCCCACATGGATACTTTGGATATGACATTTTAGCACTGTGGAAGAGCCCCCCACACACGAGTCTGCTTATAAACATAGTCTCTCTACCCTTGAAGGGCTTACTCTTTCATGGTAGAGGACAAAATGTAGAGTACGCCTAGCCGTATTCAAGATTATAAACATCTCAGGTGAACAGCACCTGAAAAGCATGCTGTTGATCAGAGCATCATCATGTGCTTGGGCCCCAAATGGGGAGAGGTAAAGCCCATCTCCATGATGGGCAATCGGGAATAGACATAGTTCAGGAAGTTCCTCAGGACTGTCTTGAGAAACCTTCAGAATGGAGGCTGCCCCTCACCTTGGGAAGAAAGTCTCTTTCAATCAAACACAAACATCAGTCTGGGACCATCATTTGTGGCCACTTTGATCATCAGTGCACTCTTTTCCAGACTGGCCCTTTTAAACATCAGGTTCCCAGGGGAAACCCTGGTACAGGGAAACAAACCAGCTGTTAATGTTTAGTTTAAAGGCATTTCAGTACTTGAGGTTTTCTTGTCTTCCTTCCTCCCCATGTTCTCCTTTCCTTTTAGACCCATTGCAGCCTCCTGAAAGTCTCCTTGGATCTGATCTACTGACCTGGATCCTGAGGCTGGATTTGAAATCTTCTGAAGGGCCCTTAACATGCCAGAGTTAACAGGCCTGCCTGGGCCAGCTGCTGTCTCAGAGCTGCTACAAACTCCACGGATTGTTTGGCAATAAAAATCAGCTATAAAAGTGTGAAAAATACCAGAGACCCAAGTGGGAGAGGAGGAGAGGGGAGAAATGGCTCTTACACCTTTTTAGTGGACATCTGATTTATTTTTTAAGTGGAAAAGCCACTTTTATAGCTACTGTAGTTCAATTATCCCTAATTTTACACATTTTATGCAAATTTTGACTGTCTTAATTGCAAATGAGAAAGAAACTTATTTTTTAAAGCAGAAAAAAAAGGTATGGTTTCATATTTTCTTTTCAATGTTTAATTTCTATTCTTGGTTCAGCACCATTAAACTTTTAAAACTTTTTATACAGTTGTTTAAAATTATGTGTAATTTAAAGCACAATTGCATGTTCACAAACACCCATAGCCTTAAACAACTAGCAAATTTTATTCCCAAACCTCACTGTCTCTCTTAGAAAAGATACTTTGATGTTCTTTTATCAATAGTTCCAAAGACTACAAGAGGACATACTCAAAAGGATTCACAAAGAAACTTGGTATCTTACAAATCAAGTGCATGAAAGATATTTTAAGTATCAAGAAACCCAGGTTTTTTGCCTGGGTGCCCAGATTTCTAACCAGTAGTGTGCTGGCAAGTGTTTGACAACAAACGCTCTGATGAGGCAACTATCAGCTCTTTCTGATTTGAAATGTGCCAATTTCCATGGTGTAAACATTCATGCCATTGCTGATTTCAAGCTACCAACATGATACCACTGAACATGAAAGTGGGAAGAAGAGATGGTCTTCGTTGGTCCTTGTGAGCAGGGCCAACTCCAGCACACCACTACTCCCAGCTATTTGGATGTGCTTTGGGAATTTCAACTGGTTTTACTCTGAATTGGGATCTCTAGTGGTAAAAATCCAATAGGAATGTTTTCCACATTGGGTAAATGTTTTGAAGATTTTATTGACTGACAGGAATCTTAGCATGATGCTCATAAATCTAGAGCATGAGTTTTAATCAAGATTCTGGCAATTACCAGCCACCTAACCTGTGGTAAATCTTTACCATGCAATGTTTATTCATGTCTACAATGAGGATAATAAAGTCCACTCTACTGTAGGCTTATCTTCTAATAGTTAAAGAGCTAATAGTTGTGGGATCACTTGATAAACTGAAAGGGATATGCAAATAAAGGCTAAATCTCTTCATGGTTTATTTAAGAATTATTGCTTTAGTCAACAAATATGTCTTAATGTCACTATAGGAAACACTAAGAGGTACATAACAGAATTCATAGACTTCAATAGATTGTGATTAATGTTTTCATGATGAAATTCCACCCTGGCCATTCATGGGAAACTAGTATTCTGAGCCCTGAATCTTGAGAAAAATCAGTCCAGGAATTAGGAAAAGAGGAAAAAGTATTATCACTCTCTTGTGAGGATTAAAGCTTAATTTGAATCTGTGCTAGATTTCTCCACTAAAGAGGACAAAGGGCACACTGAGAATGCTATGATCAACACTTGCTGTGAGAAGTGGAGTGCCTGCAAAAGGCTGCAAGGATGGTGGTTAAGTGAGCCCCAATCCCTCTTCACTTCCTCCCCCTACTACAAACAGTATTACATCAGAACCTTCCTCAGAGACCCTCACAAACCAGTTGTGGCCAAGACACTTTCCAGTCCTGGTCTTCCCTTTCTTTACCAACCATATTTCACGGTAGCACATGGAGCAGAGGAAACATAATCATTTGCTGCCAACAAAAATCCAGACTCCTCTGAAAACAGAAGCAAATGAGAAGAGAAAGGAAGGCCACGTGTAGCACTTCTCATTAGGCCCACTGCCTAACAATAATTAGGCTTGCTCCTGCTAATGTTGGACTCTGAGCAGCTGGTACAATACTTATTTTTGTAAAGGAAAATGATGAGTACATATGAATTCCCGACTTTTGCTTCCTCTCTTTTCTCCTTTTACTTTGTGACTTCACGCTGGTTTGCAATTTGTGTTTTCACCACTGTAGTTAATTCTAAGACACAGTCGATCAACTCATAGCCTTCTTAGTAATGGAAGTGCTTCTAAATAAAAGTGCCCCTAAATAAAAAAAAAGCTCAACACTTCGATGGAGAGAATCCCTACCAATCCTTGTATTTAGCTGGTTACCCTTCACTGAAGTTACATTTATAACATAATGAAATTAGATTTTCTTCTGACTTGTATAAATAGCTATGCCAGGTAACTTGGAAACTCTATGTATTTATTAGAAAATGCTGTTAGCTAAAATGTCTGAGAACTTTGTACATAACCCCATGGCTACCAAAATATTCCACCTTGAGTGTGTGACTGAGACCTGACAGTCTGAAATATATACATGCCTCGTAATGCATGTCAACAATTTTACTATCTGGTACAAATGGAAACTTGCTGAATTTATTTCCTAAATGCTTTCTATGATTTTCTTGGTTCTGGCTTAGTGGTAATGTATTTAAATGTCTGGGAGAAATATTCAAAAGAATGAAACACATAACTTCAGTTGAGATGCCTACATTTCAAACCAAATACTGGCAGATCAGTGAGTATCTAGGTTAATACTATCCTTATTTGATTAGGATAATCCATGGAGACACTGACTCATTCATTCAGATCCTGCCTTTTAGCCAATCAATATTTTAGGGCTACGGTTTTCAGAAGGCAGGTGATAATATTTGGATATAATATCTCAAGGTGCTGTTGACATTGAGATGCATATTTAATATGTTCACGGAGTGACAGAATACAGCAGTATTGGAATCACACACCATCCTCCCCCAGAAATACACACACACATGCACATCCACACTTGCAATGCCACTAACCTTTAAATTCATGAAACTTCTATATAGATTTAGCACCCTAGCTCCTATTAATGTCAGTGCAAAATTTGAAAATTGAAGGGATAGGCAATGAATACTTTTCCTCAGCCAGTCCTGTCTTTTCAGCTTAGAGGAACCCCTAAGAAGGAAAGGGAAGAAGCAGCTGTCTGTCCAAAGATCAATAGTAGGGGCAGGAGGAAGGAGCCAAAGACAACCACAATAGTGAGCTGGTAGTTCACTGAAATTAGCATGTCATTATCTACACAGACCAGGGAATCACCTGAGAACAGGGGAAGGTAGGGGAAAACAAAGGGCAAAAAATTAGACTCCAATTTTTTTAAGTGTCACTAAAATATATCTATTTTAATTTCACATGACTAAAAGTATCTGCTTGCTTTGTATTAATTTTGCCTTGACTGAAATTAGTTGTCAGACCTCTGTTTATAGCCTAATTACCTTTTTCCTGAAAAAAAAAAAGAGGCAAAAGAAATAACAATAAATTTTTAATGCAAAAGCTGCAAGTTTGTGGTATTTGTACAGATTAGGGAACATTCTAAGAAGAGGGTTTGAAAACAATTTAAGGAAATGTAGAAAAACCTTGTGTTTTTCAGAAGGACTTTGTTAGTTCTCTCCTCATTGTTTACTGCCATGGTTATGACTCATGGCCACAAACCTTCGACAGTGAATAGTACTCAGGGTGGCTATAATTTAGTGTCACCTATTTTATTTGGCTCTCTTATCAAGACAGCTAGAAAGTCAGATGTTCATACTCAAGACCATGGGTTGGCAAAATTTTCTCTTCAGGGCCAGATTGCAAATATTTTAGTCTTTATGGGCCATAGAGTTTCTATCACAACTACTCAGCTCTGCTATTGTAGTGCAAACAGCCATAGACAATGTGCAAACAAATGAGTGCGAGAATGTTCCAATAAAATTTTACTCACAAAAACAGGCAGTTGGCCTGATTTGGCTCACAAGCCATAGTTGGCCAACCTCTGCTCAGGACAAGTCAACCATTGTAACATGAAAAGAAACTAATATATGCACAGCACAACATAGAATAAGTGTTCAACAAATAAATATACTTTGACTAGTAATACATATCTATTAAATTTTTTAAATGATTGTACTCAGTAGCAGAAATGTAGAGCTACCTCTAAGTCAGAATCTATGGGTTTTTAAAAATCACTATGTTAGAAACTTCTTACAATCAACAAAAATAAGGAATAGATGAATATAAAGGGGGCACAGTGGAAAAATAATCAAATATACCCTATTTATGAAGGCTTAGTGAAAGGCAACTGTTCTGCACAATTAGCCATAGAGAATGTCATTGCATTGTGCCATAGTAACTGAGGTTTGCAATTATGTCCTTCTGCCATGAACATAAGGGAACATTGCAGGAAGTGTGGGCTAAGTCAGGGTGATGTGAAATGTACTTTTTAAAGATATGCCTCAAAATGAGCCGCTTTTTAAAAGTTATCTCCCCTGAAGGATGAGCTTCAATTATCTCATAAACAAGCACCAGATTTGGGGGAAAAAGTTACTGGTCTCAGTCTTGGTGTTGCTTCTCCCCTTACAGCTGGTTTCCTAATCTGTATGACAAGAATTGGACCAGATGATCCCTGTACTCAAACCTGATTCTACTATTTGATTTTTAGTTAGAGGATCTCTGGCTTACTCCATTATGCTTTCTATCCAAGGGTAGAATGTTGAGCTGCCTCTGTTTTCTCCTTTACTAAGCAAGTTTACATTCCATTTCCCTTACCCTACCCCAACACCCTCACAGTAAGAATCTCAACACAAATGTGAAGGCAGCTCATCTTCCCACAGGTAGCCAGGGACAAGGCACCCAGGCAAGACAGCAGCTTGAAGCCCCTCTCCAAAGTCCTCCTGGGCATCTCAAGCATTCCTCAGCTGGAGGGGCTTTCCCACTCAGTGCCTGGACCATTGCCAAGAAGATCTGTCCAGCTGTAAGCCTGATTTTATATAGTTATTTTCACTTATTTTTTATTTCACAAGATGTAAACGAATCTGTTTAACTAGGAAATCACGTCCATTGAAAGTGATTATAACCTAATTTGACATGCAGTATTTGTACACTTATTCTGGTGTTATGATGCATTTACTGTGTTTACATAAATAGAGATTTCTGTATAATCACTACAAGATAATGTAAAGAGTTAATCACATGAAATCCCTCAAAATCTCATGTGGGTAAATTTTTTTTTTTTTTTAATTTGAAAGTAAAATTCCCTTTGGAAATAAACTGGGCCTATTTTAAAAAAACGGTCTATAAATCTTCGAGAGCCTTACAAAAATATCTACTTTCTTCCTTCATTGTTTCTTGCTCATTAATTGATAGAGACAGATAATTTACTGTGTTCCAACTGTGTGCCGGATACCAACAAAAATAAACTAGACACATGTGTTACCTTCAAGAGCATTACAGCTAAACAAGCCTGGAAGTACTTCATGGAGAAAGGTGAAGCTCTGCCTTGATCTTGCCTGCTTATCTTTGATAATCACTATGTTTTCTTTATGAAAAATACAATGGAAGAAATATACAAGAATGATTTGCATAGAAAGAAACATCAAGACAAAAGAGGCACAATCAGATGAGAATGTGGAGAAAGAGTGGCAAATATTTTTGGAGTTTTCCTCTTTTTATATTTTATCAGCAAAGAAAGGAATTTCCACCAAATTGAAATATTTTACTAAAACTAGGAAGGAACAACTACACAAGGAAAGACCCAAAGTTACTGTCCTGCTGCCCACTGCCATCCTCTAGGCAAAATTCCAGAGGCAAGGCAAAGGTTTGGTGATAAAGGAAAGGAGCCTTTATTCAAAAGCAGTTCCTTAAGCCTATTGATTAAGGCTAATTGACACCTGAGTTCTTCTATCATTTCCCCTGTTACAGTTTTGTAGGGGTAGGGTTAGTTTACAAACTAAAACAACATGATACACAAAAGCTCCACAATTTTGGAAGAACAGCAGGCTTCTGCTTCAGAGCCTGTTCCCACTAGAACACCCAACGAATAAACCTGCCACCCTCTGCCAGGCCAGGGTGAACCTAGGCTGTGCCCAGAGTTCCTTCCCATACAATATATGTACTGTCCATTGGAAAGTGCAGGCAGCTACAGCATGATCACCCAGGCATCCTTGAGGAAGAAGAGCCTGAGAGCCAAAGCCGAAGCTGGAACCAGAGCTAGAGCTGGAGCCAGAGCCAGAGCCAGAGCCAAAGCCAAAGCCTGAGGGAGAACCAGCTCAGGAGCCAGAAAAGCTTGCGAGCCAAAGAGCCCGCCCTCTTTTTATTTCCCCGTGCTCTGGAGGCAGTCAGCTTCTCAGCCAATCTCATCCTAGACTGCTTTCCATTGCCTCTGCAAACTCCTCCTACAGCCCCTCCTACTTCTCCACAGTGATATTAATCAGATCTCTCTATATCACCAATAGGTCTATAGTTACATATCAATTTTTTAAATACCTGTTTGTCTGTCTTTCTGAGGTTAATTAAACGTTTCTCTTTGCACTTATTTGCTTCCATTCACTTCATTTGTACCATATGCTGAGTTCTGTCTTAGCATATCTCAGGGTTTAAAGTTAGGTACAGGCTTGTCAAAGTATGACAAGCTGTGTGTATAGTGAAGGAAGGCTGGAAAATCATCGATAATAGCATCTCTTAGAAAGTTGGTGACATCACTGCACGCAGACATGTTGCAAATACCATCCTTGCTCATTACTTTCCCTGGACATTGCACACTAATATTTTTTTAGATAGAAATTGAATAGAGCTCATCCAAAACAAACACACAAACACACAAACAAAACCCTGAAGCAGGGATGAAAAAGTATCTTCATTTCTCCTAGAAGAATTATTCCTCCATAATCATGTTTCAGTCCTCCTCTCAAATCTGTGCGATCTCTTCTTTACTGTTTTCTAGAAGATAAATGACTTTTAGACATAGTTATAAAGTAATGTCTTCATTGAAACAGAACAACTAATTTTTTTAAAGATGAGTTTTATACAATTCCCATCCAAAAACTGTTAGAATATGAGAGAGACATTCAGGAATGGAATAGATTATAGGAATTACCTCTGGTACCCTTAAAGAAAAACCCAAGTCATTGTGTTAAACCTAGTGTCCCAATAAATACTTCAATTAAATTTTATTCAAATAAATGTACACTGACCAAAGTATCTAGTCTGCCCAAGGGTTCATGAGTCCAATTAGTCTACTTCAAAGGAAGGAATAAAAGTACTTACCATTTGGCAATGAGATCCTACAGAACTAAAAAATATTGTTTATGATAATGACCATGGTATTATACCACTGTTTGTTCAACTATTAATTCTTAAGTTTTTTCTATATAATTGAATTATTCTTAAACCATCACTTAAGGAAGTCTTAAAACATAACACCCTAAAGATGAGCTAATTCACCGTATACAGCCAACTTGCTAGATAGGTAGTCCATGCAGGCCCAAGTTCCATATTGTTCTCCCATTATAGATTGAGTATATATGGGGTCATCATAGTGAAGGATCAAAATAATGTGCTTTGGATTCTAGTTCTGCTATTAACACTATATTCCTAGGAACAAGTTACTCAATCTTTCTGTGCTTTAGTTTCACTGTCTGTAAAATGACAATATCAATCCCATTGTTGTGAGGATGTAAATAGCTTATATACAGAGGGCATGTACAGCAGTACCTGTCACATAGTAAGGACACAGTAAATATTTACTAGTTGTAGTAGAAACAGCAGTGGTCACACTGACCTCAACTGGCATTAACACACACTCACTCTATATCTTTCTTGTTCATTCATTTAGCCTGTCCATTTAATTCAAAGCCCTTAGGAAACATTAGCAATGTCAACAGGAGCCTAAGGTAATGACAAATTGTACATTTAAGTTTATGTATATCCCACACCCCCAAAATCTCCGCTACATTTTTATCTTCCATTAACATGATTAATTGTGAAATGACTGTGTTTGTGACCCCTTGTTTATTTGTATATTTTGATGTTTCTAGTGGATTCACTAGATACTAATAATGGAACTAACTATCAACAATGCATCATACAGTCTGACAAAAACTTTTTTTTTTATTGTCCACCTCTCATCTTTGGTCTACTTTCCTTTCTAATTGACCTTACTCAACCAACTCAGATTACAAAAGATGAGCAAGCATGGAGCACAGAATTTCCAAGTTCCACCTTCTCTTCTATTCCACCAGTCAGTGTTTATTAAATTGCTAAGGTAAGTTTACTTATTTTTGACATATTCTTTGCAATAATCATCTTAGGAAAAGAAATGATTTCTCCTGCTGCATCAATAGCATTTTCATAATGTCACATTCAGGCTGACTTGACACAGTCTCAAAGGAATGGCAAAGTTTCTAAGGAGATCCTTCTCAGAGGCAGAAGAGTCCATCAGGGCACCACATGCCCCAATTTTGAGGCAACTGCCCCAGTTTTAACATGCCATCTCCCTTGCATGCATGAGAGCAGATGTAATGTTCTCTTCCTGCTGGTCCCTGTTGATTGCCTTAACTGTGATAGTGCTGCTTGAAGTGGCGAGGGAATGGGGTAGAATTAGAGTCATCCAAATCACCAACATATCAGATGGGACTCACAATCTAATAAATGACACTCTATGAGGCCTCCCTGAGGGTTGTCAGGTTCTCAGCAAAATATTCATCGGTTGTTTAACATACTCTGTTGTCTTAAGTTGAAGGCTTTACATCTGGAAGTTATGCTTAATTTTTCTAAGTAAAATAGCTAGAAAATGGAATCTCTTTTGCTCCCAAATGGCATGAAGAGGGGAAAGAATCCTCCTTTATCACTGCTCTTTCCACACTGGAAGAAAATGTGATATCATGAGCATATGTACCTGGCCTGCTTATTAAAGTGTTCATAGAATCATTTAACTCAGAGACTCTTCCTTTCAGTTTTTTCAGTTAAGGAAAATGACAAATAAGGTGTTTTTGTTTGTTTGTTTGTTTTAATTTCCTTTAAGCTCTAAAATGTAGCATTTTGGATTTGAGAAACCCTAATGAAAGACAAAAAAAAAAAAAAATCAGAAGTGTCTCACTGTATTGTTTTCTAAATAAGCTTTGGAAAGGGCTTTATTCAAAACCGAATTAAAATTTTTCTGGCTCACTTTCTGCAAACATAACTTGCTTCTGCTCTGGCACACCCAAAGAGAAAAATAATATTAGATGTGAAATTTATAAAAAGCAATGCATACAGCAAAAAAACAATGCTTCTAATAAATAACAGATTATTATAAGAGAAACAAAGTGATTGAGTAATGTTGTTCTGATGACTTTTCTCCAATGGCTGGAACACCTGCTCCAACACTGTTTTTTGTTCAGGTTTGTTTTCTTTGCTTGGTAGAATTACTTACTGTAAGAATTACCAACATGAAGACATTTACCAAGGTGACTAAATTACCTTCTATTAGGGTGGGCAAACCATCCCAAATTGGAAGACCAAATAAGAATCTGGATGTTGGCATGAGCACATGCTGTGAAATACTGAAAGTCATTCTTATCCTAACTGTACATGTTCCTAATGTGGGCCACAGAGAGCCTTTCAGAAATTCTTACTGAGACTAAGGACCATTTTACAGACTGCCTTTCTAGATTTTACAGTGAAAAAACAACCCAGACTACAATAAATCATCATGTGCAAAAAACTGGTAGGTAGCTTGTCTCCCTCCCTGGGTCTCAATAATTGTTACAGAGATGAAGATCCCTGTTATTCCTCCAGCTCCAAATTGTCATTTGACCTATGGCAAATGTCATCAATTACTAGGGTCCTATTTATTTTTATTGAGTGGGAAGAAGTCCACCTTATTTATCATAGCAATCAAACATAGGCAAGAGACATAAACATGGTTGAAAATTTACAAGTGTCTGGAGGTTAATATTAACAACAATTTTTGGTATTATTTAGTGAAAAAAATCATTATTAGTAAGGATCTATGAACAGGCTTGGGCACTGTAATCGCATTTCTTACATCAGATTCTGGATTCATCCACTTGCTATCTAATTTATATGCCATAAAAATATATAGTCAGTTTGATGCCATACATCCTTGAAGCACTGATATCTGCTATTCTAGAAAGGTCATTTCACAAAGTTTCTATCACATTAGCTGAACTTGTTTCTTAATGGAGTTCAGTAGAATGTCCAGAGTAGAGGGAAAATAACATTCATTTTAATTTTCCAACGTCTCCAAAGCTAAGATCTTGCAATGATTACACATCTTTCCTAAAGGAATAGGCTCCAAATTTTGGGCCATAGGAGTCAGTTGTAAGAATTATGCAATGATATCACTGAATCTCAATTTTTTTAATAAAGATGATTTAGCATCATTATCCAGCATTTACTTGGAAAAATTAGACACTGGCGTGAACCAGAAGAAGAAACCAGAGTCCAGTTATTGACACTTGTGGGACAGTATTAAAAGAGACCATTCGAATCTTCCAGGCTTTCCCACTACCAGTTTCACTGCTTCAGTCACAAGACACTGAGTATATGTACAGCTTTAGCTTGACAGTGTCTTCTGAAACTGCATTTGTGGTACATGTTGATAGGTAAGTCAAGTGTCCATTTGGAGGCAAGACCTGGATTGTGTGTTTATTTGTGTCCTGCAGTTGGAGCAGGTGAGCAGGGTGCCATTTGCCAGTGAATTTGCTAGTTGGTGGGCGCATTGTCTATCATCGAATGTCCATGCACCTCATCCTCAATCTGAGGACCTGTATTTGAAGGGTCTACAAATGGTAACTTACCATCCGATGTGTGATAGCGAGATTCATAATGTTACACTTGATGAGGTCATACAGGGCATTCTTCTTAATAAGCTACAGGTTGTGTGGTTTAATTGGATAACCTAACCCTTGTGAAGAACTTGGATGAAGGTCTGGTGCATAGTAAGCTCTCAATTAAGACTCTAAGTAAGTGTCATGGAGCCATACATCTTAGAGAGAAATGGCTTTTAAAGTTATCATATCCAGCTTCTTACCTCCACATAATAAATTTCTTACACTGAATTATTGTTGCCAACTGTTCATTCTCCTACATTACATATGAGTTCTGTCCAGAATGTATCCAGCCATGTAATGTGAAAAATAGAAGCATTTATTGAAGAAGATACAAGATACAAGAAACATTGTACATAAGACAGTGACACCTCAGTCCCCTTCAAAGGAGGCACCTTGGGACCTCACACAGTTCTCCCAATTGATATCAGCTGTCCTGTCATATGTTCCTGAATCTCATAGACATCAGCAGTCTGAAATCTCTTCCCTTTCAAACTTTTTAGTTTTGGGAAAAGCCAGAAATTGCAGGGCACCAAATCTGGACTCCTGAGGGGCTGAGTCACCTGGGTGATTTGATGTTTCACCAAAAAACTTCATGAGGCATGATGCATGAGCAGATGTGCTGTCTGGTGAAGCTGCCAACTGCCAGTTGCCCATAGCCATGGCCTTTGGAGTCACCCAAATAATTTCTATGGAGGAATATTCAAGCTTAATGAAAAATTGATGCAAATTCATTGCTGCCCTTGCTCAGTCATTTCGAATGTGACAACCACACAGCACACATGCTCACTCAATGACATCTACCACCTCCATTGACTAGTAGAGTGAAGTTATTGTTCCTATATGCACATTGCATGTAGGAACCAGGTTACATTGATATCGTGCAAACCATTCTCATTATATTAACAATGATTGGATTTTTTTCAGACAGACCTCATATTTACATGATTAACATGGCTTCTAGATGTTCAGAGTATATTTCCTCAGGCATTGACATTGAGCTTGGCCATATGACTTGCTTTGGCAAATTAGTTATTATAAAACATGTTTGAGAAAAGAGTTTAAATATGCTTATGTATTTGAACCTGTTATTTTGCATTTCTATCATTGTCATATGAAGAACATTCCCAAGATAGTCATCATCTCTTCAACTTAGGCCTTAGAATGAGTACAGCTGTTTTAGTCACCCCAGATGACTCACTAAAGCACGGATGAACATAAACATATGCTGCTGAGTTTGAGAGGTTTGGTGTACCTCATTGTCATGAAAATGCAGGACAGATACTTTAAGTATTAACTATTACTACCCATGAATGGGTAAGACATCTCAAACCCTAAGGCTGACATAACAAAATATCAGACTGGGTGGCTAAAATAAGAAATTAATTTTCCCACAGTTCTGGAAGCTAGAAGTCCAAGCTCAAGTAGTTGGAAGGGTGGTTTCTTCTGAGCCATAAGGAAAGAATCTGTCACAGACCTCTCTCCTTAGGTTGTAAATGGTAATCTCCTCCCAGTGCCTTCACATGGTCTTCCATCTCTGCTTATATCTGTGTCCTAATCTTTTCTGTTAAGGACACAAGTCATATTTTATTAGGATCAACCTTAGTGATTTCATTTAACTTAACTAACTCTTTAAAGACCCTACCCCCAAATAGAGTCAAATTCCGAAGTACTTTGGGTTAGGGCTTCAGCATTTGAATTTTGCTGAATGTACAAGTCATCCAGCTGACACATGGGAGCAAAACCCACTTTGTATACTTCCTCAAGTCTGATCTTAGTTTAGTGATTATTTCATGAGCCCTATGATTCACACTTTTTCACAAGTTGACATCTATGAAGTTTATCTATATAATATATGGTACTCATTAAGGGCAAGACCAATGAAGGACTCTATGTAACTTGGAAAAAAGAAATATCCAAAAAATTCTGAGTATCTACTTTGTGCTAAGCTCTTGAGCTATCTGAAGGTGCCTGCCCTCAAGGCTGGTGGGCTGGTCAGACACATACTTGAGTGATTATAAGACAATGTGTTGTTTCATAAAGGCACATACTGAAGAGCATTAGGGACACATTGCCAGGATCACAATTTGGGCCTATGTTGAGGAAAGATTATTAGAGAAGGTAACATTTGACCAGGTTCTTAAACAAAGAGATTGCAGGTAGAAATGTGGGGCAAGTCATAGACATTTAAACTACAAGCGATTCTGGTAAATATTTTCTTCCTCATAGTCTCTGCTGTGGTCACAAAACCACAAGATGAAAAAAACCTTAGAGGAAACCCCAAATCTTCCTGCCCAAATATGTTCTTTCCTCAAGTCTTCTCCATCAGTATATAGAACCATATTTAACAAGTTATTCATGTCAGAAATTGTGAATATATGTACCCACTAACACTTCAGATTCAATAATTGGTGAACCCTCCAAAATAAGACTTGATTCCTCCAACTCTTTCCATCCTCACTTTCAGGCCCCTGCTCCAAAACCCCACCATCCACCTTCAATCCTACTTGAAGAACCCCTGACTTCCAAATGGTCTCTTCTTTTCCATCCTTGCTCACTTCCATCAATTTTCCACAAAACACTCATAATAATTTTTAATGTTAATCAGGTTATGTCATGGCACTGCTTAAATTTTATTTTCTATTGTTTAGAATAAAATGCAAATTTCTTGCCTTGGCTGAGGAAGCCCTATAGACTTGAGTCCTGTTCCATTCTCCAATCACATCTTGTTACATTTCCCTCTTTTCAAATACTTCAGCCATACGAATGTTTTTGAGCTCCTTGAACATGTCAAATGTTTGCATAAGCCATTCACTCTACCTGTGATCCTCTTAATCCCTGTGTTTGAGTTTTTATGTCTCTTTCTCAGAAAGACCCTTCTTTCTTGGCTAATCTAAATTAGGTAATCCATAATACTTTCTCATAAAAACCATAGTACTGATCACAACTTAAATTATGAGTTTGTGTATGCACATGTTTGATGTCCATTTCCCTACTAGACTGATGATTCATGAAAAAAGTATGTTTAATTTGTTCAGTACGGTAAATGCTGTGCTGATATGTTGCCTGGCACATAATAAGTCCTCTTGCAGTGAGAGAGCGAGAAGAGAGAGGAAAGAAAAAAAGTGAGAAAAAGAGAAAGAAGAACAGAGAGGAAATGATAGAAGGAAGAGAGGGAAGGAGAAATGGAGGGAAGAATAAAAAAAGAAGGAAGGACAATAAAAAGGTAGTCAAGCTAGCACATTTTCATTTTTACCTGTTTGGTTACTGAAAAGCTGTGTGACTTTAAGTCATATGACCTCTCTATGTCACTTTTCCTGCTTATAAAATGTTTCAGCATGATCACAGACTGGACACCCTTAAACATAAAGACAATTCCCTGTGTTTTGTGGGGAGAAGGAAATTTGGAGTAGAATGGAAGAAAACCTAGAAACAGGTTGGTTCTACTGTGTAGCTGGGTCTCTGGGGGTGGGGCGAGGTCAGGGGTATAAAATCCTCAGATAACTTTGTGTTTTCTGAGAGCAAGGAAAACCTTTCTGGGGAAATATAGCAAGTCTATTGAGAAGATGACACTGCATGGTCCTTTTAGACAAATGAACTCAGGAACTTCCCCTCTCTCAGCGTCCAGGGAAGAAGAAGAACACAGAAGGGGCCCTGACTGCTTGATAGAAAGGAACCAGAGGAGCCTCAGTGGTGATCTGTATGGATTGGTGACTGTGGCAGGATTGACACCTGCCCAGTGGACAGATGCCAGCCAAGGGTGGATAGCCTACACCCTGTAGTCATCTCCATCATCTTGGAACAATCAAAGTCCCCAGAAATGAGAGAAACCCTCAGGGATTTAATGGGAGGAAGTTGAAGTGACTGAAATTACATTACTGCCTCCTGCAGAATGAGACCTTGAAATAGTAAGAGAATGATTGGCAGTTACATCTTCCTGTGCACCTGAATATGTGAGTTGAGCTCCGAACCTGCCACGTCATAATTTTGATTAATGTCCTTTGTCTTCCACCTCATTGCCCATGTGCTCTTTATTCCTGTCATCCCTCACTCTTGTCTGATTCTCTCCCTCTATCTTTACCCTGTTTCTTCTTTCTATTCTTCTCTCTTTTCCTAGTATCCTCCCCCAGATATTTCCTTTGCCCCCCTACACTGCCCTGTAGCTCACAGTATCCAGAGCAAGAGAAACTGAACCCTGAAATGGAAGCTGGGTCTGGTCTCTCCCTTTGTCCTGGTCCCTCCACACTCTGCTGCCTCTGTTGTGTTTTCTGCTGTTTTACAACCTCTCATTTTTATCTGCTCTTCCAGTGGCTTTTCTGCAGTCTCCCTTTTCCTTTGTCTGTTGGTCGAATGCCTCTCCAAAATGGAAGATTCTACGCATCACTGTGCTCACTGGTCTCTCTTAGAAACCCTTCCCTCCAGGTGGGCCTGAGTCTTTACTAAAATCACACATTTTTTAATCTTATGCAATTCACTGTTTTTGCACATACTGTTTCCCCACTTAAAGTGACCTCTCTCATCCTCTTCACTTGTCCTAATATTATCATGTGTCAAGAAACAACCAAAGCCATTACTGGACCCTCTTTGTCCATCTTAGCCCATATAATTAATTACTCCTCCCCATTCCCAACCCTTAGAGCTTTTATCCTTCTTTTGGACCCTAGGCATTCATTGTCATATACCTTTTCCTTCCTAAATGAGATTATTATCTCTTCACAGTCAGGGATGTATCTTTTTATTGATATTAACAATCAAAGATTGTTACATATGTAGCAGGCTCTTCCTTAAAAATACAATGAAGAACATTTATTGAATTAATCAATGGTATCAATTTAAGATATGTTTATTAATTGAATAAGGAGGTATAGAAGGAACAAAGCAAGTATGTACTGAAAAATCGGGTGCCTGAAATTAAACCAACAGACTGCCCAGATGTTCTCACCCAAGGGGGAAGTTCTGCAGTTCCAAGTCACAGTTGGATGATATTTATAAGGCTCAGTATCATCTTTACTGACTTATCTCTAGTTTTCACTGATATCAGAAATAAATGCTTTTGTCATGCAGCCTAATTTAAAATTCTTGGCATATCTGAGCATTTTATTCATAATACAACTATAATCGTTTGTTTTATTTTAATGTAATTTAACTCAGAGTTACTATATAGAGAGCATTAAATTTTTGTGATGGCCCGATAAAGCCAAATGTACTTCAGAAGCAAATCTGAGCCAGAGGGCATTATTTTATGGATGAGGACATGGGGGTACAGAGAGGTTAACAAGACATGAGGCTAATTGGTGAGGAGATGTGCTCTAGAAGACAGATTCCCTGATACAGATCCCATACCATATTTTTGCCTACATCTGCTGCCTCTGTTAGTGAAAGAATCAAAGGATAACCTGCAACATGGATTTTTCCCTACATATTCTTTAAATGCCATAAAATATTATAGCATAATCTATAATATAGTATAATAAGAGAAGTGTAATTTTCAGCATGACAGAAAAGTTCTGTGGCAGTTCCTCTCAACTCAGGCAGGATTGAAGTTGGTGTAAACATGGGACCAGGCAAACATGGGACAAGCTGAGCTGAAGCCAGTGCTGAGACTTCAGCCTTGAAAGTATGGGAATGGCCAAGGTGAAATGAACCACCTCCATCCCACATTTGCTTTGTCATTTGCCATCCCTCCTTAGTAAAGAGCTTTTGCTCACTCCCTCCAATTCACCTTGATTTATCTGACTTTAAACTTGTCTCAGCTCTGTGTTAAGAGGAGGCCCAGGGCCTGGTCTTCCAGTGTCACATATGTGCCCATTAACAGTGGCCTGCTGGTGACAAGGAGTTAATCCACTAGCTCAGGAATATGGCACAGATAAAAACACTTGGCTAATTAACCAAAAGACTGGGTTTCACAAATGTTTCTGCTGTTAGATAACCATGTGGATTTGAGGTTCAGTCTTCACATGGGAGTTGGAATAAAAAAATGCTTGTCATATGGTGTTCCAAGGAACACCGGTGTCTCCAAGAGGGGCTTCTGTGGCTTTATCAGTGGAGTTATCAGGTTAAACATCCACATCTTCCAATCTGACTTCAACCAGAGCTGTTCTATTTTTATTCTGTATCAGTATCTTGCATAATACTTAATCAGAAAAATGTAAATAAGTTCTTCTTTAAAAGCAATAGCAATAAAAAAAAAATTTCATTGGAAATCCATTAGAGTAGCTAATCTTGAAGGTGCCTACCAGGTCTTTCAATCTATGAGACATTTGGAGGAGGCTGGGACTGATGATACATTTCACATCATACCAGGTAGGCCTGGTCCTACCTAGGATCAATCTGTATTGTTAAACGTGCCCACCAGAGAAATTCTGAGAGAGCCTCTCCTTCCCTTGAGGGCCCTCTAGGCCATAAAGCAACCCAGTATTCTAGTTTAAATCAGAAAGTCACAAATGAAATAAATTTCTTGCAATTTTCTTTATTGCTTAGACCCACTGTGAAAAAGCTCTGGGATCTTATGACGATCTCATTTAAAAAGTTTATTTCAGTGAATTCATTGATCAATTATATGCTATCCTCTAGCTTGGTACTGTTCTGTTTCTGTGCTGATATTTATTATTTTGTTGCTTTGTTTATTTTTTTATTTTCTATTTTCTTTCCGTACTTAACCCCAGAACTGTAGTCCTACATCTCTATAGGGTAAGAAAACCTAAGGACTGATGTTCTTTTTTCCCTTATATATTTCCATTGAATTTTTCCAACCTCTATTTAACACCAGCTGAATGTCCATTACCAAACTAGATGCAAGAATACACAGAAGAAAAGTTTAAAATAAGGTTCCTGTCTTCAAGGATTTAAAGTGGATCTGAGAGAAAAATCTTCCTCACAGAACACCAGCAGGTAACAAAGAGAGAGTGCTAAATTAGTTCCAACCACCTGCCACAGGTCAACACTAAATTTGCTTGGCAGGATGGAAAGGGTGAGATTGGGGCAAGATCGGAGTTTTCAGAGGTTTGACCTGCTTGTTCAAGGGCTAAAACGATCTGGACGTGAAGAGCAAATGATTCCTTAAGAGAAAGGGGAGAAAGTGGAAGACAAGTCCCAAGGGCCAGCTGCTCTGGAGTGAAAGCTGCTATGTCCGAGGGCCCAGGCACCCAGCTTCGGCCACCACTTTCTTGGCGGTTGCTGCTCGAGTGACTTACCTGCTCTGGATCTCAGCCTATCACTTCCGGTGGAAATCCAGCTCTGGGGCTCTTGTTTATCTCAAAGGTGCATCTCTATTTAAAAGTGTTTAATGCTTGCCACGTGCTTACTGCTTACTACCTGTGAGAGAGCTCCACATTATTATTACCATAATCATCATTTGCCACATGCTTGCTTCACTTGAACCCATTACTCATGCCCTCCTTCTCCCAGAAGGAGCCTTTCACCATCTCCCAGGGTTCATATACCTGCTCTTTGAGAGCTGAATTTACTAAATGTTAAATTTTAAAGTGACCATTTCCAAACACTTAAAGGAACTTAAAAGGGGAAAATGGTATTATATTGGGAGTCCTCAATCAATAAGTATGCTTATTTTTCAGAAGCTGAGGGTGGTTGAGGATAAGTCAGTGTTCTCTCAAAGGCAGTAAAAGAAAACAGCCTACTGAGTGACTAAGGAAACATAAGAGCCAAGATAGCTTCCAAAAGAGGGGGTTTCCCACATGTGAACAATCTTCCACATTTTCCTATTTATTCCATGATCTTTCTTTCTCAAGCCAGCAACAATAATCTGAGAATAAGTTCACATTTTCTAAGGGAGAAATACTGTCAGGCTTGTTAATCTCATGCAGATGTGATGTTACTTTTGCTATGTTGTAATATGGCTTCTTAAAAATCAAGTTGGAAGGGGGAGGGGGGAAAAGCCCACCAAAAAAAAAAAAAAAAAAACCAAAAAAAAAAAAAAAAAAATCCAACAAATATTCACCAACCCATATGGTCAGTAATTGCTGTTTAATAGTCCTCCTATTACAAACCTAAGAGGCAGCAGTCTGAATTACCAGTAGAGTATTAATAAACAGGAATGAGTTAATAGTGCATAAAGACCTTCTAGTGGAACAGTGGGGGAGTTGAATATTCTTTTCTTCAGTCAGCTGTAAGTAATTACTGCATGGTGTGCTTCTGACTATTACCATAACAGAGCAATTGGACGTGAAGAATGGATAATAGTATGGACATGGAGGTATTTTTAGAATATCAGCAGTGAAGCAGGTAACTGGCCTACTCCAGTAGAAACCTTTAAATAAGTTTTGAAGACTTTTTTTTTTTCTCCTTATGACATTTAGCCAGGGTAGAATTTTAAAAAGATCAATCTAATAAATTATTTAAAATAACTTTACAAAGAGGATGCCTGTGAGATGTAAATAAGATGGCAAGAAGGGAGGAAGGAAAAGTCTAAAAAGCCCAGGCGGACAGGAGGCATCTAGTTACTGTAACTACATAATCACAGGTTCCTTCCTGCTCCTTTGAGAGTCCAGCCTGGATGCGAATCTACTTGACTGGCTCCCACCGGCTGCTCAGGTGAAAGTGAAAATATTCAAATCAGAGCTGTAACCATGATTGCTGGAGTTGTGGGTTTTCTAAAATTGAGTTAGTCATCCTCAGTGATTTAATGATGCATATCATTTATTTTAAAATATTATTACAGAGGCATTGACTGAGCTTCGGTGCCTTCTTCACGGGACTGTCCATTATGCAATGCGGTGGGGTATGTCATGGGCGGCGGTGTGCTGAGATACTGTCTAATGGCACAACACACGTTCTCAGATGAAAACAGCTTGACACTTTGATTCAGAAAGCAGTAATTTTGCAAATGCACACAAATATCATTTAAGGAATATTTGAAAAAAAATTGTTCAGGGTATATAGGTCCTTCTCCTGTTTCCCGGCTGCATGAGTGATGCTGATTTTTCAATTTGCAGGTTTGTTAAGCATCATGAAATGTTTTGGTTCTCAATCAAGAATATTCTTCCCAAGTGGTTCCAAAGTCCTACGCTTGAAAATAAACGTGTGTCCTCTTTGTTTCCTAGCAGCATGTGTTCCAACATACAATAGCGCACAGGACAGAGCAAGGCAATGCCTTTGATTGAAACATCCTATAGGTTTTAACTTGCCACTCTCATAGGCTGGAACAGTTTCTTCAGGCTGGGAGGCATGCTTGCCTCTTTGGGCAGTGCTAGTGGCTGGAGTTCAACTGGGGTGGTTAGGAGCGAGGACCCAAGTCCTCCTCCTGGGAGGAGTCTTGTCCTGCCTTGTGGCATAGGAGCTGATCAGGTGACGAGCTACCTCAGTGCTAATGACCTCAGGGTCCCACCTGAAAAAGAGAAGCACAGCCTATGAGACAGGTGGCAATACTAAACTGATCTCTGCTCACTGTTTTGAAGTCCTCTGACAAATAAGTTTGTGTGAATCAACAGTATTGCCATTATTTCTCCTGTAAAATCATATCATTGTGTCTGAGGTCTGCCAGCCAGCATGTTCTGATTCATCTAGACACAACCAACACCACCTTTTTTTTTGCTAAAAGATGCTGCAGTGCAAATTTACAGATGAGTATTTTACCTGTTTAGTTGGTCATTCTCAATAGAAGTCAAGGGCACACCGGTACAGGTGTTACTGTTGCCCAAGGAGAGAAGCAGCTTCTCCATGTCACTGGTTTTGATTTATTTTCTTGTGTTTGAAGAGAGAACAGCTCTATTTTCCTGAAGTCTACAAAAAGATGAGGACAAAGGAAAATTTGGCCAATTAAATGCCAATTTTTAACAAAGTTTTTCACATAAGACAAAGAGCCATGGTCATTTCTAGAAAGTACTCAGGATCTTATGACTTAGGGCATCTCAGTGTTTAGCATCTTTATGTTTCTAATTTAGTGCAATTTTGAGATACTTATAACTGACTTTGCATGTGACTGCACTATTTGTGGTCATGACCGTGCCCCATCTAAATTTATTCTACAGCCCAGTTAATCACAAACTTCCCAAGGGTGTGTGTGGTACCTTTGGGGTTTATAGCCAGAGTTGCCTCTCCATTTTCAGCACCAGCAAAGACTTCCCTAGGAAAAGATATCACCAACAATCAGAGCTGTTGCTATTTTAGATCTAGAAAACCCTCTAGGGATCAAAAGAATAAGAGATTTTTCCCAAGAGTGAGACTAAGTGGGGAAAGAAGGCCCCAACACCTTTATATTTCCATTTAGCTGAAAGGAGCCCAGGGGGAAAGAAATACCTGGAATTATTAAGAAACCAAGTAATTTCAGAAACCATTTCATCTCTTCAGCATTTCAGCTGGTATCTCTCTAGTCAAGAATTCTTGGTATTTTTCTGGTGTCTCCATTTAAACAACTTAGCAGGCCAACAAACCATTAAGGTAAATTGTTTAGAATTGGTTATGCAACTCAATTTGTATATAACTTTCCAGACTGGTAGAATTATGGGTTGTTAGGACAATGAGTAGAACTCACCAAAAAGTGTTTTTCAGCATCTGACAAATAATCATCTGAAATTTTCAGTTGTATATTAGCATATTACACATAATAGTGATAATAACAGAGGTCTAAATAATCTGGCCTGTGCCTACTTTACTGATTTGATCTCCTACTACCCTCTCCATGGTCTTATATCAGTTCCCCCATCAGCCTGAGTTTATCCTTACTTCTGGGTCCTTGCACTGTCTGGTCTCTCTAAGTGGAAGGCATTCAGCCTCCGTTTAAATGTCATCTCTAAGAAAGTATGCTTAATAGCTTCCCAGGCATTCCCTAAGCATTGCTCTGTTTTATTTTCTTCACAGCATGTATACCAGTTGATATTTTCTTGTTTGCATGTTTGGAAGTCGAACTGTTCTCAATTTTTGACTTCTTCCCTGCTATAATATACATGCTATGTGAAAAGTAACTATGGGTAGAAGATAATCAAATCCTTACCCCATTGATGTTAGGCTTAGTCATGTGATTTGCATTGGTTTACTAAATATTGGTAGGTGTGAGAAGAACAGAGACTTTCAATATGTTGTGCATCTTACTCACATCCTGGTGCTCCTCCGATTCCCTATAAGAAAACATATTTTGTAAGTAGTCATTTTTTGAAGAAAAATGAAGGCACTCTTAGAACTAAACTTAACCTAATTAGAGGCCTAGAACCAAGTCACCCCATGACCTGAAATAGTGCTATTTCAGCCTACCCATGGGACCATTTGCAAAAATACAAACATTTGTTTGAGCTGCTGAGAGTTAGACTTGTGTGTGAAGCTTGTCATTCACTGTAATTGTGCCAATTGCTAATTAATATAGAAATTACACCAGAAATGGGCTTCTTCTGTCAACAAACTTAAAATAGTGTCATCTGGTTTGGGCTCACATAGCGAGTAGAGAGAAATTCCACAAAACTCTATCAGAAGCTGGAAAAATGATGACCCATATTATATAAACAAAATGTAAAACCATTGACTATAATAACCTAGAAGGCAAAAAAATGGACTAAATGTACATAAAGCATTGGGCTGAGAAATTTTTGAGGCAGAATGGTCATAGTATGAGTTCATTGCTATTATCTGCATTTGATAAGTTACTACAAGAAAGAGATAATGTTGGCCAAAAATAAATTGACTCTTTTGAAAGCAGGACTGGGTGAAATGAAAGAACTCAGAAATTCTGGGAATTTTAAATTTGAAAAATTAAACTGTTTCATTCTATATAAAGGGGTGGCCATTAGGATATGGCCACAAAGTAAAGACAAAAATTAAGGAGTAGTTGTCACTCACTTTGCTAAGACCCTTGAAAAGATTAAGAAGATAGAGTACAACACACAGATAACTAGCACATGCAAAGTATAGTATTCCCTCACTTATCACGGGTATTATGTTCTAGAACCCCCTGTGATAGGTGAAAATCCGCAAAGTAGGAATCTTATATTTACTTTAGTATTTATATATATTTTAAGGCTTTATAAACCCTTCACACACACTTATAAACCATTCCCAGTCCCTTACTAACCTTTCCCATTCCCTTATTAACCTTTTATACAATTTTCTAAACACTACTTATGTTCTTAAACATAAGAATTCTATATTCTTAAACCTACGTAACTTTAAAACCTACGTGCAGCTTTGGGGAGCACCTTGGAGGCCTGGCCTGTTCGGGGTGGGGGTGGGCGGAGCGAGGGGATTGACAAAGCAAGCCGTTACACAGCGTCTTTTCTGTCCAGGTGTTGTTTGCACCAGTGATTGGGAAATGGTGAGGTGGTTGCAGACCTTGCCCTCTTGTTTGCCTCCCAGTGCCAGGTTCTTTCCCCCTCCTTGGCGGAGGGTTGTGAGGCCAGGGGATGGGGCGCAGGTGGCTCAATGGGAAGCCACCACGCTGAATTCTGAGAGATCCCAGGGTCTGGGGGCCCAGCTGGGGGAGCCAAGTGTCCCAGGTTAATGCAAGGCACAGCTATGTCTGCCATCACTATCCTAGCTGCCTTGCCCAGTTATTTGGGGGTCATGCTCCCTGAGTTCCCTCCTTGGTCTGGGCCTCAGTTTCCTTAAGTTTTTCAAGTTTGGGAAGTTCTCCCAAAGGCCTGACAGGAGCACAGGGTGGTCCTAAGGGGCTGGAGGGAGTCGAGCTTCCTTGGAGCCCTGGGAAGACTTGTTGGGGAATAAGCAGCTGTGCTAATTGAGGCTTCATGCAAAGTCCTTTCCCTGGACCTAGCCAGCCTAAGAAGTACCCTCAGAAGGTTCTAGGAGTATCCGGCTTCCAGGAGCTTCCAGTTAGCAGTAGACCAGATGACACAGCCTTTTCTAAGAAGAGACATGTATTGATGCTGACTGCCACAAGCTAGGTGTTGTGTGTGGCTTATATTCACTTAGTTAGCAAGCCTAGGTCAGAATTAAAGCATGCACTTTCACTAGCCCCATTTTAAAATACATTTTATTGATTATGCTATTACAGTTGTCCTGTTTTTTCCTCCTTTGTCCCCCCTCCACCCAGCACCCCCCCCTACTCCACTTTCTCAGGCAATCCCCCCACCATTGTTCATGTCCGTGGTTAATGCATGTAAGTTCTTTGGCTACTTCGTTTCCTATATAGTACTTTACATCCCGTCCTGGCTGGTTTGGCTCAGTGAATTGAGCGTTGGCCTGCGAGCTAAGTGTCGCTGGTTCGATCTTCCAGTCAGGGCACATCAGAGAAGGAAAACTCTGACTCCAAAAAACCTCCGCTGCCTTGCGGCATACCTCTTCAGGGGAAAGGCTAAGGGAGTAAACCCCGACAGAAAATCCGGAGCCGGAGTCCCTAAGGCGGTTTGACGTTGTAGTCAACACCGGCAACTCCTGCGGCGCACCTGAAGCCAAGCTGTATTGACTCCGTCTTTCCCTTGGACCCTTCAGCTGCGAAGAGAGGGGGGGTCTGCTGCATGGGCAACAGCAGACCCTCCATATCACCCTGCCCAGGCTCTGTAGCTTCAGCTTCACTGGAGAGGACACTCCAGCGTCATCGCAAGATGTGGATTCAACACGGGAGCAGACAGATACCGTGTCACTCCCGAGTCGGACTGCACAACCATTCTCGGCGGTGCAGATAGACTCTTAAGAAACTACACCATCGTCTCTCGAGACGGATGGCTGCCGATACGATACGTAACTTTAACAACATCTGTATACAGTACTGCAAAATCCCACGATATAGCAAAAAATCCATGATAACTAATTAAATATATTATTTTTTAAAATCCCGCAATACAGTGAGGATGCGATAAGTGAACCGCGATATAGAGAGGGACTACTGTACTTCCATTTTTGTCTAGAAAGGAGCATGTCTCTAAATGAATTGTGGGGAAGGCAGCTGGAACATGTAGTTAACTGGAAAAAAAAACATAGAAAATGCACAAAATTTTTTGAGGGAGTCGTATTGGAAAAATTGCCACTAGCCTAGATTAAAAAAAAAAAAAAAAAGACAAACCGTATGTTTGAGGTATATAAAGATCTCTACACCCCCAAAATTTTACATGCGTAAGCAGGCTGAAAAATCTGCTCTGCTACCAGGAAGAACCTATTCTTCAGTATTCATCAGAAAAGCCAAAGATGAAAAAAGGAGTCCTCAGAACAGAGCAAAGAGGAAGTTTATAGTCAGCTCTCAGGTACAGAACAAGGGCTTAACCAAAGTATATACCAATCTTTTGTAGGGGATCCCAGCAAAATTTGCTCAGCACAATTTCAAAATTGTTATAGCCAGTGACTTCTATGTTTCTCTTGTTTTCGTTTGTTGAGCATAACTGTTTAATCTGTTTATCCCATCCCTATTCCAACATTGCATATTAGATGTGTAGGGGCGGATACTATGTCTTTTAGTTCATAGCTATTCAGACCAAGAACAGTTCCATCTTGATCTGGATCATGAGAACCTGGACTTTGAACCTGATGGGTGAGACTTCGTGGGGTTTTTGGAGTGCCAATGAGTATATCCCATATAGAGAGGAATCTGAGCAATGGTGACCAAGAGGGCAGACTACGGTAGGTAAACTGAGCTGTTAATTTCAATACCTCATTTCCTCCCTATTATAAAATTATACATTCACATTTTTTTCCATATAACTTACAGTTCTTCCCACTATGAATGAAACATACTTGATCCATCCTTGTTGGGCTGGTCCGTGAATTGTCTTGGTTAAAGAAATGTTAGTAAATGGGTCTGAAGCAGTTTTAGACTTGCTGACATGATCTAGCTCAGTCTCTGCACTCCTGCCATTCCCCATGAGGAGAGCATGCCCCCAGATAACTGCTAGTCCAGGGAGAAACCAAAGAGAGAAGAGGAACAAATATGATCCCAATTGACAGTTTTGAGCCAAGATAAGTTAAACCATGTTAAGATGAATCACATTCCAGCTGACTCACAGACTATTTGGTGTTTCAGTTTAGAGCTTTTAGAATTGTTTGCTTCACAGCATTATTGTAGAATAAATGCTGACTAATGCAGCTTACAGGTTTGTTTATTGTCTGCCCCCATGGGAATGTGAGCTCTATGAAAATGGAATATTTTCTCTCTAGTTCATATATGTATTTCAGTAGACAGAAACATTCTAGTCAAGTAGATATTTCAAAATAAAGAAACAAAGAATATAATGTATAGAAAATTACTAATTAATCTTATCTATTAGAACCCTATTTGAGTATATCATCTACTGAAAGCTTAAGGTTGAATTCGCACTGGGCAAAGAAAAGTGGCATACGTATAGGAACAGAAGCTATGTGGAGTTCTTCACAAGAAAATATTAATGATCTCCTTGAGTGGTGTTATGAATGTCTAACATAGAGATAGCTGTAGTGACTAGAATAGTTAATCCAGCTGAGGAAAGAGAATTAATGAGACAATGTTCCAGTTGTCTTTATAGCTGCAGCTTCAGCACCAAGTGGGCTCTCATACATGTATGTTCAAATGAATTGATTCTCACAGCCCATAGAAGCTTTTATACCCCACTTTGCCTTTAGTTATGGAAGACTTTAAAAGGACATCAGCAAATAATGCAGGCCTCTGCTTAATTTTTCAGTCTGCAGAAAATTCTAACTTGGTAGTAGCTTGGTTGCGCCTTTAGAGTCAACCTCGGAGAACGTATTCTCTTTCTACAGGTAAAAAGGAAGGAACTCTACAGATATTCTTAGCAGAACTTGATTTTAGCCTTCTACATTCTCCACTTTAGGTTCTTATATTCTTTTTTAGTAATCCTTTTGAAACGGGGTACAGATCTTCCCTATAGTCTACAGTTTGGGGGGTGGAGGAAGAAGCTAATACAGCCTTTCAAGTACTTTGCATATCTTTGGCAGGCTGGTAGCTAGATAATAGCTGTGCTACCACCCCAGGGCAAAAGATGTACTCACTTTCAGGATTTAAAAGGGAGGGTGGGAAGCCTTGAGAAAAGAAACAAGAGGAAGGAACAGGTTGTAGAAGCATGATGGAAGGAGTCGTGATGAAGGAGGATGTTGTGGCAGCCATGTGGGAAGCAGCAAACAGCTCTGCAGTTTGTAGTCAGGATTCGGCCATGTGGCCTGGGCTGGTAAGAAAGCAGGCATGCTGCTGCTATTTTGATTGTGCCAGCTCTAGCTAACTCTGAAGCCACCAAGGACTCTGCCTTGCAGAACTGGACTTTATCTGGGTTCTTGGAACTTGGGACATATGGAGAGGACACTCTCTTAGGACTTGTACCTTTCTTAGACTTCACCATGATCCAGTGTAAAATGGCACATGCTTTCCTGGACTACTATACGGAGGCTGATGACAATGTACCCCAGATGCTGGAGGAGAGAGCTGACAGATAAAGGATGGGGAACTATTGAGCTTGACTTTGGTTTATAGCTTTTGGGGAGGAAGGGAAGTGCTGGCTCTCAAGGGAGAACAGGGCTCTGAGCTGAAGTGCTCCCAGCCCCCTCAAGGTTGGAATATTATAAATAAAGACCTGTTTTTCTCAACACTAATTGTTGGGTCATCCACCAAGGCACCAGGTGAATGGTACCACTTCACTTGGTAGAAGTTTTCTTTAACCCAAATACCCAACCCTTAATTTAAGGTAGGAATTCCACTGAACAAGTTAGTTTCTATCTGCTATTACCCAGCTTCTACAAGGTACTATGGTGTTAAATCCCAAGGATATAATGTTTGAGTGAGACAGTTCTTGCCATCAATGTGTCTTTTGGAAAACAAACACAAGAAATCTGACTATTTTGCTTTAAAATAAGTTCTACAACAGAAAAAAACATCATGAGGATACTAAAGTAGTACATCTAAATGATACAGTGGTACAATAAAGAATGAAATTTGAAATAGAAGATAAAGAAGGGACAATGATGTTAGAAAAGTTTTCCCAACTTGTTTTGTCTATGTTTATACCCACTGTAAAATAAAAATAAATATCAGTGTGTCCCTGAAAGAAAATTACCTGGATGACCAGATATACACTCTAGTACTGAATGGAAAAGAGATAAAGTAGAGTTTGTAGAGACCTCGAAGATGCTTTCTCATGTAGGAAAGTGAATAAAAGAAAATGTAAAGTAAGGAAATGCAATTTTAGTGAATATTAGAAGGACAAGGATTTTCCTTCACAATGTATATTTTTTCCCTGCCTGATCCCTCCAGAATTCAGCATTCTGAAGAAGTAAGTAAAGACCTAAGATTCTTTGCATAAAACTAATAAGACCAGTTGCTAAAAGAGGTTTTGTTGACCAAGACTTTGGAATGTCAGGCCTAAAGGAGACATGCTTGGGCTCTGGTTGTTACCAAAAAGCCCTGAGGTACTGGGACTGACTTTCAAAGGTAATAAAAGCCCAGTAGAGAAAAGGCCTGGTACCTTAGTTGGTTGTGTGGTTCATGGCAATCTTTCCATGGAAGGAACGAAGGTTGCTTTCCTGAAAGATGGCTAAAAGGAACCTTAAGGCACAATGGAAAACCCAAAGGACTTGGAAAAGACAGGTGTTTATAGGCAAGGCTGAATGGCAGGTATGTGGTTCAGCTTCTGTGCCCTGAAGGGCAGATTGAAAGTCACCCTAAAGGTTCCTTGTGTAAGTTCTAGCAAAGAAGAACTAAAGATAATATGTGATCATTTTCTGCTCTTCTTGTATTTATGCAAACAAACAGGATAAATTAAAGCTGGACTTAATGCAGTCCCTTTAATGACAAGGAGGGTAATCTTAAGGAGAAAAATCGTGATTCAAGGAAAATCTCAATGCTCAGTGGTAGACTATAAAGTAGTGCAGCTAACCATCTTTAAAGTTTATTTTCATTTAAAGTTTGTTTTCATTTGAAAGTTAAACTAGGTTTGTGACATCATCAAAGATGCTTAATTTACAGGCAAGAAGAATGTCAAATGTCTGCAACTGGATGTCTTTCCAATAAGACAGTCTTGCAGATTTAGAGACTGGTTTGTGGGTTATGTTCCATAAATTAACATGTGTGTTCTGTTTCCATAGGGCATAAGCTTATGATCTCATTACCCGGGTGATTGTCTGTATGTAAAGGCCCCACTTAAAAAAAAATATAGATGCTTTCTCAGAGTATAGTATACACACCTTACCACAATCTCAAGAAAAGTGATGAAATGGCAAGGATTCACAAAACAATAATTATTCTGTGAAAGAGATAAACAAAAGCAGTTTGTCCACTTGTTGAAAGTGCCTTTTTAAAATTTTTTGAAAGGTACTTGGAGTCAGTAGAGAGAAATTAGAAAATAAGTAAAGAAAGTCTAAAATGTAAAAACAAGACCATATTGTATAATAAAGGGAAAAACAGGATGGAATGAGGTCTTCCACAGTGAGGGTGTGACAGCACAAAGAATTAGCTGAATCTAGAGCACTTTATAGAAATGCAACAACAACAAAAAATCTTGTAGGTGATGGATTAGATAAGATAAGGTGCCCTGAGGCTGGAAGATGTTTAGTTAATTAAATTTGTGAAGTAAATGCATATCCCCCCAAATGTTAATTTTATGTCCACTTTCTATTTTTAAATCTCTCATCTTCGTGGGAACTAAATTGTGCCTATGATATGTAAAAGTTAGTCTCTTATGATATTGATCTTCCTTTCTCTCTGTATCACTCCACCTGTTCCTCCCTCATCCTGCAGGGCTATGCAGAGTCAGTTTTCTAATAGCAAATCTTATTCCAGTATTTCCTGAAAAGAACGTGTTTCTCATCCATGTATGTCTTTTTTGAAGAAAGCAATTTTAGTAGGAGAAGATGTAATCTCCCAGACAACATTTCTTTCAAGAGACACAGTAATAGGAACTCTGCCACATTTCTTATAAACTGAGATACAAATTGCAGAAAATCATAGAAAATTCCCTCCCAACCACAAATTCTATCATACATACTATAAATAATTTCATAATTCTTCTGACAGAAACCAAAGGAAAACCAAAGAATGATATAAATAAGCAGATGTCATGAATATATACATTTTTCCTTTTAAAATTATTTAATAGTCATCAATACATTTAATAATTGTTATTTACCATTGTCTTTCTTTACACATTTTCTATCAATAGTGCAAAGAAACAAACTATGAAAATAAAGAGGGGAGAAATACCTTGAAAAGAATTTGCCTCGCTGGCCACAGCTCTTATTTTTACATGCATGGTTGTATTTGATCTCCCTAACAAATTGGGTAGGGTATGTCAGGGAAAGGAAGTGGCTCATCAGGATGGTCTTTTAGTCATAAATACCTGGGTAGAATCCTACTCATTAGCACCTTCCACAGGTTAATGTCACTGAAGCTCAGTTTCCTTCATTTATAAAACAAGTGTAAATACCTGCCTTATAGGTTTGTTGTGGGAATTGAAAGAGGGAAAATAAAGGCCTTGGTACATTGGACTAGATAATTAAGTCTATAAATACCAGCTAGTGTTAGTATGTCAAAGGTGTTACTGTTTTTTCCCACATGACAGCTGATGTGTCTAGGAGCATGTCTAGCCACGCTGCTGACCACACTGAAAGAAAACTTTCTCTTTTACTTTTTCATATGCAGTGATGACCTGTCCATGTTTGGCACTTCTAAAAAGAGAAAAATAAAAATCCACCAGGAAAATACTTATTGATGTCATTCTAACTGAATTATTAAATATCTTTTAAACAAATGAGTGAATTTAGATACAATCTTTTAAAAAACGCCGTAGTTACAGTTTGAGCATGGGTAGAGCTCTGAAAGGTCAGACTCAGTCCACAGGGTGGGCCACTGCAGTCTGTCCTCCACCCCCAGCTAGCCAACTCTCACCTTAATAATATAAGTAAATGGCTATAGAGTTCCAGAATTCTTGCTTCTTTAATGAACTGCAAGAAAACCTCTTATCTCTCAATGTTGAAGATTCTGCTGTTTCACTTTGCATAAGTTTCAAAAACTCAATGTTCAAACTCCATAACAATTGCAAAAAGTTCTATTTGAAAATAAATAAATAAGTGAGAATTTGAGTGGAAATGCAAACTATCAATCAACTATGTAAGCCATCAGCTAAAATTGGTTCTGTATATCTTGTTGTTTGCTGGCCTTCACCAAAAGTTGTTCTAGATAACAGATATGAAGTTAGCAGAAGCCTAAATCACTAAACCAAATGATCCCCTTGGAAAGTCTTTTGGATTCAAGAGGTACAGTTCTTCCTCAGAGGCTAAAGTCTTTATAAAGAAAGAAGTGTGAACTTGGAACAAGACATAGAATGTATATCGTAAATTTTACAAAGCTTCTTGAAACTCTTCCTTTTTTCCTTTGACTTTACATTAATTTAACAACAATTGAATTAATTTCTGTTAAACTAATTCCATTAATTCAGGCAGAAATTGAAATGATCTCAATTAAATGCATAATAGGGAATGGCCACATAAAAGGAATCCGGCAGTGCCACTTAGGTAGGAAAAGAAAGATAGAGAATTTCTATTATATAAACTGTTCTCACTTCCATGTGGCACAGGCAAGACCCCAAAATATCTTTTTGTCCCCCAAAGAGAAGACTCAGGGGGGCTGAATTGAGCAAAGTGTGCTGAGCATGGGGTCCCCTCTTCTAAAGGACAAGGTGTAGATGCTCTGGGGGGACTTTCTAGGACAGACGCTGGTTACACTATTTGGCAGAGACTCAAAAGCATCAGCAAAATCTGAGATGAGTGAGAGTCATCTGGGGATTTTCTGAACATACTGACCAAACAGTAGGAGAGGAGGTGCCAACTCAAACCTGCTATTGACACCTGTGAGGCAAAGAGCAGCCAGGTAGAGGAGAGACCTTGCTACAGAGACTTGGGGGCCAGAAACAGAACAAGGACTCAAGTACCCCTTTCCTCTGTTTCCATGAAGGCAGAGCAAGCCCTTCTGCAGGGCTGTCTCTTAGGGTGGATATGGTTGTGCACAAGTATCTGCTCCAAGGTGCCACCTTCTCTTGGCAAAACATGTGCCCTGGTGCAGGCCTCATTGGTCTGGAGAAATGGAGGTCTTTTGACATTGGACATCACAGAGAGTGGGTATTTTTGCCTTTTTATGATTCATTCTAAGCTGAAGTCTGTGTTAGCTATAGCCCTATCTTTCAGACTTTGAGACATGATTTTGAGGAAGAGAAAAGTAGGGGTGGGGGAACAATCTAAAACACTGAACACTGAGCAATTTCCTAAAGAGGTTTATTTTTTTAGAAGAGGACTCTATAAACCATCATACTTTGAATAGATTAAATGTTAAAAGGAAAGGAGACCTACAAACCAGAAGTGACTGAAATATTGTTAATGGATAACAAGTTGTTGTTTTTCTTTCCCATTCAGTAAAGTGAAATTACATGGGCCAGATCAGAGTTTTTAGGAATTAGAAGGCAAAACTTATTTTCAGCATATCTGAGCATAGCATGAAGACATTTCCAACTCCATTGTATGCGTGTGCAAGTACAACATAAGACTAGAGGACTGTACTCCAAACAGAATCATAGGTTTTTCGTCCTGCATAATGAGATTATAAATGTTTATGTTTTTTATTTTTCACATCCTTTATTTTTTCTGTGATATTATATATTAGCTGTTTAAAATCAAAGATGTATAAATTCTGTTTTAAATAATTTGTTGAAATGTTTTATATCCTACAGTTGTATTTTTCTAAATTCTGACTGTTTTGTAAAACATGTTAAGTATTTGGTCAGTCAGTCCTGTTTTATATGTGTTTTTTTTTAAATAAAGAATATATTTTAACTCATAAATCCTTTCTAACTTTAACGGGTTTCTGTTTTAATCCCTTTATTTCAAAGATCATATTGTGTCTCCTTTTTTCTCTTAAAAGTTTCAAAATGGCCTTTGGCTAAATGCAATAAAAATTTGCCCTGACCTGACATAAAGAATGGAGTATGTATATAAAAGCACTTTGAAAACTTTAAAGGACTTTAAAAGGCATGGTGGTATTGGTGGTGGGGGGAGGGGCACATGGAGGGTGAGAGGAAAAAGACACAAGAGGAGAAACTTGATTGTATCTTTGCATAACATAAACTTCAAAGGTTATTCTTAAATAAATTTGCAAACAGAAGCAAATGGAGTCACTGTCTGGCATTCATGAATGCTCACAATTTTATAAAGTTAATCCCAAGTCTGTAGCAACATGGCCCACCCTTCAGGTTGACATTTTTTCTGAGTTGCTTGCTGCTGCTAAGAGCAAGGACCTCCTCCAATGGAGTCCAGGGGACCTTGGAGCTACTGGTCTCAGAAGTGAGAACCCAAAAGCCAGCACCTGTATCTCTGTTAAGAGCTGTCCTAGAAGTGAGTCTCAAAAACGTGAGCATTATTTACACCGCACCCTCATCATATCTTGGAAGGGCAACTTTTACAGGATTCCAGACTTTTATGTTGTTTAGCCAGATCTCTGGCATACTTAGCTAAATTAATATTCAAATATATATATATATATATATATATATATGTATATATATATATATATATATTTAAAACAGAATATGTTTTCTAGGTGGTACTAAAAATTGATCAGCTAATTATTACCACACCTTACAGCTCTGCCTAGAGTATTAGTCCATCTCATCAATATACACTTTGAAAAAATGTCGGCCTTAGTCCTAAGCTATCCCTGCTCCATTTTAATTCATCCATCAAACAAGTAGTCCTGAATATTATTCCCCCTGTCCATTCTCTTCTGTCCCCTCATCTTCCCTCTCCTTTCTTATCTCTCATGATGTCAAGTTATTATATATAAATACTTTAATATGTCCATAGAATATAAAAGCATTTCAGATTTGTTTTGAGTAGGAAGGGACGGCCTGAATTTCCAGAGTACAGCTCAATCCTTTACCACACACACATTTGTGTCTACTCCAGGGACTGCATTTCATCTTCATTCATCCAGCTAAGGAGAACAGAGGCTAATTTAGGAGCCTCTTTATGCCTGTACATATCTAGCCAGAGGGGTCAGTGTTGATTGATGCAAGATATTCTGTCCTCCAAGAGCTCCCCAAGTCCCTGCTGGTCCAGAGAGTAGCAACCAACAGTAACTCACCTTTTAGTGCCTGTGTATTTCTGTGCCTCCAGCAAGAAACAGTCAATAAACACCAGAGGCAACTTATGTTGCCTTAGATCACTAATAAATGCCTCACACCACCACCTCAGAGCCCTTTCACAAAAATGTATTTCTCTACAAATAGATGCCGAGCCCTAGCAGCCAATTACTACAGAAATGCCTCAAAGGCTTGAAGTAGGTGGCAGAGAGAAGGAATGGCCCCTTTCTATATGTTTTCTGCTAATAAATATTACCCCCTTTTATTGAGTGCCTCCTCTGAGCCATACACCCAGGATAAGACTTAACCTACATAATCTCACTAATTTCTCACAGTTCTGGGACTCTAAAAGCTCTAGCCCATTTTACAGATGAGGATACAGAGGCTCAGAGAGCTTCAGTAGCTTCTACTTTCTGCTTCTTTACTCCCCCGGCCTCCACACAAGTAGGTTTGTGACATGTGTTACAAAGACATCTGGGCAGTTACCAGATGGTAGGCAATCCAGAGCACTGCTGTACCTTCCCTTATAGTGAAAAAAGTTCAGTGATTCAAGGTACAGGTACTCCACAGCCTGCCAGAAACAGGCCCCAATATGCTGCCCATCACCTAGATGGCGCATTTCAAAGGCCTTCCACTTTAAGGGCAAGTGTTGAATATTTTGGCAAGTTTCTCTAGGTACCACAAAGTGTTGGGTGTTTATTCTGTAGATGGCACTCGGATGGGTTCTGAATTAGTTTAAGGAAATGGAGTGTAACCTTGAAAACAAAAAAGATGACATGCTTACCGTCTTTCACGATTATTTTCAATCACGCAATCACGCAACATTCAACAGAGCCACTCCTTGGGTTAAATGCTAGTGGTAAGGAGCACAAACATGCCTGGGCCACAGAGTTAATGATTCCTTTTCATTCTTCCTCTGCTTTACCTCTGCTTCCTAAGGAGACTCATTATCTTCTTTTATACACACAAGTCTTAGGCAGGCTTCTTTGGCAGGATGAAGCATCTGTATTGACCAAAAATTCATCTGTCCACTAACTATAGAAAAGTTAATGTCTCCACATTCTAAAAAAAAAAAAAAAAAAAAATCACATAGCTGGACACTGGTTGTGGTGTGATAGGTTAGAGCTGTCAGTTTCCCACTTCATCGATATTTTCTCTTGCGAGAACTGAACCACAGACTATCACGAACTTTTCTCAACCTTCCCTAGAAACTCACAACCCACGAAGATTAAATACCCAAGATAATTGCTTATCTGTAATAACTGTGACACGAAGGACCCTGGGGATGATGCCTTATGTCGTCTCTAACTGAGCTGGTTTGCAACATTTCTGTGGTGTGGAGGGGCAGATGTGAACCATCTCTGCTTTGCAGAAGAACCTCTGAATGTGGTAGATCCAGGTTTGAACTTGGGGATGAGGATCACCACCCTTTCCTGTTGTGGAGATAAATGACCTAATATTTTGAAAATGATAATAATATTAATAGTAATATTATCTTATCTTTCTACAGTACTTCCATGTTCTTCAAGCACATTCACATGTGTGGTTTCATTAGCTTTACGTACCAAACTTTACATTAGTATAACATTTTGATATTTTTCTCAATGATACATCTTTGTATTTCCTTTGATCACCACAATGAGGAAGGCAAATATTGTCATCCTTTTTATCAATGAAGAAACTGAGGGTTAGAGAGAATGATTTTCTCAGGTTATAAAGCTAGCATTTAAACCCAGATGATTCCTTGCGAAGTCCAATGTTCATTAGTCTCCAACAATCTTCATTTGGTGCATGAGGAAATTGAGGCCACTCCCTAGGGAATCACAGAAGAAGGAGATCACATGTGCCTCACAAACCACACATTCCATAGCACAGACAGGAGTCACAGTGTTCGGTGTGTGGCCATGGCCCATGAAACCTCCCCGGAGCCTTTGTGCGGACTGCAAATCCAGTCCGCTTCCAAAAGCCAGGCTCCTAGAGTGGGTGTCTGTTGACACTTTCTCTGTGTGTTATGTTATGCTTGTTGTTTTTGGCCTAGAGAGCCAGCAGCCAGGGACAGCAGGAAGACTTTGAGCCAAGGGGTGTTCTGTGCACACTCTCGGGACAAAGATGTTTCACCACATTAGCTGCCGCTTGAAAGGATGGCCACAGCACCATCTTGCTTTCTCCTGGTTTTATTATTTTGGACATAATAAATAAAGGCTCATTCTCTTGTGTCCAAAAGACCCTTTTCAGAAGACCTGCTCCTGCTGGAAGTCTCCCGAGCCTCCTCACCTGATTACAGTCAGAGGCTGCGCATTTCAAATTAAATTAGAACAAATAACAAAAATGAATGGAGAATGGGAAGAAAGAGAAACATACCAGAAAAACTGATATTCATTTAAAGTAGCCAATGAAAAAAATGGAGCTTGAACAACTGCACTAATACTGGCAAGGATTGATATTTGTTATTTCATCTCAGGCTAAAAGAGCCACAGTAAGAATTTGTAGGGATGACAACTCCAGGTCAGTTTTATCTAGAATATCCTGATGCATATGTGACTAGGATAAACAGAAAGATGTTTGACATCCAGACCTGAATTTTTATGTCTCTTGGACTATCTCTATTTGGTTACATGATGGCAGAGGTAAGATATGAGGCATAAATCCTGGAAGTTGGGAAGAATATTTGTCCCATTGTGCCATTTTTCCTCTGCTAAAACCTGCTAAGGAAGCCATATCATTGGAGCTCAAAATTCTTCAGGAGATGTGCCCAGAGAGACCCACTGGAATGTGGATGGATGGGAAGGCAGGAGATTAATTCTTGTAGCACCTTGTCTTACTACAATCCAATGCTAATAAGATACTTTAAAATGAAATGAAAGGACTTATGGACCAAGATTACAGGATGTTTATTACCAGAGTGATTTCAAACAGAATTCTTATTGTTCCACTAAAAACAATGTGAAATCAATAGCCTAACAAAGCCCCAGAATCACTCTGGACTCCTTGATACCACTTTTTGTTGGTTACACCTCCATCACATCTGCCTGATACGTTGCTATCATCTACTTCAGCTACACTAAATATTACTCGATCCTAGAATAACATAGATATTTGATAAGACAATCTGCCTTCAGCATCCAAATGCTGAAAGGACATTTACATTTAATGTGTTTTTTCAATACTATTAGCAAAAGTAATATACTGTACAGAATATATTGTCTTATTATAGTACTCTCATCATAAAGAAACAAGGAGCACACAAAAACATAATTCATATTATATAGTCCGTCACTAAAGGAGGGCTCTCCCACAAACTCAAACCCTATTTGGATAAAATAAACTATTTGATGCTACAGAGTTGTCTTATCTTGCACCAAAACTAGTTGCATCCATAGATTAAAGACCATTATTAATTAGGCAAAAAGATTCAAGAGAACATAGTGGATGATTACTTTATAAGAAACCTTGAACATGGCATTAAATATACAATTTGCTCATGAGGTGATCCCCTAATATCACTCTTAATTTTAATTTCCAGTGGCTAGGCATAATAAAACTTTCAAGTCTCAAAAGAAGCTGGTGCTACTGGGTATTTCCTAAAAAATGCAACAATCCCTTTATTATAAAAAACAATAAGCATTCAGGGATGGGCAGAGAAAATGTCTCTTACGGCAATTATTTTTAGCTGAGCGTTGTTGTGACTGTTCCCATGGCTAAACCATGAACGTGTTTTCTGTATAAGCCTGGTCAACGAGTGGCCTTAATTAACTTTCAAACGGAGAATGCTGCGGTTTACCACTTATTAAATATCCACCACACTGAGTTACAATTCTACCCTTCCCCACCTCACTTAGTTAAGACTCCTCAAAAAACCCACAATGCTGAATAACTGGTGATTTAAAAATATGTACCACGTGTAATTATCAGACTGAGCACACAGGCTATGCGGGAAGTTTACTAAAACTTGGGCTGCTTTCATTTCCAGACTGAATGATATAATTTGTAAATTGAGAGAAAAGGATAAGTCACTCAAAAAGAATAGAATAAGCTGATCTTACTCATTCAAATGAATTCAAAAATATTAAGTGCTTGCTTTGAGTTGCAGATTCTGCAGATTCTTCCAAATTCCTCATGTCTAGGAATTGCAGGAGGTGGTAAGTGGAGTTCAAGATATGTTGACGAAGGAAGAGGACAGTCTCAGCATTTTTAAATAGTATGCCCCCTAAAGAAGGAAGAAAGAGTATAAAATTACTCATCAAACTAATTTACTCTTAATATAACATACAAGTAGACTAACCAAGCTCATTTCATCAAGCATTTTATTCATGAGGGAGATGATGCAGTTTGTGATTCAATCGAGACAGAATTAGTTTTTGTGATTAGCGAGGTTGAGTGGTTAAGGTATAGTAATAATGACATCATTATTTCTTCTCTCTTCTCTTTCATAGAATATTCAGACACACACACACACACACACACACAGACTCTCTCTCTCTCTCTCTCTCTCTCTCTCTCTCTCTCTCTCTCTCTCTTGCTCTCTCTCACCCAAACCTGTTTACATTTGGCTTGTGAAGCTTCAACTACTGTTGTGTATGTTTCAACTTGTGTACTCCCAGAGGGGGAGAAAAAGTGAATTCAGTTCTCGTCGAAATTCCACTATGTATAAAATGGTCTTGGAATTTGAAGGAAGAAAAAAAAATCCTTCTACAAATAGAACATGTGAAAAAGCCAAGGGAGAACATAACTAAAAAAACATATATAAAAATGCAAATTTTCCTAAACTTCAGCTTTGGATGGACTGAAGCATAAGTAAGAACTTCAACAAAGCAATAGAAAAAGATGACAGCTCAGAGTTTCAGAAATTTAAGACAGCAGTAGGATTAGACACTTTGGGTTGTCTTCGCACACATTTCTTATGGGAGTTAATTCCATTTGACATGCAAGACCAAAGCAAGATTACAGAGGCATAGCCCCATGGTGAGGTGTATGCTGTAGCTAAAAGCTGGGATTTGAATAATTGTGCAGGCTTACTCCAAGAATCAGGGGAAAACAGAATGAATGGATTATTACAAGGAACTTTGTACATTTTTAACTGCTGGACTTAATAAAACAACCTCGATGTGAGAGTAATGTTATGGTCGTCTGCACTCACTTTAGCTGCAGTTTGTGGTAGAACCCATCAAAGATGAGGAAAAACAGAAGCTGTTAAAAAAAAAATGGAAAGAAAAGGAAAGAATTTTGTAGTGAATGACTGGGCTGGGTCATGCCTGTATGATTTACAGAAGAACAGAAAATTTGGAAAACTTGAGAGCAACACATCTGAGCCCCAGTGAAGGTACAGGGAATTCACATCCTGTGCAAAGAAGTTTGGGGAAAATGGAGAGAAGAGTTCAGGGAAAGTGGGCCACAAAAAGTGCATTTTCATTTCACTATTTCAGCTCGTTAGGGAGGTTATTAGGTTATTTGCTACTGGGAAAAATTACTAACCCACACATCATTATATATATATATATATATTATATATATATATATAATATATATATATATTGGAATCTATGGAAGCACTTGTCTGTAAGAGGAAGAAAGAGTAACAGTTCTAAAGACTGCTCCTTGCTTAATTATCTGTCCAGTGAGAATTATTAAAATTCATTATAGAATTCTTATTTATCACTCATTAAAGTGAAAGATACAAATGTTGGGTAATGCAAGGTTTGGAGAAGCTTTAAGAAAGGGAACTTAGTCTAGTAATAGCTGAGAATTCTAAAAAACTGCCCATTAACAGTAGCCAAATAGATCATTCACTTGAAAAGTCACTGATTCATATCTGAAATGATTTCATTTTATTTTTCTCCCTTAAAATAGTCTTCATCTTTTCTTTTCATGAGAGACCACTTCTCATCCTCCTGCAGCCCTACATCCAGCCTCGGGGGGCGGGGGGGGGGGGCAAAGAAGCCGGCCCCCTGAGTGGAGGAAACTGCTGTAGGATCGGGTACTGCGGCAGTGCGCCCTCTGCTGGGAAGCCAGCCTGAGGTCCAGTTTGGGAAAATTCCCCAGACCCTGCTTCCAGGAAAGCAAAAGCGATGCCCATTTCCAGTAGTGAAAACCTCTAATAGGAGTGACACAACTTTCTCATCGCTGCTGGTGGAGATTAGAGGAGGGACATGAGAGGGTGTGAGTGCTTCATTAAGCCAGAACTCCAATGCAGGTCCCCTCACAAAACATGTCTGTCAACATCAGCCTGCCCTGTACAATGGCAACAAGAATCATGAACACATTACAAATTTGTAGACCCTAAAATTAAACTCCACCTCATTTATTTTGTATTTCAGCAGCCTGGGGATGGCTGCCATTAGAAGCACGCAGCTTTCCTGAGAAGCTCTGTGTTTCCTTCTAGGATAAGGGATCTGTATTCTACTATATGGACACACTCAGCCGTCCTGAAGCCCCTATTTGTGGGGTGTAGCTAGAAAGGGAGGCATGTGGCTGAGTTCTGCAGAAGAAAGTCAAGAATTGTAACCCTGGGAGGGAAGCAAATGGATATGTCACCACAGGAAGATGAAGAGCTGGTCTTTTCTCCCTTGTCTCTATGCATCATTTACATCCTTACTAAACTCTGCGGTTCACAGACCAGTAGCTCCAGCATCATCTGGGAGCTGGTTAGATAGACGGGAGCCCAGGACCCAACTATAACTACTGAGCCAGAATCTGTGTTTGAACAAGACTCCCTGTAATTCAAAAGTACATTTCACTTGGAGACACACCACAGACAATGAAAAAGCTAAATCACAAGCAACACATGAGCACTGAGCTTTAGAAATAGAAGGGTGCCTAGATACCACTGGCTTTCTTAGGTAAGGAAACCAAGGCCCAAAGAAGAATGCAGCTCCTTACACACTGAAGAAGGAAATTTTACATAGGCCTAGATTTGGTGTGCTGTGAATGCTGGAACATAGCTATCACAGGCTTCCGCAGTTAGTCTCATCACATATTACAGAACCAACAGGATGCAGATCATTCTTATGTGGGAGGGAACCTGTCTTCTAATCAGCTCTGTACTACTGAAACAACTGGTCTACCTTGTGCAGAAATTGACATAGAAGTGAGATTCTGATATTCTGATTTCTTCTATTCACATAATGATTGATGAAACACATGGGAAAAATAAATTGAATTATGTTATAATCTCCCAGGAAAACATAATTAAGTTGCAAAGCATTCCCATGAAATCCTAAAAGCTTAATATCATCTAGACAGTGACTTCTACTACATGATCAATAATTATATTAATTAAAGATAATTATTTTGATAGGATGGTGTGACTTTGGGGTTCCAGTTATTCTTGATCTGACATATTGGTCCAATAGTGAAGACTTGGTTGGAACAAAAACTAGATATAAAGAGTTCTTTGGAGGCCCCCCAAAACTTTATGATATTTATGCTAACTTCTACTAATTTGTAATCTGACCACCAATTTGATGCTTATTCACACTATCCAATGGGTAATACTTGCACAAGATCAACAGAACAATTTATTCATTATTCTTAATTCTATATGAAAAAGAAACTAGCTATCTTTAGCAAGTAATAAATAATATATAAAACATAACATAAAATATTCCTTGAAATTTCAAAATTCCAGGACATCCAGTACGTTCTTTGGGTGCACATAGGACTCTCAAGCTCATCGGTGGCAGCTTGGGGCCAGGGAGCTAAAAGAACCTGACTCAAAGTTAACATGCTCAGAAAGTTGGTGTGAGCATGAACTCTTCAACATTCACTATCTTTCTTTATAAACACCTGATTATAAAGATTAGCCCTGTAACACATATCTGGCAGTGCACATTTTAAGCACAGGCAAAATGGAGATTTCTGGTTGATTCTCTCTCTGCATGTTCCCAAGACAACCTCAATGGGTATTTTTATCTTTTCACTTTCATAAAAGCATCAGTGAGCATCAACAGAAGGTAAAAAGTGAGACAGGGATCTAAATTAAAAATAATAATGCAAGGGATTTCACAAAACAAATACACTCAATTTGGGATTTTTTAAAAAAGTAACAATCATAGTATGTTTTTAACTTCCCTGAATTTTCTATATTATTCTAGGTAACATGTTAGGTTGTTTTATCATTAGAGGACAATATAGTTGAAAGAATCACAATTAAAGTATTATGAATAAAATCACTTCAACTTCACCAAAATTTCCTTAAATTATCATAAAAGATCTTGCTGACATGATGCTCACTATAAGAGCAGCTGTAGATTTTTCTCTCAATGAGGTTGAAAGTGCAGTATTTAAAAGCCAAGGCTAAGAAGCCATTGTCACCTGGTTTGAATCTTGGATCTGCCACTTAACCACCTATGGCTTAAACAAGTAACATGCCCTCTCTCTATGCTGCAGTTCCTACATCTGTAAAATAAGGATAATGATAATACATACCCAATAGAGCTATTGTAAGGAACTAGTTAATTAATAATCATGAGGCAACTCGAACATGCATGAGATGTACTAAGCAGTCAAATTATAATGACCATTATCAGTATCATCCTTATAATTGATGTAGGTTGACTTCTTCGTGGTTATATTACTATTTTTTAAAGAATGGTCTTCTTTAAACTCACCTGTCAGAGGACTTGAAAGCCAAGTTTTAGTCTCTAGATTAAAATCTACTTTCTTATAGAATAATATTGAAAAAGAAGGTATTCATGGGGACTTGAAAGCACAGTATTACCCCTGTTATAATTTGACCACATGCACATGTGTGCACACACACATGGCACAGAACAGTAACACCTCACAGCCCAATGCCAGAAGTGACCCCACAAGGGACCTGCCATAAAGGAAGCTAAATTTGACCCAATATTCTAGTGAGAGATCTTACCATTCAGAGCAGAATAACCTGAGAACAAAATAAAACAGAAAGCAGCCCTGAGGTTCTTTTGTCTTTCCTCCAGTAAAATCAATTCTGTTATTATCCACAGTTGGGTATGGAATGGTATGCGAACAGCATGGCTTCAGCCAGCAATCCCTCTCAGCGAGCAGGTTGCATAGATAATATTCCACACCCTGATTTACTCAGCAGTGTCAAGAGAGAAAAGGCAAGGTCCATCTCAGGTAAGAAAATTTATTCTAAGGAGCTATTAACATACTAGAAAAGACAAGGGAAGAAAATCAGGGAAAATTCATAAAGAATCAAGGAGGCGAGGCTGCTTCCATCCTCACACACAGAGTCCAAAGTGATGGGCAATATCATCAGGCCTAATATCTTCCTTTCTGCTCTTTTGCAGGAGGATTGTTTAGTCATATTTCCTATTCATGCGAGAGAAATGCACCATATATGTGATGCTGCACATCAGAGTGAAATAGAAAAATCATCCCAAAGAAAGTAAGCAGACTTGTGAATGTGGCATTGTGGAACCCATAAAATAGATCAACAGTGATTGAAAGCAAGAAAATGACTCGGGTCTCTCTTAGAACTACAACAATAAGGCAATTGAGTTAACTAATAGGATCTGAGTAGATGTAAATAAGTTTTTTTTTTTAATTAACAAAGGGACTAAGGAGACAAATTTCAGCTCAGAATGAAAGAAGGTAAATGATTCCTCCCCAAAGGCAGAGCCAAGTTTTCTCAAATGAGCTTCCTCCTAAAAGAGGTAGAAGTAAAATATATGAAGCAAGATGACATTATGTGCTGTTGCCTAAATGTAGGCAGTGATAGTATCCTATTCTACAGACTAAGCTGTGAGTAATTGAATGCAAGATAAAGCAAAAGTATAGAAAAGGCCACTCAGTAACAGAAGCATGAGAATGCAGTGTGTATAGCAGTGCTAGGCAGGGTACAGCTCTGTTGAAGTGATTAATAAGGAGAGAGGTGAATAGAACAGAGTGCATATGCAGAGATTAGGGTGTAGCAAACTTTGTCCAGAGGATTGTATAAAATTGTTATTGGCCTTGAACCTACAATAAGGTAAAACAAAACAAAAAAAAAACCCTCCAAAAAATCCCCCCAAAAACCCAAAACCCACTTTCCTCTCATCATGAAAGACCCCCTAAGATCTTTTTGGTATGTCTTAGTCAAGCAACTTACCTTTTCTCAAAAACCATTTAAAAAATACAGTTTACAATATCTTTTGTATTCTCCTATGCAAATCACTCTGTATGGCATCTCTCTGTCTTTTTGAATGGGTTAAAGTGAGGAAACACATGGCACTATATATTTTTGATGTTATAACAGGAAGAAACAGACCTGAAAACAAAATTAAATTAAATTTAAAAAATTGTATCCACAACAGCCGAGCTGTGGAAAACAGCTTGACAAAGCCTAAAGGCCAGGCTCCAGTGGGCAAGAACAACAAGAGTCAGAAATGTGAGATTGCCAAGTGGGTATCAAGAACTTGGGAATGTATATTTCCAAATTCTAAGAACTTCAGTCCAGAGTGTGTTCCATTGTGAAGGACATTGTCCCTCTAAATTCCAGGTGACACAAGATAATTTTTTGAAGTAATAAAGGAAAAAATAATCCAGCCGACAGGTGTTCAGGAATCCCAAACCAAAGATAATCCTTAAGAAACACAGAAGTACAGGCAACAATTGACACCTGGTGTGGCTTGAGTGGACAGAGGCATCTCTGTCTGTGGGCTTCTCTCTGATAATTATTGGATAAGATATTAAAGAGGCAATTGAGTGTGTAGCCCTTCAAAGCTGTGAGAGCTACTCCACCAAGGGTGGCAGTCCCCTCCTTTGATTTAAACTGAGAGTTTTGAAGCCACTTCTGTAGGTAGTGCTCTAACTTGTTGCGGGAAAACCCCAAAAGTCTAAATTCAGGATTGATTCCAAAGGACTAACACATCGCCTTATTCAAATTCATAAGAGCTTTAATAGAAGAAACTTACACACATGGAAAGGCAGCTGCTCCCAGTGGTGGCCAGAGGGGAAGAAACCACACCCGTCCCAGAACAGGGTCCCTTTTTCTAGGTCATTAATAGTAAAACCATATGGTGGATAGTCACCAGAAAGAACAATGCATTCCTAAGTTAACTGATACCATCAGGCAGTTATCACTCTCTATACATTCATTAACCTCCTTCCTAGGGGCATGATATTTATCTTTGGGCAGCATTCCGGTTTTCTGGATAGTCAGTGAAGCCTGAGGCTACAGAGAATCAGGAGTCCAACATTTCCCAGATCCCTTTGCGGCTGAAGCCATAACTGCATTTCAGTGAGTTCCCCTACAGTTGTTCTGTGGGTACTTTGGAGAGAGTCATGTCAGGCAAAATGTTTTTGTCTCTAGTGATGAGCAGGAGGAGAAAAAAATAGTTCTTTGACCTTTACCAAGGTCGACATCTATGCCATGAATTCAGAAGCAGAAGGCACAAGGGCAGAAAGAAGCCAAAGGACTCCTGCAGCTGTGTTTATAGATCACTCCCACTGGGCGCTCCTGGGAGCAAATGATGACTAATTAGGGCAGCCAAGAGAGAAAAATAAGTAAATAGAAAGAGGAGCAGGTATTTTTAGGAATGCAAATGCAACTCAAATTCAGGAAACCTTGGCCGAAAACATTTCTCAAACTTCTCACCTGTTGCAGGAGGGGAGAAGGGAAGATTTTCACACAACAGGCAATCTGGCATTGGCCAAGAAGTGAAGGGGGCTGCCATGGCTCTGGGGGCAAGCACTACATGCCCTCGGGATCCTCAGGTCCATCTGCCTCGTCCTTTCACTTTGACTTCCTTAGTGACCTTTTCTCTGTGGTTTTGAGGGATATTTCTTTTTAAATAAGAAGAAAAAAATACATATAAATATTCACATACTTACCCACATGTTTATTATATTCTTTTCTATAAATGAAAATAAAGGCAAAAGAAGAAATGTCTAATTTGCAGTTCAGTTTTCCATCCTCGGTTCTGGCTCACCAATGAATCTTCTTATATACAAAGCTGACTGGAGGGAGGGGTGGGGTCGAATAACAAATTTATGTGATACAATCACATCATTTACAATCACATAATGGACCATATCCCAATTTTCAAAAGGCATAAAGTATCCTCATTAATACGATAAGTGCAGCAGTCAAATCAGCACTGTGATTTTATCAGGGTTTTTGACTGTACATGAATTAGAATGTAAAATGCATACAGAATTTTTAATGGGAAGCCTTTAACATTCACTGAATGTACTTCTTACTGTCATTTGCATCACATTAAAATGAAATTCTACATAAAAGGATATAAAGAATATGTCCTAAATTACAGTTTTCCATAGTTGTCATGTCCACACATAGAAAAATCTGATTCATAAGCTTGAACATGATCTTAAATCTGAGAACTGTCCAGCAGTTCCCTATTTGTTTGTGGGTTTTATGTGGCTGTCAGGACGGGGTGTAGATCAGCTCAGTAAGGTCAGATCTTCAGGACAAAGCTAATACTGTAAAGATTATGGTAAGCATGCGTGGAGCCGGGTGGGGCAGTTGGGATGGGGGAACCTAATTGTATTCATTGTCTCTTACTTTAGTACCTTATTATACTGTGACTGCGTTCTTCATTCCATACCAGACTATAAAAAGCCATTCATGTTTTATAGAAGTATGTTGTTGATCCGAGAGCTTCTATCTTCAGTTTAGTATACTTCAATAGAATTTATGAACCTAAATGAAATGTTGTATAAATTCAGCTCTGTATATTCTACCCTGAATGAGTAGGTGTGCATTGCTATGTACAAAGGATGCATAGTAAATGCTTGCTTCACATCAAACCTGTGTATGTCTGCTTGTATGTGGAAATATGGTCCATATGTCAGAAGTTAATCTCATGGTAATGGTAATTGGGAAAGGGTGCTTGGAAGTTTCTGTACACTGAGGCAAAGAAAAAAAAAAGTAACTTCACAGAGAAGTCAATAATTGTTACAGTGCACTTAATGTTGAATCCTGGGAAACTGAGAGTGTTTTGCATCATAGAAGAGGCCAGGTGTCTCCTGCTAAGCTAATACTGTAGACTAGGAAAGTAAATACTTACTACATACATACTGACTACTGGCCTATAGCTAGCATGACTGGCCCATGTCTGGGAATTTGCACTACAAATGACTTAACTCTATTATCATTTTAGAGTCTAAGTAAAGAGAGGATGCTACCATTCACCCCACAAAAAGACATGCATGGAACTTAGGGTAAAATTGTTCAAATTCTCAACAAATCCAGCAAGTGAGATTTGCTCCCAGAAAAAAAAAAAATTTATGTGTACATATGGCACAGACATGTGGAATGAATGGCTTTCAAAATGGCCAGCCTATCCATTTTAATTAGTTTATCTTTAATAATTTTTCTAATCACATCATCTTTGATAAAGATAAAAGCCTGTATAGACCAGCGTTTGGCATTGATGGTTACATACTGCTGTCAATTTTGGTTTATATTCCTTGAATATACACACATTGTATATATTTCACACCATTTTTAGGAAAATACCATATCCTTCCATATCTAAAAACAGTTTAAAAATATATTTATGCACCAACTGGTCCAGTTGTTTGGGCATTGCCCTACAAAGTGAAAGACTGTGGGTTTGATTCCGGTAAGGGAAAATGCCTGGGTTGCCAGTTTGATCCCCGGTCAGAACACGTACAGGAGGCAACCAATTGATGTTTTTCTCTAACATTGATGTTTCTCTCCCTCTTTTTCTCCATTCCTTCCCCTCTCTCTAAAAAATAAAATTAAAATAAAATTAAAATTAAAAAATATTTATAATGGTCACAGATTTTATCCTAGGCCCCCAACCTCTCTCTCTCTCTTTTTTCTTTCTTCTCCTTCCTTCCTTCCTTCCCTTCTTCCTATTTTTTTTTTAAATATTAAATTAGGAATTGAAATTTGTGCCCCCAAAGAAGATATATTAAGGTCCATTTTCAACCATAATAAAAATGTCCGCTTTAATACCTAAAATACTTTAAATGACAAATACCTTGTGGAGAAACAATTTATGAATGATGACCCTTAAAGTCAGCAGAAATTTCCTGATAATAGTATCACTCAATGCAATGATTTATTCTACATGTATACACATTACCACTGTAGACTTCACAATGCCCTTTAGTGGGCAGTTTACTTGCTGGAATCTTAGCCTAGCTCCTCGCTGGTTGGAAGAGCATTAACACCCCGCCCTCCCCTCTCTAAGGAACAGTTTGATCCTTTTTAAATAATATTGAAATTATTGACTTATTATGACTATGAAACAGGATAATGTGTATCAGGTATCTAGAGTAATTCCTGACACATTGGAAACAGTTCATACTAGAGGTTTTCCTTTGTTTTTTGCCAAAAGTTAAGAGTGTCCACATCTCTTTGAAGAATGAGATGCATAGATTTCAATCTATGTTTTTCCATCCATGATAACTGCATCAATTCAGGCACGCAAACTGCCCTTTCTCTTCCAATAAAATTAGTGTAATTATAATTAACTTCCCTTCTGGTCCCACTGACTCCCTAGAGATGTTACTAAATTTCAGAAATTACAAGAAGTATATTAGAGCAAAGAGAGACTAAGTTATTTCCTTTTTTTTAGTATTTGATTATTGTTTAATAAAATGCATATATTTAAGGTTAAAAACATGGTGAATTGATATGCATATATAGTGAGATGATGACTACAGTCAAGCTAATTAGCACATCTTCTCCTCACATACCCATCATTCTGTATGTGTGATAAGAGCACCTGAAAACTACTGTCTTAGCTCTCACTTCCAGTAGCTGATACTTCATTCTTATTATAGCCATCTACCGTACATTGGATACTGTGTTTTTATGGCTTATCAGGAATCAGAAAAAAAAATTTATTTCAAATAGTCTCTCAGACCCTTTGTCCTTTTAATAATTTCATCAGTAACATTGTTACATGTTAATCACTTGAGCTGGTATTTCTTTCACTTAAAAAAGAGGAGGGCATAAAGTTTTCTAGTTTTAGCTTGACTCCTACCTCATGTTTAGCATAATACAAATACATTTTTACCTAATTTATACCAAGAAAATAATGTATTTTTCTGTGATAATATGTCTGTGTAAATAATAGCAAAATGGATTACTATTTCCTCAAACTCCACATTTGTTCCTTAATACCAGGTATGTCTAAGGCATTGCCTTCCACTTACAGATAAAACCAGCAATCTATCTCAATGGAGGCAAATTTATGCCACTATCTTTTCCTCTCTTCTAAATGCATGTTGTTTGTTTTACAGAGTGTTACTATCTATGCTTCATTGTTTTCACATTTTCTGCTCAGAAGAATGCTTCTAGTATTTTACAGTATATACGGATGTGTTAAACTTATTGGCAAATAACTTCTAAAACTGCTTGAATTGTTTACTTTATATTCTCTTTTCTTTCCTCCTGCCAGCCCATATGTAAGTGCAATGATAGTCTTCAGGTAAACATACAGATCAGATACATTACAATCTCAAAGATTTTGTGTCTCAGAAAAGTCTGATTCAATTTAAATCACTGAGGCATGATAGTCCAACTTATGCTATTCATCATCATTGTTTCTTTGGAAAGAAATTACCAATTTGTATATTTGTAATATTTTAATCTAAATCTGCTAAATAAGATGTTATGCTATGGCCAATGTGGCTCAGTAGGTGGGAACATCATCCCATAACTGAAGTGTTGTGGGTTCAATTCCCAGTCATGGCACATATCAAGGTTTTGGGTCCAATCTCCAGTCCAGGCACGTTCAATCCCCAGTCCAGGTGTGTATGGGAGGCAACCAATTAATGTTTCTTTCTCACACCAATGTTTTTCTCCCTCTTTCCACTTTCCCGTTCTCTCTCCCCACCTCTCACTCTAAAAGCAAAGAAAAAAAATGTCCTTGGGTGAGGATAAAAAATAAAAATAAAAATAAAATTGAGGCCATTAATATTGCTTTTACCTTTCTTTGTGGCTTTGTCTACAAAAGGATGGGGCAGGAAAACCAATAAAAATCAGCTATGAAACTAATTTAACTAAGCTTAGATTTGTATATTTACTCCTTAAAATTCAGTTGTTCAAGTTCAAATTCTTCTCAATAAAATTTATTTATATAAGTACACAAATATGAGGACTCATAAATTTCTATTAAGCAATTTTAAAATGTAACAGAAAGGTTAAAAACTAAATCTATACAGTTGCTTTATTCATGTATAGCAGCAATTTTCAACCGGTGTGCCACAAGAGTTCTGAAAACATGCAATACCTGACTAGTCAGGGGCACTGACCTCTTTTCCCTGGGATGGTCAAATAAAAAAAAAGACAACAGCCAACACAGCAATACCCATCCAGTGTGAGTGAATAAAAATTATACCAATTTTATTTTTGTCAGACAGGCAAAAAATATATTTTTGGTGTGTCGCAGAATTTTAGTAATTAGTTTATGTGTGACATGAGATGAAAAAGTTTGAAAATCGCTGATGCATATAGCGTTATTTCAATCTCCCTGTTTATATATTTGCATAATGATAAATAATCGGAATCCTCCTTGGGCTTTACCTACACTCAAAACTTTGATTTATCTGACTATGCTTTTTAAAGATCTTTTGAACATACTCTAAGAAAGACTATACACACAAGATCCACTTTCCAGATTTTTTTATTCATTCTCTCTGTCTACCAATGTATTGATCTTGGTCAATTTCCATTGGTTTACTCTAACACTTCAGTTGCCCTTTAAGAAACTATTCTTCAATAAAAGACTTTTTATCTCATACATTGTATTGTCACTATCTTTCTTTATTTACACATCTGGTCTACTCTGCTCCTGCATCCTTTGGTTTTTTGAGAGGTCATGCCTTATGATAGCAATCAGGCCCATCTCTGATATGTCTGTCTAAGACCAGGGAGCTAATATACCCAGGGATGTCCTCCGAAGAATTGTGTGGAAAGGTAGACTGTGACTCTCCACCACCCAGAAGACTAGACACGAAACTTTCTCTCACCCAATGCATTCCAGAGGTGCTTTGGGATGCCCGAGTAGCGGGAAGCAAGGAGTCAGGCTATATTCATTGCATTCGTGCAATCCCATTCTTTCAAACAGCTCACATAATGTTTGCAGATGCTTCAGTGGGAAAGAATTTCCAGAAACTTTTGCAGACTGTACATTCCCTCCAAGCCCCACACCCTATTCTACACATGTGGAATTTCCCCCGAAGTATCAAAATGCTGAAGAACAGAACCTACGCAAAACCTCAGGTTTTCCTACTGCTCCACAACTTCTTTCTTTCTAGACTGTGCTGAAACACTGCAGCAATAAACTTCTTCAGCCTGATTATTCTGTCGATTGGTCCCCACGTATGAATATGAAAAAGTCCAGGGAAGTTTGTCTCCCAGGTCATGAAATCGTCCTTCTCCTTATTGTGAGTAGATTTGTGTTTTATTCAATGCCATATCCGACAGTCTACTTCATAGTTAGGTGCACCATGAGGTATAATACCTTGAATGTATTTATTTGCAAGTGTGGTGTTTTCTTTCTTACCCTCCCACAGAGGATATATAGAAGAGAACTGCTGTCGTTATTATTTTTATTCCTCCTACCTACACCCAAATAATTTCTCAATGAGCCAAGTTGTCTATCCTCGCAAAATTGCTACATATTCCCTTCTTCATCCAGTCAATTCCTCTTTTATTCTAGATACCAGTGCATTGACACGGACACATTGATGTTTTCCAAGTGAGAATTAGCCTATCACATTCATTTACATCCACTTAATTGCTGCTGCTATTGTTTAGTCCGTTAACCTCCAGCTAGGGTGCAATTCACATGAACGCTGGGGAAGCACAACCATTCGATTAGTTCTGCAAAGTAGATTAAAATCTTCTGGCTAATTGGAGACTGTCCATACTACTGCCTTCCTTCCTGCTTTAGATTGAGCAAATGTCAAGTCTTCAAGGGAGGTCTCTTAGTTGGAATATGGAAGCCTGACCGAACCCAGGAGCATTTTCTGAGCATATTGGTGTACAGGACACTGTGCTGGGCACTGTGCCAGCAATTATCACCAGTCTGGTCTATGCCTGCAACCTGTAACTAGCTTTTTGATTGGCAGCTTGCATTCTTCCTTTTCAGAAGGAGCACACGCATACTGGAGAAACTCCAACTTGGTATCTGGCTAAACTATTAGTATCCTAAATTCATAGTCATTTCATTTTGAAACATAAGCACTAAGAAAAACCCTTATGAAACAGTTTGTCTTATTTGAGGGAAAATGAGAATTAAGAATGTGACATTCTCACTTGACCCAAAGCCTAATGCCATGTTTGACATAACTTATTTAGAACTTAGACATGACGGCAAGCGTGCTTTGGCTATGACGTCCACAGCTTTCCTTGGCAACATGTCATCACCATGTATACATTAAGCTGAGGTGTTTTAAGATTTTCATTATGTTTTATCTAAAGAATATGGGAAGCTTCCATATCCACTCTAGGAATTCTCAGACATCACATTAGGTCAAATTTCTTCGTTTAATGTAAAATGCCTGTCCCAATGTGGTTTCAGTCAACCTCTCCAGCACATTTTCTGAATGTATCCTAAAATCCATCCACTAAAAACTGTTAACCCTTTCTCAAATGCATTATATATTTTTATAGCTTGGTGTTTTCTATATTGCTGTTCTGGCTCATCTGGGGTTTATTACAATAATTATGGACACATGTTAGAAGATGTGCTTATGTTGACCTGAGGAGTCAACATAAGAAATGATCTAAGAATATCACCTAATCACCTCAACGGACATGTCAGGATGGTCCTCTTATACCTGTTTACTGACAAACTGAGGCTCTGAAAGGTTGGTTGACCTGTGTGAAGTGATACAGTAAGTAACAAAACATTGACTTGAAGCCCAGTTCTTTATGACTTCAAACTGACTTCTTTCCTACTATATCAGGAAGGTGTTCCCTAAGAAAAGAGAAATCTTGAGCTGGCAACTTGAAGAACGTATAGGTGCTCACAAGGTAGAAAATAAGGAAGTCAACATCTCCAGGGGGAGAACCTCCAACTCACCAGATGTGGGTACTGGGTATAACATGAAAGGTAACAGCAGCAGTGATAAGTTGATAGAGGATGAGGAAGAAGAGCAATAGAAGTTGTTAAAACCATGTGATGTCTTGAACTGGCACCCACACACCAGCTGGAGAATTCCAAAGAGCTTGTGGAGACAATGAGGGAGATACTAAGACTGACTAGGGACCCAGAAATTTTAGGACCAAGAGACCATACTGCTGACTTTCTCCTCTGAAGACACCAAAGAAGAAAGCATTTCGGTACATTATCTGTGAAGGCTGCAGAAGTGGTAATTACACCAGATCATAAAGTAGACAACACAAAAGAATTAGGCTGATTCATCAGTGTGGTATCCTTCTCACCTCTTCACCCCCCCACTTTCCATTGTACATAAAGGAGATAAGCACAAGAGAGAAGAAAATACCTATTTGAGATAAAGTCACAAAGTATATTTGATGGGCCTGGAGGAAGAATAGAAAGGGAGATCCACATAATATATGGCAAAATATACTTTAGTATATTTTATTGATTATGTTATTACAATTGTCCCACTTTTTCCCCCTTTGCCCCCATCTGCCCGGTACCACCTTCCTTCCAGCAATCACTTATCAAGTTGTAAAACTATGAATTAAAATAGATTTTATCCTCTTATCTTTATTAATACACTGTAATAACAATCTAGAAGTCGAGGTGTGAATTGAGAACCTGTAGGCTCCCTTGAGTTCTATGCTAGAACTGGCAGAAGAAGAAAAACCCAGCCCCTGCCGCACCTCCTGTTCTGGCTGTCCCTGCACTCTGAGAGCTTTCAATATGAGTGAGTGTTCAGTAAGCAGCCAGCAGAGGTGCAGAGGGCATTGGTTAAGGTCCACCCCTAAGAATACAGACCAAAGGAAAGGCCTGCACAGGCCCTGGACCTGGTTTGGAAACACGGCGCAGGAATTTGGGGGTCTAGTAAATCCAGAGCATGGCCTAAATGGGGGCAGGTGTTCAGAATCCAGTTGGGAAAGTCCTTTGGTACTTTGGACATTTGACTTCTTAAGGAGAACAGCTTGGGCCTAGCAACACACAGGGCTCAAGGCAGCAGTGCTTTTGCCTAGGTCTAAACATGTATTATAAACAAAAGCCTTCTTAGAACCCATATATCCTGTTTGGGCACTGAAGTTTCTCTCTGGTGCTTCAGGAGGCCCATGGCATTGCACAGCCTTCTGTGACCCCATTCATAACAAAGCAAATGGCAGCCCTATGTTAGGCAAAGTCAGGTGGTCAGTAAGAATCCTTAAAAAGTAGCTGCAGCGTTTAAAGCTAACCTTTTAAATTTTCAAGTAGATAAAGATCTTTTAAACTCTCATGCAGTCTACATTGGCTATACCTACCAGTTTATACATAAAGATTCAAATTGCTGTTAGATTAAAAATTTTGAGACTCTGTTTAATTGCTCCACTGCCAACACACCTGGATGCACTCATGTAGAGTTTAACTAGCTATTCAATACTGTACTAATGAAAAGTACAATAGCATTCACCAGCGAATGGAACCTAGGGAGCCAGTTCTCTGCCTTTGCCTACTCATCTGGCTATAGAGCATGCTCAATCAGAAAACTCTCAGTCAGTTCAAAACAGAGCTGCTTCCACAGACTCTGTAGCCCTAGGCTCCACATCACATTTACCCTCCATCAGCCCTACTGCATAGAATAAGTTTCTCTGAGAGGATCATTTCTGTTGACCGAACTTTAAGTTCTTTCCCCAGACCCCTAACATGATTTGACTGAATTTCTTGACGCTTTTGTGTGTAAAGGTTGCAGAATGTCAGTTCTCTAGTGATGGGATTTGGAAAAGGGAATGAAACACAGAGGTTCTTGGGGTTTTTTTGATTTTTTTTTTCAGCATGTGTAAGGAAACACCCTTATCACTAAGTATTTAAAAAAGTGGCATTATAGCTATTTACCATGTTCTTTTCATCCAAAGCCTTGACACAATTTCTTATTGTTCTGAGGGCTGCTCCTAAAATCATACCAATACTAATCAGTAGCATTTATTGAGAGCTTATAATGTTCCAGACATTGCGCTTGGTATTTTTCATGTGTTTGTTTCTAACCATATACCAACCTTTTAAAATGGTTATGGATATTTTATTATTGCTCCTGTTGTTATTATCAATGTTAGTATTATAAAGATGAAGAAAATTGAGGCTTGGAAAAGCCAAGTAACTTGTCCAGTCACAGAGCTATTAAGTTGCAGAACCCGGAGTCAAAAGCAGACATCACGACAGACTCCGGAGGCCTTCTACACCATGCCACGAACGACCAATGCCATTTGTAAAGCAAGTTGTGGGCAGGCATAAAGAGAAGGCAACTATTCTTCTGCCTCGTAAGTCCTTACTTGGAATAAATTTAAAGAAGGAAACCATACCAATACCAAGGTGGAGTAACAGGACCATATTTTACCTCCTACTTAAAGAAAAATTTATCAGATCCAGGAAGTGCAGATCATTCTAAGAAGCACCAACAAACAATAGGAGTCACAAAAATGGGGAGACAGAGAAACAACACCCCATCGAAAGGAAAGGTAGAGTCCCCAGAAAGAGTGCTAAATGAAATAGAGGGGAGCAAACTATCAGATATGGAATTGAAAGCATGTATTATGGAGAAGCTCAATGAGCTCAGCGGAAACTACAAAGAACTCCAGAAAAACTACAGTGAACTCCAGAAGAACTATAAGGAACTTACTGAGAATTATACCAGCATCAAAAAGGACATGGAAGCTATCAATAAGAGCCAGGAGGAAATGAAGAATACGATCTCTGAATTGAAGAACACAGTAGAAGGAATTAAAAACAGGCTAGAGGAAGCAGAAAATCGGATCAGCGAGCTGGAGGACAACATAGACAAAAACTCACAGACAGTGCAACAAAATGAAAAAAGGCTGAACAAGACTGAAGAGGCTCTAAGACAGCTGCAGGACAACATGAAACGTAATAATATCCATATCATAGGAATTCCAGAAGGAGAAGAAGAAGAGCAAGGGATAGAAAACCTCTTTGAAGAACTAATGACAGAAAACTTCCCTAACATGAAGAGAGAAAGAATCATGCAAGTCCAGGAAGCACAGAGGGTCCCAATGAAGATGAACCCCAACAGGCCCACTTCAAGACACATCATAATTAAAATGCCAACATTCGAAGACAAAGAGAGAATCCTAAAAGCAGCAAGAGAGAAACAACTAATAACATACAAGGGAGCTCCAATAAGGCTATCATCAGATTTCTCAGCAGAAACACTACAAGCCAGAAGGGAATGGCAAAATATATTCCAAGTATTGAAAAACAAAGGCCTACAACCAAGAATACTCTACCCAGCAAGGCTCTCATTCAAAATGGAAGGTGAAATAAGGAGTTTCCAAGACAAAAGAAGGTTAAAAGAATACATCTCCACCAAACCAGTATTGCAAGAGATGATAAAGGGTCTGCTTTAAGAAGATGAAGAAACAGAGTGAGACAGAGAGGAACATGGGTACAAAGGGGAGAAATGACAATGAATAAGTACTGAAAGAAAGAAGGAACTTCTACCATTTGCAACAACATGATTGGAACTAGAGAGAATTATGCTTAGTGAAATAAGCCTGGCAACAAAAGAAAATTACCTTATGCTATCACCTGTTACAGGAAACTAATGAACAACACAAACAAATGAGCAAAATTGAACCAGAGGGCATAAGCCTACGATCTCATTACCTGAGTGATTGTCTGTACGTATAGGCCTCACTTAATCCTGTCTGCATTGCTGCCTCCTGAGACTCAATGGTTTGGCTGAACTAAGTGGCTGGGTTGGTGAAGAACGGGGTGGTTTGTGGGCTTCACTTTAAAACTGGTTTCTCTTTTCTATTCTAATGGCTTGGACAGAAAGAGCCCAGAGGCCTGAGAGGGGGGAAACCTAAAATATTTCCCTCAGTCCAAACTAAGTATAATGGGCAAAAGGGTTTTGGACAGGTGAGATGTATCTGGCATACCTTCCTCCAAAGAAGTCCTTCTTTTCCCTAATGTGGGACATTGAAAAATTAATACTTGTCTTTTGTCATCTAGTGGTTACGGATTGAATGATGTCCTTTAACCCTGTTGCCCCCAGAATACAACAAGGATGCCAGCCTGTTAAACCAAGCATGCCGTTGTCCAGAGACAGTCAACCAACCTGGAGTCTGCACGATCCTTCCCCTTGTAGGAAGGCCACCCTCCCCTCCACATCCCCACTCTTATTAGGGATTTCTTGACCCAAGGGTAGGTAGGATGATGACCATGTCCAGCTTGAAGTAGCTAGAGGAGCTCGAGACCTTCGTCCATTGTCCTTTATAAGATTGTAAAGGGTCTTAAGTCTGAGAGGGAGGGACTGTTATTTTTTATTGTTAAAATATTTAACTAATTAATTAATTATTTTTTAAAAAAAGAAGAAGAATATATGAAAGGGTGAGCCATGGGCATGGACTTGGGGAGGGGATTGTCAGGGAAGGGGGGTGCTGGGCGGAGGGGAGCAAAAGGGAAAAAATTGGAACTATTGTAACAATATAATCAATAAAATATACTTAAAAAAAGAAAAAGAAAAATTTATTATAAATATATACTCTTTTTCTATATATATATATATATATATATATATATATATATATATATATATACTACATATGTGTTTATACACATACACAGTTTTCAAGACACTGGATATCAAACAACAAAGGTGAGTAATAGCTACGAGATGGGAATCAAGTGAGATGGGCCCCAAGATTGTCCCATTTTACTCCCTTGAAAGAGTTCTTACGCTACCATGCAAAGGCAAAAACACTCTACTCATAGGTATTTACTTAATAAAAATAAAAATATATGTCTGAAAAAAGACTTGCACACGATGTTTACAGCAACAGCTATATAGCTAAAAACTGGAAACAATACAAATGGGTAAATGAAGTAGGGTAGACCTAGACAATAGAATAGCACTCAGTAATGAAAAGGAATAACTTGATATTTGTAACAAATAGTTAGATCTCAAAATATTTATACTGAGTAACAGAAAGTAGACAAAAAGGAGAACATACTATGATTTCAATTTGTATAAAATTCTAGAAAATGCAAATGCATGTAAAGTGACAGAAAATAGATCAGTGGTTGCGTAAGCACAGGAAAGAGGGTTACAAAGGGACACAAGGACACTTTGGGGTTGAAGGGTATCTTCATTATCTTGACTACGGTGATGGTTCTGTAGATGCATATGTGTCAAAACTTATCAAAATTTACACTTTAAATACATGCAGTGTGTGGTATGTCAAGCAGGCCTCAGTGAAGCTTTTCTTGTTTTTTTTAAACCAGAACAGTTTAAAATAACAAGATGAAAGGTTTCTATCTTGTTTGTGTATTTGTTTTGGTTTCTAATCATAGAATACTGCCTCATCAGAGCAGAGATACAATTTATCTTGCTAAATCTGGATCTGCAGCACCTAAAATTAGGGGTTCCAATTACTGATTGTGAGTTACAAATTACCCCAAAACACAGTGGCATAAAATGGCCATATGTCATCCGTATGGATTCTGTGCATCAGAAATTAGGGCAGAGTGGGGATTGCTTCTCTCTGCTCCATCATGCTTGGGGTCCCAACAGAACTGCTGGTGATTGGAAGCACTGGGTCTCCCTTTAAATACCAGATAGTACCTTTATGTGGAAGGTCCAGCATGAAGGCTCCAGGACAGCCTGACTCTTCATATGTCAGTTCTGGACTCTCAAGGTCTGACTCCCAAGACAGAAATCCAAGAAGAAACTGTCACCTTTCTGTGATCTAGTTCCAGAATTCACAAAAGTCACTTCTGCAACATTATTTTTAGTTATAGCAATTATAAAGATTTGCCCAGGTTTAAGGTAAAAGAACATAAACTCCACCTCTCAAATGGGGAGTTTCAACCTATTTGTCAACATTCTAGGGAAAGCATGTGGGCTGGAATATATACTGATTGGTTCAGCCACCTCAGAAAAAATCAGTCTGCTATACAGTGTTTATGTCATGCAAATGAATATATGAACAGGAGTTAGTCATTTCAACTTTGTTTGCAGTCTTACATGCTACATAAAATTAAATTTGGGCATTCATTCATTCCACAGACAGTTAGAATGCATCTATTTATACAATATAGATTGAAAGAAGAACGTTATAACCTACACCTTAGATGAAAAAGCTTATATCTTGATATGACAAATATAGGAGAAAAGATGAAGAAAATTATGGATAATGCAACCTGTCATGGAAAGTTGAAGTACTGGGGAGGGTGTTTCATGCTGTCTGGGTTGTGAGAAGGCCGAGACTGCTACCAGCTGAAGGAGTCAGTGAATGCAGCGTGGCTTGCGTGCTGCTAGGACTAATGCTTGAAAGAGCTGTGAGATTTCTATAGAAGGTGCTTGGAGACAGATGGTGAAAGTAAGGAAATAAGCAGGGAAGTTTGACTCAAGGAATTTTTAAAACCTAGCACATTATCTGAAATTCCAAGAACCCTATTACAGCACAGACTGTACACCCCACTTCCAAGATGTTCCAATTTATTAAATGTCCTCTCCCCAAGAAATTTTGATGAATAATCAGATTTTGAAACCAACTGACCCATAGGGTTACACAGATGGGAGTATAAATAGCCATAATAAATGGTTGGGACCAAATCATAGAGCAGTTGGAATATGCATGAGTTGGTCTATGATAAGATCTAATGATTAAATTTCACCTGTATTAATTAATTTATCACATTACCACACTTGCCAGCTAAAGCCTGCACAGTGGTGAAATATCAGATCACAAATCAGTAAATGATATATGATAAACAATAGTAGCATGGTTACTTGATGATACGAATACAAGCTCAAAGTGTAACATTAAGTTATAATGTTTTAAACATGAAATTTAAAGTCAGGAGAAAGCTTAGCAGTATTTAAGTCATTTACCTAGGTTCACAGATCTACTTATTTCTTCCCTAAAAGTATGTATGACATTATGGGTAGACACCCTCACATTCTATGTGGCAGAGACTGTGAGAGCTGATTTTACAGGATAGTTTTATTGGAGAAATATTTTGTGTATTGGAATGAAATGCACGTTATACATATAAGATGTTCTACCTATCATATTAGTGTCATATTATTTATAAAGCAAGGACTCCTTGTATTACTTTTATGCACTGGTAGACTTGGGTAGTCCTACAGTTTTCTTTGGTACATGATTTATTATGTTAACTAATCCTACAAATTTCCATAATAAATAAGTAGATAAATTGACATTTGTTCAGCAAGACAGTAATGTATGAAATCTATGTTCATTTGCAGAAAGTGAAAACTATATGAGAAATACAATCATTATTTGCCAGTTTGAATAGCTAAGTCTGTTCTTTGCCAAAATTCCTAATTTCTAATTAGGATTGTAGGTTATATATATATATATATATATATATATATCCCCCCCCCTCTACTCCCACCCCTTTCTCTCTCAATGGCATCTATATAATGAATACATTAAGGGAACTCAGAGTTAAGTCCATGCTTTAGAACTAGAAACATTTCCATCAAAGATGGTTTGTTAATAATAAAGTAAGGAGGTAAAAAAGCTATTTGCTTCTTTTGTGGCTCTGACCCTCCCTTGGTCCTGCCAGGCCTGCCTGAGCATCAGCAGAGTTCAGTGGTAATTAAAGCAACAGTGTTGTGAAAAAAGTGTGAATTACTTTTACAGGAAGACTTGGATGTTGCTAGTGACTGACAAAGCACAGCGGGGGGCTCTGCTGGATATTAAAGAGTGATGGTAGTCCCTGTGTTGTAAGGTGGCTTTTCAGCACAATACACGATTATGACTTTTCACAAGTTGATATCTCTGGAACCATTCGAGTTATCAGCTTAAAATTTAGATTTTTTTTTCCTTTGGCAAGGTTATGGAGCAAAAACTGTCACATTTCATGAATGTGGTATGGTAGTTGTAATGATGAAGAGTTAAAGTATGTTTTCTTTCTTTTCTTCCCTTAGATTTTTAACTCTATTATGGAATTATTTCAACCTTGAAGATTGCTTAAAACAGTGAAGAAAAAGCTACAAAGGATCATATGTTCAACCTTTTCTTGGCAAGTTATTTCAATGTCAATTACCTAGGCTTTCTGTTTCTGTCATTTTTTTAAAAGAAAGAAGTATAGACCAGCATTGTGTTGACAATGCCAAGGAATGCCCACTCTGCACTCTCAATATGGGGTATTAAATATCCACAGAATGGTGAGCTCATTCTGCCAGACCCAGCCAGGAAAAGTTCTGATCTTGCTCCTTCTTTATCACTGCAAATCTTGTTAAGCCAACTCCCACACAGGTATGATATAATGTTGATTCTACTCCTTATTCAGTGCAGGAAAAAAAAAAAAAAAAAGTCTTTAGCCAAATCCAATAAACCACTTTCTGCAGATGTGAAGCAGGAGAATAAAATAGCTCAATGGGCTATTAATCACTTCTCACTATATAAACTAACAGACACTATCAGTATTTGTGAATCAGGTTCCTAGAGCACATGTGGAATTCTATGTAATGGCATCACCAAGAGACCAGGGCAGCCTGTCTTGGTATAAGATAGAGTAAAATACAGCTGAGCGGTAGCAGGAAATTCTTATACAATGAAATCCTATATTAGTGATCTGTTTTTGAGGTAAATTAAAAAAAATGTACTGGGTAATATGTGTATAATCTTTATTGTTCATCACTTTCTTCCTTAAGTAAATATATTGAATTGATAAGTGAAATTCCTGCTCTTGCTATATTTTCAGTAACTCTGGCCACAACTACCAGCACTGGGACACCTTGTGGATCAATGACATAGTGGAGCAGGAAGCAGTATATTATGGTGGATAACAGCATAGATATTGGAGTCCCGATGTCCTCACTTACACACCGCGCGACCCCAATTTCCTTATCTGTAAAACGGGTGTAATAACCATTTCTAGCTTACTTTAAAGATTAAGTGAATTAAGATATAAAAATTGTTAGTTAAATGCCATAGGCATAGCCGATAGAAAACAATTGATAAAAGCTGTTACTATCATCACCATCATCATCATCATCATCATCATCTTCATCATCATCATCAGTAGCAGCAGCAGCAGCAAATTTGGTGTTGTGATGAAGCAAGGTGAGTCTGGAAATTCCTTTTGCTTTTAGATATACTGATTCTGTTTGATTTGCCTTGCAGTGGAGAAACATTCTTAAAGTCATGCAAGGGTACAAACTGACATTTAGGGGATGAAGCTGTGACATGTCAAACAATGGACTGTTTAAATAGACAACAATGATATAAACAGAATAACTGGGGTGCTTCAAATGACATTCTTTCACCCTACTAGTGCAAAGTTTAATTAGTATGTAAATAGCATACTCATTTACAATTGACATAATGCCACCGTTTTTCATGCCAAGCTGTCAAGGCCTATGAAACTGCAAAATTCCTGACACTAAACATTTGTTGTAAACTGATTCTTCCAAAAGTAACTTAACTGAAGGACTGAAAAGGTGGGAAAGGTGATAATTGCTTTTTTTTTAAAGCCACTTCTCCAATCTTTCCTTCAGAGTAAAGGGTCCAAACTGCTTTCTGGGAAAAGATACACCCCATCACATTGGGCTAAGGGTAAATTCTGTAAAAGGAAAAAACAAAACAAAAAACATATGAACCACCAACCTCAGAGTGATGAAAAGCAAAACAGATAAGGAAAAAGAAATACCCTCAATTGACACAGCTATTTTCATCACATCAAATCAGCCATCTGTTCTTGACATAGTTTATTATCATTAGGAAGATTTTCTCAATTCAGACATGGTGATGAGGAAAGATGAAGAATTAACCAGATAAATAGCCAATTTGGAAAATTCAGGCTAAGACCCTTTTTCTCAATTTCCATTCCCTCTTTTCTCCCTGCTCCATCATCACACTACAATTATTTCAAGAAAAGCTTCATTGACATGATTGGGTATGTTTATGCTGTTGTTTTTCTCCCACCTGTATAGGCATAACAAACTAACCACACTAGGTATCAAATGACACAAAGGTGATCAGCATTCTACAAAAAATAATTATTATTTTCCATTGTTAAATATGACTGCATGACAAGTTGCCACAGTTAAAGATAAGGGAATTAAATACTTTGAAATGAAGTATAAAAATGCTAATATTTTCCTCCTAGAATGTAGTCATTAGAAATCCATCAATTTACCTTGGGATAAGTATGTTTAGAGAAGAAAATGTTCTATGAAATAATCATGGAAAAGTTCTGACAGCTCTATGTGGGGTAATCTGGAAGGAATAAGTAAATGTTGGAAACTAATAATAGAAAGAAAATATGTAAGTCATTTAATATTGACTTCAAAAAGTGAAGTTGGAAATTTACAAAAGTCAAGCTCATAAATTTAGGGAAAATAGCTTAGAAATGCTTGACAAGTATCAGCACAGCTACTTTTTAAAAATTAGTCAAGCTGGTTATTTTATCTACAGAATGTCAAAAAACAAGTTTAATTGATTCACCTTCAAATAGTTCACAAAATCATGATGTTAGATTTTTAAGAATCTAATTCACAAATTTTGGATTATAATTAATATCACATCTTTTTGACTGAAATTTTAAAAATATCACTGGCAGTAACTATTGAAATTAAACCATGGAACCTCCTTCACAAAGTTACTTCCACCCTGACACCCAGGTTATTTTGTGTGAATATATCCTTTCTTTGATAATATACTTGTGATCTTATTTTTCTTATCTCATATATATCAATATCTGACTTCTTACTAATTGTCAAAAGGAGTTACAACTCCTCATTCTTCATAATCTATTAGAGTCATCATTGTTGCTAGACTTTTCTCGGTTGGTACACTTTTTTCCTGATTTTGTCTATGCCATACAATCTTGATTGTTCTCATAACTCTAAGATTGCACTTGATTTTCTTTGCTCCACAAAGCTAAACGTAGACATAATCATTCCAACTCAGCATTCATCAATTCAACAAACGACTGTTAAGACCCCACTGTATGCCAGGGGCTATGTTAAGCACTAAAGATAGAATAGTGAGCCAAGCAGAAATGGTCCCTGTCCTCATGGAACTTAGGTTTCTAGACCAGACATCAGCAAACTTAAGGTCCTTGGGTCACATCTAGCTGATCACCTGTGTTTTGTAATACGTTTTTATTGGACCACAGCCAAGAAAATTAATTTACGTATTATCTTTGGCTGATTTTTGCTCTACAATGGATTAGTTAATTATTTGCAGCAGAGACCTTTGGCCCACAAAGCTTAAAATACTTATTCTCTGGCCTTTTCCAGAAAAAGCTGGCTGACCCTGAGAGACTCCAGATCAATTTTCAACTGTTTCAGCTCTGCATTCTTTCTCTGAGAGAGAGCAGTTCTGGTCTCTAATGGCTGTAACTACTTTATCTACAGAAATGACTCCAAAGCCTCTAACTATCATCATGCCCTCTCTTATGAACTTCAGTCACCTGTTTCAAACTGCCTGCTTAACATCCCCACCCATCCACCCAGCAAATAAACCACCATTATATCAAGATAGCTAAGACTGACTTCATCACTTCCCCAAGCCAACTGTTTACTACCATCAACTAAGATGTGAAAATGTGGACTCTTTCCCTTGCTACCAACATCTAAGTAACAAAAAATTATTTTTAAAAATTTAATATACTTATCAACTAATTGTTTCTATTGCCACCACCGCGGCCTAGACCCCAGAACCTCATACTTTGAATAGTGTAATCATCAATCTGCTTGTAGTCAGTCTCTTATGGCTCCAGTGATCTGTCAGTCAGTTTCCTTAACATGTCATTTTACATACAGCATCAGAGCCCCTTGTAGCTCTGCATTACTAAAAGCAGGCATTGTCAAACTGTGGCTGAGGCTCTCCCTTGTGGGGATGCAGCAAAATGACTTACAGGGGCCCACAGAGCCCATTGAACACACTAAGAATTGTCTGATGCCGAGTCTTCCAAGTAGATGCACCATTAGCTCTATTTTTCAAATGTGCATAGATGTTCTTCTAATAACCAAATAAAAATTTGCTTATTAAAATGACAATTTCATTTTAACTTTTTTCTCAATTTTTATTTGCTCAAGCAATTGATTTTAAAGGTGAAAACACTTTTTTTTTTTTCTTTATTTGGTAATAAAAACTCCTCAATAACCATTAAATGCTGACTCTGTCTTCAGGGAGGGTCTATTATGGAATCACAATGGAACTATGGGAGCCCAGAACCTAAGCTTTTAGAGGAGAAAATAAAGAAGTAAAAATGTATAAATGCATCTCTCATCTTTCCTTGCCCTCTCTTTCCTTGGATGAAAACTGTGGACTTGGAGGACTTCATGGGGATATAGAAAGGCTTTGGGAACAGAGGAGGCTTCTCAGGCCTAATTCAGTTCTCAACTTTAAAGGAAAGGAATGCAAGGGTCCCATATGTTTCTGTGCTGGCTCTGATGATCAGAGAGGCTGAGAGCAGATCAGGATTCTGACAGAAGCTTTCATAAATGATGTCCATTTGGCAGTTTTGTCCTCTCTATCATATTTCCTAGAAAGGTGGTAGAAAAGTGAACATGAGTACAGACGTAAGACAGGGGTAGGGACCCACCAAAAACTGAGTCCACATCCTTTACCTTGCATTTTCATTTGCTTGCATCTTAGCCCTTAGGCCAAGCTTCAGCTTAGTCTCCCACCATCTCCCCACAGACCATCTGATAAGGGGCGGTGGTTCTCTTCTGTGCCTGGCACATTACATTGCTGAATCTCTGACATGCAGAGCAGTGCTATCAACCAGCAAGCCAAGAGAAGCGCACAGTTATTTGTGTTGCCAGTACCCACTGGCTGCAGAGAAATGCTAAAGCTCTGCTTTTTGCTCACGTGTTGATTAGTTTGTCATGGTGAACACCCAGCCTGATTTCTGGAAACCATAGCTCTAAAACCTCTCTGGTATCACAGAACAGAGAAGGAGATAGAATGGTAAAGTAAGATAGGATACACAGACAGAATCATCACCTATTAGCTGTTAAACTTTAACTTAATTTCCCAGAAATTCAGTCCCCTCTGTGGTAACTTGGAATCATAACTGCTACCTCATTTCAGTTATAATGACTAAGGGAGATGAAGAATGGAAGGGTCCAGCATGGTACCTGAAACATAGTTGGCACCCAATAGGTGTTCCTCAAAGAGGAAAGAACAGATAAGAATTTGGGACAGAAACAAGGTCCATTATACGTATTCTATGTGATTTAGTGTAGACTTGAATTATGGTTATCTTGGGATTATATTTCAAGGATATCAATAGTAGGGCAGGTTGCTCTGACCAGTCAAAGAGAATTCTTCGATCTGACAGTGATTAACCAGGAGTGAATTAACATTTATTAAGCTCCTATGGCACATCAGCGAGGTTAGCAAGCCTTTTATATATGTTTAATTTCAAATTCACAATGACCCTCTGATATAGATAGTAGTATTTCTTGTGCTTATGACCATAAAAAAATATGGCTGAGAGAAGTTCAGTAAATTGCTTGCATCCACACAGTTGTTAAAATAAACATAAGAGAGAGAACTTGAACCAGGTCTAGGTGATTCTAGAGCATTTCTACTCTTCCTAAATCACTAAGATGTCTCTTCTGAAGACTTTTCATGAAGTCACTCATCAATGCTCACGAAGACCACCATCTAATTCCCTCGTTATATATCATTATCCCTTTCTATATCCCAATAGATTAGTTTGTTTTATTACTAGAGAAGGCAGTAAATGTTTACAGGACTCACATCTATGTCTTTGAAATAATAATTTTTTAAATGCCTGAACAAACCAGGACAGGGACTATCCTAAGTGCAATGACTACCTATTGAGACACTTTAGTAGTCATCTAACTACATAGAATTATCTATACAGCTCAGCTCATGATGGGAGCCATGACTGCTTATGGCTGGCTTGGTGCCTTTGATCTGGTTCTCTGAGTCTGTCTGAAATGTAACTTTGATTTCTGTAAAGTCGAATTTCGTCTCCTCACTGGCTACAGCAGGGAGTTGGTAGAAAGTGTTTACAGTAAGAACTGGCAGGGTGCAGCCCTCAAACACTGGCTCATACGTAAGTAAGTAGTAAGTGAAATAAGGATAAAATGATGACATTCTTCAAGAAACAGCTTTAGGTCCTTGAAAATTATTATTTCTGTTTGCCTGCAACTGTAAAAATGAGTTTCAGGTAATAGCTTTTCTTTTATATGGTAAATGATAAATGATCATTTAAACATTGACTCATCCACCAACCAAGATAAAAAAATAATAATAAAAAAAAAAAACCCAAAACATAAAAACTTACTGTGCTAAAAGGGAATTTGAAGACTGGAGTCACCTGATTTTTCAACCTGGTGATTATACCACAGGGATATTCATTTGTCTTTACTCTGGAATTGTGTAAAATAGATTTTGCTAGCCAAGAAAATCAAGCCCCTTAGCTCATACACATTATATTTTTTCCCTAACCTTGTATATATGTTTTTTATCCAAGTTAGTATGTCCTCTTAGACTTTGAAAACTGTGTTGTCAAGCCAAACTACCCATTAAAGGCCCCAAGAAAAATGGGAATGCCCTTCTTTGCATATTTATTTGCCAAAAGAACATACAAAAAATGGGCTCACCTGTAAGGGCTAGACCTGCCATCGCCTGGGCTGGGATATCACAGGCAATACAGAGATTGATTCAGGAAAACCAAAACAAAGAAAAAAGAGATACAAGTTTGGCAGGGGAAAATATCCCTGCAAGAACATTATTATTATACTCACTCTTCTGAAAAATAATATCACAAAAATAAATATGGTCACAAAAATAAATTTTCCTTGTTCAGTTTCCATTTAACCTCAACAACACTAGCAATATAATGTCTTACAATTAAGATGTTTAAAACAGAGAAAAGGAAATAATGGAAATGGGGGAAGGAGAGAATGTAAATGATTTTTCTGGCATCAAGGGAAAAGGGAAATCTGACTTTGAAATTTTCAACAAGTACTTATCTGCCAGACTACACAATTTGTAAAATTCGAACAATTCAGTGTCTCCCTTTCTCAGATGCAAGTGCTATGGGATAAATATTTTAAATAAGTGTTACTCTCTCCTCCTCCCCCAGACAGAATAGATAAATTCTTTGTCAAATCCTTCTTTTTCCCCCATTAACATATGAATTTTAGCCCTGGCTGGTGTAGCTCAGTGGATTGAGTGCTGGTCTGCGAACCAAAACGTCACCGGTTCAATTCCTAGTCAGGGTACATGCCTGGGTTCCAGGCCATGTCTCCAGGCGGGGGCATGCAAGAGACAACCATACATTGATGTTTCTCTCCCTCTCTTTATCCCTCCCTTCTTTTCCTTCTAAAAATAAATAAATAAATAATAAATAATAAATAAATAAATTATATATGTGGATTTTACATGGATCTCCAAAGTGTGAAATAAGTGCTGTTGGGGAATTAATGCCAACTTCTACTTTTTACTCCCTGTCGATTTCATTTCTTAAATAATAATGCAAATATATGTCTTTTTCTAGGTTTTAAAAGATGGTGGAGTTAACCCCCTAACACTATCACTAAAGATAAACAACTTATCTTCTCTTTTAGATGCATCTTAAACTTAACTGAACAAAAATTTTATAAATTTATTTGCATATAAACAGACCAAAATACATGTTAGGTTGCATGCAAGTAACACAAACTTAATTGCTTCAAGCAACACTTCGTAATCTGAGAGTTCTGTAGGAGTCTCATGGAGCTGAAATCAAGGTGTCAGCCTTTTTCTTGGAGGCTCCAAAGAGAAGTCTGTTTCCCTGCCTTTTCTACCTTCCTTGGCTTGTGACCCCCTTACTCCATCTTTAAAGCCAGCAAGGACTAGTTGAGACCTTCTCAGACTGTATCACTCTGACCTGTGCCTCTCTCCTCCATTTTTAAATACCTTAGTGACTAGATTGGGCTTGACCACACTGTCCACGGTAATCTCTCTAATTTAAGGTCTAGTCATTTGCAGCAACGTTAATTACTTCCATAACCTTAATTTCCTCTTTGTTACGTATAATGACATATGTATAGATTCTGGGGATGAGGATGTGGGCATTTTGGGGGATTCATTATTCTGCTACCTATATGATATATATATATGATACCACATATATGATAGAAATACTGAACTCTACATAGATATTTTTTATGTTATGTTGTGTTTTAAAAAATCTATGCTTCTATATAAATTTTAAAAATAAAATGTTATAAAAATACTAGATGTTTGTAGTTTTTAGAACAAGAAGCTTCACATCAGAAAAGGTTTGAATTTGTTTTAGAAATATGCCAAAAAACTTCACCCTTCTCATTTTGTCTGTCTCTTGGTGCTTTCTTTTTATAGTATTATGTTTGCATCATCAAGGTATGTAACACTTAAACTCAGTGCCCAAAATTGAATTTCCTCAGTTGGTTATCTGAAGCTTATATTTAAATATAGTTGACAGTCACTACCATTCTTTTCTTCATTCTTGAGTTATTTATTCTAATTCTTTTTTTTATTGCTTTGTATTCAACTTCATGTATTTCTTTATTTCAAGAAGGTCTCACAGATGTTGTCCTTCCCTAGTTCTTGTGTGCCCAAGGATATCTGGTTCTGGTTCTTATACTTGGATGACAAGCATCCTGGGTCACACTTTCTTAACAGTAGGCTCTGTAGACATTTTTCTATAGTTTTCTGGAACTGAATATTGCTTGGAGAAGTCTGAGGTTAGCATGACTTTTCTATGTCATAGTTTACTTGCTTTTTCTGCCTAGACAGCAAAAATCTTTTAAACTATATTTTAAAAACTACTTAAAGTTTAATATTGTATATTTAAACCTGGCTAAATTTTTATTATTTCTCCCCCTAGAGCATAATATCTTTTTACATGCACTTAATCAGTTTTCCCCTTAATTTCAGAGAAAATCTTATTTTTATGTTGTAGAATTCTATGTTCCTTTTATAGAATTTCCACTCTAGGATGTTTATTATAAGTTACATGAAATGATCTTTACCTTCATGTCTTTATAACACCTTGTTTTTAATTGCTTTTATTTCTTTGCCTTTTCCTTCTGCAATTATTGTGAATATCTTAAGACTTCTGTATTTCAGGAACTGTAGTGTGACTGTTTACAGATCTGGGGATAGGTTTCTAGAAACAGAGAGGCTAAATTGAGCTGACCAACATAAAGGAGTAATGGCATAGCACCTGTGAAGCTGTGTTCCCACAGCAACATTGGCAATCTAAACTATATTTAGTCCTTTATAGCTTCTAGAACAATTTCGTGTATATCGTCTCATTTAGTCTTCACTCAATTCTAAGCAGACAGGGAAATATTATCTCAACTTTTCAGATTTGTAATCAGCCAAATTACTCTCCTATAATTAGACTATTAATGACAATATAAACAACATTGTGATTGAGCTCACTTAGTGTTTTTCTCCCTTGCCCGTCTCCACTATAAGGTATTCATTTTCGCAGTCATCCTTGCTAGGGTGGCCATGTGACATATTTCAGCCTGATTGAGAAATTCTGCCACAGGTGTGGATTTGGGGAAAGCTCTTCTGATAAAGCCATGGATGATGCTGATATTTCGGTCTCCCCCATTCTGACCGTGAAATAAACGTAATTCCAAGAGATGTGGCGGTCCTGGTGGTCTCATAAGGAAAAGGTCAGGAATAATTCAGTTAATGTGAAGCCTAAGATGGCTGAGTCATGGAATCAATGTCATTAGCTGCCTGCCTATCTCTAAACCACCTACTACTTGAGAAAAATATGCCTTTCTTTCTCTAACAAATATTACTAATATTTCATATTGTTTGTGGCCAAAGCATTTTAATACTATTCACTAACAATAATGTAAATTTTATTCCTGTGATAATTAGCAAGATGAAGCTACCCCACAAGAAACTGGGACCTCACCTAGGAAGAAAAAATTTAGCTTTTTAACTCACTGGGCAAGTATTCAAAATAAATTGTTCCAAGAAGCAAAATTAATTTATGTCAGTTGAGTAGAAAATAATATTAGTCTAATTCATTGTGTTTCTAAGTAAACCAGAAGAATAGAAATGACTAAAAATTCTTTGTGTATAAATCTAAATATTTTTCCTGATTTGCAAGGCTGTGCTAGACACTGAATGATTATTTTCATTTACATAGTATACACAATTCACTTTCTCATACATTTTAAAAGTCTACCTACACAAGAGATAAGAATTATGTTGTTTTATATTAAAATTGATACAATTTTATGAATTATTTTCATTGACTGATGATTTATAAAATATTTCCCTTCTGGAAAACCTCATTATTTTTGAAGCCGCGACTACTATCTAAATTATTTATATATATATATATATATAAACAAATATATATATTTAATATTTATATATTAAATTTCCCAACTTAATAAGTATTCTACCATTTTGTGCCAATTTACAAGTTACGGGTGATTGGGCAAATCTTTTAATTGGTTTTGAATTGTGCAGTTTGTCTCAGAACTATATAAACATTAAATAATTCAGAGACTAAATGAATCCTTATAAGGCAGCACACCAAAGTTGTTTAGGCAAGTTTTTTTTCTTCTCCTGAATAATCAGATAATTATACATAACTAGTCATCATTACTTCAAACAAATTATGTTCTGTTGAAGCATGAGAGAGGTTTCCTGGCACTATTTGAGTTCAACTAATCTTACTGACAATAGGTGTCTGTCGGCAAAACCTGTTTATTGGTGTTATGATTTGGTTTATACACCATGTGTAGTTGCTGCTCTGTGGTATGCCCTTCTTAATTATATCATTTTTCAAATAAATATTTGTATCTTTTATTTTGAAAAAAAATTACAGGTTCAGTAAACTTGGCAAATGTGTGTATATTTTGAATACAGAATACTTTGTCTTTTATTCATTGGAGATTATAAGTAATAATACACTGTTTCATGAGACAGCATTAATGAAGAAAAAAGGCAAGCAGTTGTTTGCTGTGCATTTAAGTGCTTAAACAGAGGAGTCACCCTGCTTGCAAACATTCTTGCTGGACTAACTAACTCATTGGAGCTTAGCGGTTTAGAGTGTTGGGTCATGCCAATCAGAAGCATTAGCATGGTTTGCACAGTGGAAGAGCTTATGTTTGTAGAAGGAGAGATTCTTTGGCTCTGTCTACACAGATTAAGTAAAAATGGAAAACTAAGGCATTTATCCAACTCATTCTGGCTAACAGAAAAAAATAAAGTGGGGTCAATTTTTCAAGTAGTTATAGATAGTAGTGGAGTTCAGTGGAGAAGTATTGCACTCTGTCTTCCCATGTTCTACAACTGGAATTGTTTTTGTGTTTCTGTAGAATGAGGGGCACACCAGGGATACCCTCATAGAGCATCACTTAAGGGCTGTAAAAGATAAAGGGACAGCAGGTCTTTGATCTCTCATTGCTTGAAGGTCTAGGTAGGATGATGATAACCTACTTTCACATAATAAAGTATACGCCTAAAAGATCAGCATCCTTTGGCCACTTAACTTTCTAAGAATGATACTCTAGATTTATAAGTTAATTATTGTGATTTGGCGCATGCTAAGTTATTAGACAATGGTATGTTTTGTATTTTTTATTATAGTAAAACCATATACACAGTATTCAAATCTCAGGAACAAGAGATTATGTTCACCTTATTTTGCATATTATAAAGTTCTCTACTTCCAGGATTAAAATATTACAATAATTATATCCATGCTTCCAAAAGTTAAATGGTGTTATGCCACCAGGAAAAAACAAGCAGATGAAATATAACAAATTTAAAGAAAACATCATAGACTAATGTTAATCACTCAACAAATATTTATTGGACAACTCTGGGTCAAAATTTTTCTTTTCTATTATCTTCTAATTTTTATAAAGCACATTTATTGGATAACTGCTTTTACTGCCAGAATCAGTTATTAAAGTCTGTCCTTGCCCTGCTAATTTCAATACCATTTCTATTATAAATGACTTTGCTTGCAAATTTGGGCCTTATTTATGTGGGTTTCTTATATATGTAAGTTTTTCTTCTGTTCCATTAATCTATTTGCCTATCCCTGTGGCAATATCACCTACTTTAATTTATGTAGCTTTATAATAATTTTTTTTAAATTTATGTATTTGTTTATTATTTTATTTTTAGAGAGAGGGGAAAGGAGAAAGAGAGGGAGAGAAACATCACTGTGTGGTTGCCTCTCACTCACGCCCCCAACTGGGGACCTGACGTACAACCTAGTCATGTGCCCTGACTGGGAATTGAACCAGCAACACTTGGCTTGCAGGCCGTATAATAATTTTTGATATCTGAAAAGGAAAGCTTCCTCACTTTGTTTTTCTTCTTCAGAAGTATCTATCATTTTAGAATTAGCTTACAGGTTAAAAATATTGTGGGAAATTTATTTAATTTTATATTTTTATTTAACTATAGTTGGTATACAACATTATAGTAGTTATATTAGTTTCAAGTGTACAATATATTGATTCAACATTATTTTTATACCTTATAGTGTAAAATACATCTTAAGTCATATTCTTTATGACAAATCATTTTCCTGTGCTCAAATTTGAGGTAACTTTTTTATATTGTTATTGTTTTAGCATATTTTGTGAGCCCATCATTGGCTATAATGTGAAGCTAATGAAGCTCAATTTTTAGCATCCCTACTTTGTACATGCCTTTTCCAAAAATCCTTTTCCTCTCATTTTAAAAACTCAATTTAATTAAATTAAGTTCATCACTTTCATACTTAATCTTTATTTATAATTTTATATATTTTCGAAAGTAGTTCCCTAAATTGTATAAGCTTTAGAGCCCACAAACCCATTATCTGCCCTTTTTATCACTTTATTGAATAAACAATACATATTTCCTCCTCATTTCTTTGATTTGTCATGTCCCCTAACTTTCACTAAAGAAAGAAACAAACAGACATAAAAAGGTAACTTTTAATTCAGTTGTACTTGTAGATAAACATGTTTTAAAATGACTGACATGTTAAAACCAGAAGACAATGTTATCAAAAATTCTTTGATGATTCATTGCCCTTCAAAGTTCAAACTTCTTGTTTTAAGCATAGGTCTTCCTTAGAAGAACTAACTGATCACTATAATGGCTGTAGTGTTAGAAGATGTGATAGCACTAATAAGGAAAAATATATATGTAATATTTTAATTGCTTTTCCAATTTTGAGCGAACAATTCTACCACTATCGCATAGTACCTTACAGTTTCAGAAGCATTTGTGTACAGTTGAATTTGGAAAGAAAGATTTATTCAATTGCTTTATGTAGTTTGGAAACTATGAATACGTGAGTAATTGTTAACTTCAAAATTGTCTATGTATTCTGTATTGTTTTTACATTAAAATTATACTCTTACATATATAATATTGACGACTATGGCTGGCCATTTCTAGGAATTTGGGTATTTTTGTCAAAGAAGAGCAGCCTATTTTAAGATTTTATTTTACATATTTTATTTTTATTTTGAGGGGAATCCAAATATCTACACCATGAACTTAAATTCCTATAGCTGCCAGAACTGACAGAGAATTAGCAAGGCAGAGCCAAGTTCACGCAAGACTGTCTACGGAGCTCTTATAGCTAAAGACAAACCAAAATATTGACTAGTTCTTCTGAAAACAGCATGTATAAGTTGTGGCTGAAATAAGCCTGATGTAAGAAAGAATACAGATGGCAGTATAATCATAGGCTGGGTCTACACAGTGCCAAACAACCCATTCAAAAGGGAGAAACTCAGTCGATCAGTTGGTGGTTTTGTCTACATGCCACCAAGCAACAGGCTTGACTGATTTCTTCACAAAACCGACTGAGCTTTTGACTAGGCTTGAGCAATGTTTTATCACTATGTATATTCAGTCTTAGTTGTCAAATTTATAACTCAAATAATCCCCTCCATGAATGATGAATGTATTTCCTACATCAAAACAACCTGAAAGTGTCACACAAAAATCCTTTGCAGTTTTTAATTTATCTTAGAGACCAGTTGAGTGTGTGTGCTTGGCACAGCTCACAGTGCACATGACAAGAAATAGGGGTTCCCTACTTACATGCCTATCTTTAATATTTCAGTAATTCATTTGGTATCTTTGCAACCCAAATATCCACTGAAAAGTGACTAAAATTCATTTTACTTTCTTTTCTTCTTTACTTAACAATTGCTCTGGTATATACAGCCTGTTTGCCATGAATACATCAAATTGCTAACGAAATTTACAGGGACTGTTTTTGACATTTTTTCAATTTTGTTTTTAAAAAAGGTCTCTTTCACTAAAAGATAGATCACAAAATCTGTCAAATAAAACCAATAAAAATTTTTAAAATAAATCCTGTATGAGCAGAGATCTCATACTTTGGTCTCTGTTGTGTCTCAGCACTTACAATACTTTGGGCTTCAATAAATATTTATTAAACAAATGATTAGATTTATTGCGGTATATGTAGCCATTGACCACCTGTGGTTAGTTTGGTAAGAAGGGATTGGTAGAATGAGTACCTCAACTCACTGCCCTCCTATTCTATGAAAGTAGTTCCCATGCTCCTATTACCTAAGGCCAACTGGAAACTAGAAGTCAAAGAAATCTGTTAAGACTATAGCTGAGTGGAGAAGGGTGAGGAGTGGATCTAGACTGGGGCAAATATTATATCCACTATTTGCCTTCTGCCATCCTCTCTGCAATCACTGGGGATAAAAAGCTTAGCATATATTACAGTTCTTACAACTTTCACGAATACAAGCATAAAAATTACATATTTATGTATACACACTCATGTAGGTACATGTATATAGGTTGATAGATGATTGATAGATAGATGAATAAAAATGCTCAATCAAAACCTGGAGTTAGGATAGTTGATTTCTTCCCACATCTCTTGAAGATGTTGTGCCAAATAATCCTTAAGTTTTTTCTAGCTATATTATTCATCAACATGAACTAATGGGAATGTCTTGAAAGACCATTTACTGTTAAAAAACCAAAACATCTACTTAATTTAACATGTAAAGCTTATTTTGGGGGAAGCTAGAAAAATACAGAAAAGGGTAAATAAGAAGCACACATTTCATAAATATTGCTTCTGGGAATTACACTTTTCGCAGCCTCCACAGGCAGCGGTCAGGAAAGAAGATGGTTTTCTGAGTCCATCTCTAATCACTTCTCTTCTTTCCAGTTTCTGTCCATCTTGCTTTCACTATTTTTTAAATACTCTCTGTTCTCTTTTTTTTTTTTTTTTTCATGCACAAAGAACAAGAAGAAGAATAAATAAGGGGGAAGCAATGAGTTCCACTCTGGGAGAGCATCTCTAGAAATGCTTCCTGCATCAGCATTAATATCTTCCAAAGAGCACTTGCCTGTCTTCTGAGCCCACAGGAGTAGCAGCCTTTATCCCAGGTTCCCTGCGATATGGTCTAGGGGACAACGTCTACATGATTAATGCACGGGTCCTCTGTAATGTTAACAGAGGGCTGATGGAGAAAGTGTACTTTTATCTTGATAAATTTCTGTATTTTATTATTTTTTCAGCTAAGCACTGGATGGAGATTGACTTAGCCCAAAGATCTCTTTTCTGTTTCTGGGGATTTCTTTTACCTTTACTTTAAAACCAGAAAAAGAAACTTTTTAAACTTTCTCAAAGGTTGTAGAAACTAATATTTCTTCAAAGCTCTGAGTTTCCTGAGCTTGGTTTTTGAATAAAACCCACCCAAATGGAAGAACTAAAAGAAATTAAAATATCATAAAGCCTTTCTTTCCAAGTTGGCTAAGAAATTCTGTTTAGTTGAACAGAAGCAAACAGCCCATAGTCAGTCATTCCTCACCCCACCCCCCCAAAACCCACAGCCCTCTCCTTCCGGAAGCACAGATGTTTGCCCTAACTATTAAAGAAGATAGCTGCAAACACTTTTTTCTATAAGGAGTAGGCCCTTCTATTATATATTATGTTAATAATAAACACAGGTCAGGGCTGTGGAGTAAACTCTCATGACTATCCTGAATATCACACTAAAACAAAATATTGAAGGTCTAGAGAAAGAAAAAATTAGATTCCATTACAATGATTTTAATTAGCTAGTTTTTCAAACTTACCTCATTTAAAGAGGAAAACTTAAAAAGCATTTAAAGCAGTGATCCTGCCATATATCTTCTTTGCTCAGTGTGAAAAGAACCAAATAGAGCTGCTTTAAAATCAAATAGGGAAAATTCTTGCTTTTCCTTTTTCCAGGATTTTTACCCCTCAGAGTAAATTGTTCCTAGAGATACAATAAATGCTTCTATTGATTAATTCAGTGTGCCAGCTATGACAGGATTCACAGAAGGCAAAAGAAATGCCAATGCTTTCAGGGCACAAGGACACATTATTGAAGAGACTGTCTCTGGCTTTCTCACAACTGTTAGGCAATTTTTACGGAAAAAAAGAAAATCCTTTACACCCAAAGTGGAGCTAATGGATAAGTTAAGAGAGCTGTAATTGACATAGTCATAACTCTTTTTCCTCTTAATGTTAGGCTAAATCTTATTTAGTAATCCTTTATCATTTGAGAAATTGGGTGAAGATTTTGTTTAAACAAAAGAATGGAGTGAGGTACAAAGTGATTTTAAGTTGAAACAAGAACATCTCTTAAGTTGTATCATGAATATTTGGCCAAGTTGATAAACACAAAAACTAATGGAATATTGAAGTAATTAGCCTTAAAAGTCAAGAAAACAAAGAGTAAAATGTCTTAACATCCATTATAGGATGCTATTATAAACAATTGATGGTTTGTTTTATTTTTTGGTACAGTTATTTTGTATTTTTTAGACTCCTTTATTTAAATAATTGCCTTGATTTACCACTTTACATGCCTAAACAGATAATTATATTAAGCACCTATTCTTTGTCATTTAAAAATTTTATGAGTACAGATTCTATCTAACTTCAAGATCAGGCAAGGTGCCAAACAAATAGATTTTAACAGAAATGGGTCTAGTATTTCTAAAAAGATTTGACAGTCATAGCACTTATCCAGATTTTTTTCTTTTTTAATTAAAAAGAAAACTCTTCGCTCATGGTACAACCACCTTTTTTAAAACTCAAAATGCACTGAAAAGAATTGGGTGACTGGGTCAGGTTTATGTTCATTTAAAACCTTTGCAGAACATTTTAAAACTGCAAACATGCTCCTTGAGAGCTGCTCTGTGGTTCTTTGCCTACAAACCTCTGATTTAGGCCCGAGACAAATATCTTGCCACAGTCTCCTCATTGGGTAGCCGGGACCTGGCGCAGTCACATGAAGCTGCCTCGTTTTCTGATACCTTGGGAAACCTCGTAGGCTTCTTCCAAATTCTTATTTTTTCCTTAGCATTAGAGAACAGTGAGCACCATAGGAAAAAAACCGTAAGATACAGATTATGACTGGCTGAGAAGAGATGCATTTTTGGCCCAGGGTATTATTTTCTCCATGTAAATGAAATGCCATGTGACAAATAATTAAAGAACACCAACCTCAGGTCCTTAATAATACAAATAGTATCACATAAACAGAGGGAGCCTTTAAACCACAGTTTAACACTAGCCCATATTTTTTCTCAATTTTCACTACTTTGGATATTATCTATATCAAAGTATAATAAGAAGGTAATTCAAGGGGACTATCAGTTTAAAGGAAAAAAAAAAAAAAAACAGGTCTCAGCATCAGGTCACTGAGTGTATTCATTATTTGTTCCCATTACCCTGTTATGTCTTAATTACTCTGGTTTGGCTTCCCACCCGGGGTCACTATGTCACAGCTGGTTTTCTGCCCATCCCTAATTAATAAAGCCTCATTTGGTATCTGAGCTTATTGTAATAAAACCTCTGTTGAGGGATAGAGCAGAAATAAAGAGACAGAAAACAAATCAGAAATTATCAGAGTTGTTCCAACAGTAACCTTGCACATGGAGGGCCTTGGCTCAGGCCTTCCCTGGGTTACTTTTAACCTGAAGAGGATGTCTGTTTGATTTCACTTGGAATTTCTGGCATAGTTGGTCAGTGGTCAGATCCTGCCCGTAGGAAGTGACAGAGGTTCCTAAACCCTCTACATATTTCATACTTTAAAAAACTGATAATTATTCATGCTGCTAGCATTTAAATTAATATTACTTCACAAAACAACAAGAAAAACGTAAATGCTTTCACATGACAATATAAAAAAGTAACAGGCATTCATCAAATGCTTTTATTTCGTTTCTGTAGCACTGTTTCCTTTACTATTTCAACACACCAGGTAAAGACAAATTATGTGACAGCCTTTCTAACTTATTAAATATAATTCCAGCCTATAAAGTTTTACAAATTAAAAAAAGCCCACTTCAGAAATATCAGCACTATTATGCATAAGTCTGTCTCTCTCACACACATACACATACATGATCACACATGCACACACACTTTTTTTCTATCTTGTACACCCCCCCCACACAATCAATTCTATTTATTAAAATCCACACAGCTTTTGAACAGATAGCT